>NC_086165.1:3980553-4288053 GCF_035149785.1 Candoia aspera | reverse complement strand
TTAAAACTGATAAAATGAAACCAATGTACTCTAGACTAGCCATTTAATTGGCTCCATATCAGCCTGGGGTCCCCAGGCCCGCTGACAGAACCACGTCTCCAGGGCCTTCCCAAAAATCATCAAAGTGGGGGACAATCTTATCTCCAGGGGAATAAAATTCCATAGGAAGGAAGCCACCATGGAGAAGGTCCTTTTTCTCGGTCCCACCAGATGTAACTCCCCAATTGATGGGACCCTCAACATGTGCTGCCTCCTGCTCTGGTGGGCCTATGTGGGTTCTATGTGGTTGCTGCAATGACTTGATGGCACGCAATCCATCCGTCTGTCTGTCATTCAGAAGTGCATGTCTTCTGCACAGGGAGATTCCCTTTCCATACAAGTGTTTCACAGTTGGGTCACACCCAGAGTCCGAGATGAGGGAATTGCTAGGAAACACGTGGATGAGGCCAAAGGACCAAGCAGGAGATGACGATGATGCCAATGAAGATGGATGATTTTAAAAATCTATATGCCACCCTTCCAGATAGAGGTCTCCCAATACCCCCAAATCGCAACCTCATTGGTTTTTAAACTAAACCTCTAATTCCAAATTAATTAATTTAAAATTAGTGAATTGATTAAATTAATTAATTAAAAATGTCTAGTGAATTAATGTAATTAATTAATTAAAAAATGGCCCCAGACACGATGAGAGCTTAGAAGACTTTCTGGCCCAGGAAAGTCAAATGGAGTCAAATAGAGCAGGAAATAGCCTTATGCTTCTTTCCATGCAGGGCCCTGGAGTCAAGTCAATCTTTAAAGCTGCTTCACTGAAAGAGCTGTGACTCACCTCTTGGGGAAGCCGTAGACGTCTGGCCATTCCTACCCTGCAGAATTGATCAGATGCCCGTTCTCTTTGCATTTGGGAAGAAGAGCATGCAGGGATATGTAAACCTTTAGAACAATAAAGGAAGGGGGGAAACTGGAAGGCTTTGCCCTCTGAATGATGGGAAAACGCTGCCTAGGTGGCCAGATTTTCTGCTTTCTAAAGGCCTTCTGCTGAACAAGACTTCCTTCTCCATCCATCTGTCTTTGCTACTAGATAGGCTGGCAAATCCTGGAACAGGGAAACACGTGTGCGCAGACATGCAGGAATCTGCACTCCGTTAATGCTCCAGTGATAAAGTGCTGGGATGATTGGTGATCATTAGCCAGCTTCCCCTCTGGTGGATGCACATCAGGTGCACTCCATCATGCTGATCACAGCTGCAGAGAGTGTAGTGTGCCAAAAAGTATACATACACACCAAACAAATCCTTAAGAATGCCAGACCTTGGGGCGCTCAGCTCTGGAACTATTCTTCCCATATCCTGGAAGATGGACCAATGGAGGATGAAGTCCTGCTCAGTAGAAGACCTAAAGAACCTGGAAGGCTAGGTAGTGCTTTCCCATCATTCAGAAAGGAGAGGTTTTCCAGTTCCTGGGCATGCGATTTTCCCCAACCCTTTATTGTTCTAGAGCTTACACATTCCTGCACTCTTTATTTCCCAGTGCTGCTTGAACAAAGAGAACAGGCATGCGTTCAATTCTGCAGGTAGAAAAGCAAACTCAGGGAAGTAAGAGCTTAACTATGAGTTAAGTTTTTACTTCTGAAACAAGACCTTTTAAAGCCCATCGTCCCCAGTCAAGAACCTTTCTGATGCATTGGACTTCAACTGCTGGCAACAGTGACTTGGGATTGTGGAAGTTGTGGTCCAAAATAGCTGGAGGGGAACTAGGATGATTAACAGACTTTGGCTACTGCAAGAGCCTGGTGGCCAGGATTGAACTTCATTATTCTTCTCCTCTTCCCTTCCAGCTGAATGCAGGACCACTGCGACATATCACCCAACCTGTCTGGTGTTTGCACGTGCTGACTCAACCCTGCCCAGTCTTTCTAAAATTTATTTATTTATTTATTATTCAAATTTCTATTACCGCCCATCTCCCCACAAAGATATCCTCCCATATGAAGATAGGACCCAAAGAAGTTAAGCAACTCCCCCCGCCCCCCGGCAATAAATATAGAACTGAGACACTATTCCATCTTTAGTCTCAGGATGGCATTAGTGATGCCTTTTGGAATGACATGTGGTGCCAGACATTCCTAACAGCTCCTTCCAGGAGGACCAGTAACAACCCCTCTCATTTGATGTGACCTGAGATCTCAGCATCTTTTTCTTAGACAAACCATATAGCTGCATTCTGGCCACCCCCCAGCCACAGTAAGAGATGCTTGAATCATCCTGATGGTTTTTTCATTAAGGAACTAAATTTTGTTCTGCATTGAAAACTTCCTTTGTTTCCTCTGGGGCGCAGTCAAGCTGGGAAATTGCCTGAGAACAGGCAGCTCTGATGCTTGCTGTCTCACACACTGCCTTATCAAACTGACAGTTCACAAGTTTTAATCTGGGATTCTGAACATACAGAACAAGCTGAAACCTGCTCCTGTCTCTTTCGAGTGTCCTGGAGGAAGAGAGTGAGCAGCGCAGGCTAGAAAAGGAGGCCAAGTATCATCCCAGAGCAGGAAGGAAGAAATTCAAGAGAAAGAGCTTCCGTGGCACGCTAGAAAGATCTACGTTGTCCAGCTTGACACATCCAAGGTCATCAAACCTATGCTCTGAATGTTAATCCTGACAGCCTTTCTCTGGAAATCTTTTTTTTTTTAAATAATATAAGCCCATGTATTTAAGATCCAGCCTCTAGAGCAACAGGAATTTTTTGCTACCCCCATCATTTTGAAGATGGGGAACATATTGCCTTTCAATGGCCTCTTCTCCATTTATGGAGAACATCTAAAGCTACGGGATCTAACCAGATCCATCATCTAGGATTGCAGGGGTGGCAATGTTCCTGAATGTGCCTTATGCTGAGAATTCCCTGAAACAAAAATATCATGCTCTTTCTGAAAGCTAATTTTGTACTTGAAGGGGAGTTTGTAATGTGAGTTTTTATACCAGTGACCTCCACCCCATTATTCTAAAGTTATGCAACTGAGTCCTCCACCAGAACTTAGCACCATCTCTTCAACACAGGCTCACTGTTTGCAGAACGGGTTTGAGGATGCTGGACTGAACTGTTCAACTCTGACTGCCGAAGTCCCCATATTGTGTTACTCTGGGGTGGGGGGGTGAGAGGTAGACTTTTCTCAAACAGCAATATTTTGCATAAAGAAATATGGGACTCTGGAGTGGGTAGAAGGCCATCAAGTCCAATTACATGCTTAGCAAAGGAATCTAAATTCAAGTGCCCCCAAGTCAACAGTATTAATTAACATAGACCTACAGGTAGTCCTCGCTTAATGACCACAATTGAGACTGGAATTTTGGTTGCTAAGCGAAGCAGTCATTAAGCAAATCTGACCTGAGTTTGTGACCTTTTTCTGTGGCAGTCATTAAGTGAATCACTGTGGCCGTTAAACGAACCATGTGGTTATTAAGTGAATCACATGGTCCCCCATTGATTTTGCTTCTCAGAAGATAGCTGGGAAAGTCGAAAATGGCAATCATGTGACCACAGGATGCTGCAACAGTCATAAATACGAACCAGTTGCCAAGCACCCAAATCATGATCACATGACTGCAGAGATGCTGTGATGGTTGTAAGTGTGAGCATTGGTTGTAAGTCTGTTTTTTCAGCACTGTCTTAAGTCTGAACCATCACTAAATGAATGGTCATTAAGTGAGGACTACCTGTACACATGCTCAAATGTACAATATAAAATTCCCACATGGCTGTCAAACTGGGTTATCTATTTTCATATTTCAAGTACCCCCAACAGATTTCATGTTGCTGATGAGGAGAAATATAGGCAAGCCCCCACTGTGGGCTAGTGACACGCTCAGTTGTATTTTCCACCATAGCACATAGCAAAATGCATTCCCATTTCTTAGCGGGAGACTTCCCACTTACCCAAGTAAGTGTAGAATGACTGGTTTCCAGAGATGCAGTGCTTATCTTCCTTGCCTGTCCAGTCATGCACTGAAAAGAAAATAATATGATATTTTGAGTCCGTGCTGCCTCATAGGAAATTATACCCCCAGGAGAGACTTTGGGCCCATCACTCATTCAGCCCAACCTACCTCCCAAGTCTGTGGTTGTGGGATAACTCCTCATGTTTACCACCTTGACTGCCCAAAGAAACAGGCAAGCTAACAATGTATGGAATAAATCAGGCAATGTAATGGTCTGTGGGAATGACCTTGGGAGACAGGAGGGAGGGCTGCAAATGGGACAATTGGCATGCAAAATGTGTCTCGGCCGACTGAAAAGGAGAGGGCATGGGAAATGTCTCAGAAGGGACCCTCCCTAGTTTTCCAGAGAGTAAAGGACAGGAGAAATATTTTCAGACTTGCAAGGTTCTGTTAATGCAGTGTTTCTCAGCCTTGGCAGCTTTAAGATGCTGGCTGAGCTGGGGAATTCTGGGAGTTGAGGTCCACGCATCTTAAAGCTGCCAAGGTTGAGAAACACTGTGTTAATGTAACCTTACAATAAATATAGAGCTAGTCTTCCTGGTTGTGCTTCTTGTCTGCACTACCTCACAGGGCTGGCAGGCAGGCAGGCAGGCTGGTGACTATTAAGCAAGGTGGCATCTGGCTTCCCAGTCGAGATGGCTCGGTCAGGCAGGAATTCTGGGAGCTATAGTCCCTACTCAACTGGTGAGCACTAGGTTGGGGAAGGCTGACGCAAAAACAGTACTCTGCCAGATAAACCAGGGCTATGACTTAGCAGAGAACAAACAGAAATTGAGAACGGTAGTGAGGCGTTAGCCTTTGTTAACTTTTAGACAGGGAATGGACAGCAGGGCATCAGCTGCCAGGTCAAACCAGCTTCCGTTGTCACACTGACTGCAAGAATAATTGAATCCCTCCCTTGCAAGGCCCTTAAGCCAACATCAACCAACGCCTGTATATAATCCTATAGAAAAGGATGCAGAGAACAGTTGAGGAGGAATATAATTGGAAACACAGCTTGTGAAAAACTTGCCGGCACGTGGAACAACATGCCAACTCCCGTCCCCAGACAGATGGCACCAGCTTGGAGATTTCATACCCAGGTGACAAAAAGTTCCAGACCTACAGTAGCAGCTAACGTTTCCATTGGCATATTTCAGTTTTGGGCAGAGGGCCAAGGTTTTCAAAAGATCATCCAAGCCTAGTTCCCTCCTGACAAGGAATGAAATAGAATCATAGTTGCCTAGATCTCAGGCAAGGCTTGGCATGATTCCCTGGAGACTCCAGATGTTGGGTGTCAAGCATGAGGGCCAAAGAAATTCCGTCATTTCCCCTCTCCGACCAAGCTTGCCTCCAGCTGAGAACACAACAACGGCTGGATCTGGGTTCACTTGCTTTGAGCTATATCTGTTCCTTACTATAATCTGAGACTAGAAACTGAGCCAATTCCGACAGATACTTAATCCAAAGCCCTGGTTATCCCAGGACTTCCTTTGTGGAAGGCCACCTCATCTCTGGATTTGGAGAGTGCAGATCATGAGCAAAATTCACCCCTTGCACTAAGCCACAAGATGGTTTATGTAACTTTCGGTTTGGCCTTAGCCGTGGACCTGCCAAATGTGCCTTATTCAAAACCCGTAACACCCTCCCCCCACCCCCACCCCCGCGCCTCAGTTTGAGCCCACCTTAGCTCAGTGGAATATGTGCAGCCAGTAACTGGGTGCTCGTACCTCATAACCTAAAAAAGACCCACCTGGACAAGGGAGGTAGAGTCTCTGCACCCATTTCTGACAGAAACACTTTTTTCTTGGAAGGACATTTCAGAAGCCATCAATCTTTCATGCAGTTGAAAGAGAATTGGTAGGAAAAAAAAATATGCAGGTACTTTTTCTTCTGCAAAGCCCTGGTTTGCTTGCTTTGCCTCTGAGGACAGAGACTTGGGTCAACCTCTTGGAAGCTCAAATCCCAAAGTTCTCCAGAAGGTTCTCCAGAAGTTGAGGTCAAGAAAATTGCCCTGTGGAAGCACCTCCTAGCCATCCATCAAATGGCTATCACTTCATTCTGCCTCAATCCCATTCACAAAGTCTGAACGCCTGAGATCAATGTTGGGTTGGTGTAGCAGCACTAGGAGGATGTGAGGGATCCAAGGCACCGGCCCCTTCTGGATGCTCCCTTCCTTGTTTGAATTGGCAGGAAAGTGACAGCATGAAGCCAACTCTTGGCTTCTCGTCAGCTCCCCACATGGGGGTAAGAGGGCACTTTAATTCCCAGCCGTCTTTTCTTAAGGAAGGCACTTATGCAGCATCATTAAGTCATCGCCTCTCTTTCTTTTCCGATAAACTAAAAAGACGGAGATGAATTCCTGCTCACACTGATAGGTACATCCTCCTGCCCTCTCATCTCATTCCCATTCAGCAATTGCTGCCTGCTTCACAATGCATTAATGAACCAAGTTTCACAGCCCAGATGCAGAGCTGGAGTGAAAGCAAGCCAGCAACGCATCTCAAGTGAAGCTAAAGCTGATCTGAACGCAGGGGTAGCTAGGGCAGAGTTGACATCTCCCCTGTTACTTCCCTGCATAAATATCAGGAAGCTGTTACAAGGTCAATGATTTAAGCATGATTCTTGGTGACTTCCTGGAAACCATATGGAAGTGGTTTGCCATTGCCTTCAAAAAAAGGTCCATGATGCTTCTCAATGTTCTGGTCCATCCCATTGGCCTGAGATTCTCAGGGGATCTCCCATTTATGGACTAACCTGGCCCAGTCCTCTTTAGCTTCAGAGATCAGCCAGTGTCAGCTGAAGTGTCAAAGACGGCCTTAGTCATGAGTAAACCCTTTCCTCATGAGGGTTTGATCACTAGTGAAACTAGGAATTCTGCCATCTGCATTCCTTAAGGCAAGATCATGGTCTGAGTCTCAGTTTGAATCAGAGAGGGGAATTCCCTGCACCTTGAGAAGGTACTTCAGGAATATTTCCCCCAAGATTTAGAAGTCTCTGGTCATCTTTAAGGTCTCCAGGAATAAAGAACTTGTTCCTCATGGTCATCTAGTTCCCAAAGCTGCCCATCTTCAGTGGGATGGGTTTCATTATCAATTAATCCATGTACTGGTATGTGGGAATGACCGTGGGAGACTGGGCCAAAAGACGCTGTCAAAGGACCAATCAGGTAAGAGACAGCTTAGCCCACTGCTGGATAATGGAAGGGGCAAGAGGCTCAGAAGAGACCCTCCCTAATTTCTCGGGCTGTAAAGGAGACAGGGGGAGAATTGTACTTTCAGACTTGCAAGATTCTATTAATGTAGCCTTACAATAAAGTAGAATTAGCTCATCTGGTTGTGTTTCCTGTCTGGTCTACCTAATAAGGCTGACAATCCATTAACCTACAAGGGCTTTGATTCATAGGCCAGAAAAGAAAAAAGGAAAAAAAAGAATGGTGTGCTAATTTTAACACTAGACACAAAATATCTTAATTTTAGAATCCCCTCCACTCTCTGTATTTAAGTGGTATCACAGGCCCTGGCTGTTTGCACCACCTACTGCCCAGCTGTCTGAAAAGGCTGGGAGATAAACCCTGGAGGAGGAGGGACCCCTTGCCTTATCCCACCGTGGCCTCCCTTTCCGCTCAGGATCTGTGGAGGATTTACAAAGGAGAGCCACGGAAAGATAAAAAATAAACGATGGAGGGTCGTTTCTCTATAAAACAACAGACAGAGTTTATTCATATGCCTCAGAGACCTTCTGTCCTGGGTTTTCTATCCCAAGGTGCTCGAAATGATGGGCAAACATCTGGAATGTTTTGTCAGGATGTCTCCCTGTGTTTGTGCATGTGTGTGTGTGCTTGCAGGATAGAGGACTCCCACCTTCTTTCTCTTCCTGACGTAGGTCTGCTCCCAATCTTTCTCACCTTCCACTCGTTTTGTCTTCCTGGGGGAGGGTCCCAGTTTAGCAGCTGGTTGGGGGTTGTGCATCCCTTCTGTTGGAGAACTTGTCTTCCAGATCCAAAGAGTGGGGTGTCAAAATGAGTGGAGGGACTCTTTTGGGGGGGGGGGGTGAGCTGCCGCAGGCAGAAGGACTGATCAAGACACTCTTGATGAATCCCAGCTTCTCACTGATTCTCTGATTGCAGAGAATTGAGCAAGGCCCCTCAAAATACCTTCCCTTTACAGCTGAAAGATGACCGTAAGATGGTGGAGAAAAGATGGCAAGAGACTCACCTCATGCCATTGACCAAGTTCGTTGCTTGCTTGCTGTCTGCCTGAGCTGGGGTTTTACTTGGTTTTATAATGTGCCATTTTTGAGAGGGAATTCTGATGGGAATTACATAATCATTTGCCGAGTAGTATAATCATTTGTCAAGGGGGAGGGTCAAGGTGGGAACAAGGATGAGCAATTTGTTGCCGTCAAAAATCTATGGCACGAGGCCAAACAGTAAAGAGGGCTAGGGAAGGTTGAATCGGTCTGCGGAAAACCATCTGCTGATGTTATGATAACACCAGCGGCAGCTGGCCAAAGCTGTCAGCCTGGTTTTGGCTTTGGAGTGGGACTAATTGTGGGGGCTTGAATTGGAGACTCACTCCCAGGACCACCTTGACCCTTTCTCAGACTTTTTCAAAATGGACCAAAACACACTGTTGGTGTTCAACCATTTCTGATGGTTTGGCATTGCAGTATTAAGGAAGATGTCAAATGATGTGCTGGGGACACTCATGGCTACAGACTATGGACTGTTCACCTCTATGGATATCTCAGCATTTTCTTTTAGATTTCTCTCAGCTAGAGCCCTGCCCATGGAGAAACTAAACCAAGACAACTTCAAAGAGATGTTGTGTTCCTCAGTTGGGAAGTCTTCTTCTGACCCACAGAGAAAAGGGAAGTTCTTCTTGTGCACTCCGTCAGTGCAGTTCTATATGCATCTACTCGAATGTGAATTTCACTGAGTTTGGTGGAATTTACATCCAAGTAAGAGGGTACTGTGGAGTCAGTTTGGTGTAGAGGTTAAGGCACCAGGCTAGAAACTGGGAGGCCATGAGTTCTAGTCCCGCCTTAGGCAAGAAGCCAGCAGGGTGACCTTGGGCCAGTCACTCTCTCTCAGCCCTAGGAAGCAGGCAATGGCAAACCACTTCTGAAAAACCTTGCCAAGAAAACTGCAGGGACTGGTCCAGGCAGTCTGTGAGAATTGGACACGATTGAGCAAATTAAAAAAAAAGAGGGTACTATAACTTGTGCAGTTTGGGGCTGCATCCCCAGAGGTAGAGTGTCACGATTATGGGAAGTGAGAATTACCCACTCTATGCTTCACTGGTCAGACCACACCTGGAACACTGTGTTGAGTTCTGGTTGTCCCAATACAAAAAGGTTGCGAAGGACTGGGAAGAGTGCAAAGAAGTGTAACCCAGATGGTAAGGGGCTTGGAGGCTAAACCTAATGAAGACCAGTGGAAGGAACTTGGAATGTTCAGCCTAAAGATGAAAAGGCGAAGGGAAGACGTGACAGCAATCTTCCAATACATGAAGGGATATCACAGGGCAAAGGGTACGGATTTTATTTGTTTATTTATTTGTTTATTTAATTTTCAAGATTTATAAGGCTGCCCAACTCAAACAGCGTGACTCTGGGTGGCCTAGAGCATAAAACACAATAAAAAAGAAAAAACATTCCACTGTAGGTCTTCACTCAGAAGCCACCTCTGGAAGTTTTCAAGGAATGATTGAACAGCCATTTGTCTAGGATGGAATGAAGACTCCTGCCCTGGGCAGCAGGTTGGACCAGACGACCTCCAAGGTCCCTTCCCCGCCAGGATTCTATGTTTCTTTAAGTAGCAAGGACTCATGTTTCACAGAGATAGGAGAAACCATCACAAATTCTCTTGAATTCCCATTTTTTCCCCATTTATGTTGGCTTTGGCTCAAATTCCCATGGGAATCCATTTCTGATTCTTACTCTCTTTTTAAAAAAAGTTAGCACCAACGTTAACATGTTGTTTCATGAGCATTTTCTCCAATGCACACATTATGGCGCTTTCTTTGCCCCATAATGTAGCCATCTCTCATGTATTTTTCCTAACATCCACATTTTTAAAGCCATTCTCTCTAGCACAATGTGTTTTTGTCAGCCTTTCCCCTTAGCATATGCATTTTAAAAAAAGTCATTAAGGCTGTAAGCCGGGGAAAATAAGAAGTTCAGAAAAGGAGCATGTTCCAACTTTTGTAAATATTTGGGGAGGGCAAATGGGGTACATCTGGATCTATTTGTAGTATTTTCCAATCCCTTATGCTAGTAAATCCTATTTTCTTTGCTTCAGAATATTCTTAAATTGGGCAAAGTCTTGTGAAGCAGTTCTGAGTTCAACTTCCTTTTCCAAGTTAGCTTAAATAACAGAGGGCAAGTGAAGTCCCAGGCCTTGTGAATCTCCTAAGTGTCTCTTTCTGTTTTTCTGTCTCCTGCAATCACCCTTGGTGGGACAATTTCCCACCGCCTGGAGGCAGGAAAGTTGCTTCTTCTACGGCTAGAAACATCCCCCAAAGAAATTTGTAAGACATTCCAAAGCATCTTGAGAATGAAGTGGAAAAACAGTTAATCGAACTGGCTCAAATGGCTAAACTGACAGCATTGAATTTGCTTGTAACTGAAAAAACAACAACAATCTTTTGATTTTGGGCTTTGACAATTAGATGGTTTGATTTTAGAGAAACAAGGTGATTACACGTTTAATTAACAGTAAGAGATTCACGTTGTATAATGGGCTTTTATATTTGTGTTGAAGAAGGTTGGAAGTCGTCTGGGCTTTACATTTTCTATCTATTCTTGCACTGTTTTAGTTTTTTCTTGTTTCTTTTAGTTTTGTATTCTGTCTGTTCGGTATTCTGTATTGTGTATTTTAATTATACTTGGGAAAAAAATTAACAAAGCTGTAATAAGAATAAAAAAAGAGAACGAAGTGGAAAAACAGAAACCTTTTCTGTAGAACAGTCAGTTTCTCGGGAAACTGGGAGACAGACTCCGTACAGCAGCATCTGGCTCTCTGTGTTTAGCTGCCCTGACAATCCGTCTGATGGAGAGGTAGGACGGCAATGTTTTATATCAATCTTCCTGCGAGAGCCATGATTGGCATCCCGGATGACTTTCCTCATCAGAGAAATGAGCCCTCGCATTAAACAGAATTGGCAAGGGAGGGCTGTCAGGCGTCAGCGTTCCCCAGCAAGAGGGGTGCACGAAGGAAGTCACTGCTCATAATTGATGCTGCATTCTCTCCAGAGCCACATCTTGTACCAGTGCCTGTACAGCCCACAGGATCCCCAAATCTCGCCCCACAAACGTCTTTGGAAAGCAATCAGCAAGGGCCCTGTGATACAGCCACCAAACACCCACCCACCAGATGGCAGGAAGGAGCTTGATTTTTTTTTTTTTGGCATCCCTTTGCTGCCATCTGTTGGTCACTTGAATTTTTGCAATCCCAATTGGGTTCTATCGGTCTTTTGCTGTTCTCCCCATCTCTGGAGGCCTCCGGAGAGTTCCCAAATTCTTTGAGAAGCGAAACGAAGAGGAAAAGGAAGATGCTGTTGCCTGACAAGGCAGGTGCAAACTAAGTGGAGTTAAGAGAAGCATGTTTGGGAGGAACAGAGCTGAGAAGAGAAACTGGGGTTAAGAAGGTCCAGGATCGTAGGGGATCCAAAGAGAATCTTTCTGAGAACAGCACAAGCCTCCTTTTTCTAACTGGAAATTGCCTGTGTTTTTAGGCAGAATAAACTGTTTTCCCTGGATTTATTATTTATACATACACAATCACACAGACACAGATACATATGTAAAATAACGCCACCATTTTGGCTGATTAGCAATTTAAAAAAAACCTTCAAAACTAGGTTTGTAGACCATGCTAAGCCAAGATTTGTTTAGCCATGGCTGGCCGAATAAACTTTACTGGGTTCAGTTTGAATACTACCTAGGTCCATAAACCATGATTTCCAAATCATAATAGATAGATGAACACAGTGTACTCCCTTCCACCTCACCCAATGGCTTGATGGCTTAGTGCAATATGTGAACCCAACTGGGACTGTTTATAGGGTATGTGTGTGCGTGTGTGTGTGAAGTCACACCCTGTTTTAATGTCGGTTGCATAAAATTAAATTAAAATAAAATAGCCCAGCATCTTACTTTAAAACAGGAGCAAAGCAATCAGCACAAGACCATCTATACCAAAAAATTTTGGGGGGGAGGGGTTGCTTGCAATCTACTTGCAACTGGGGATGCAGAAAGCCTCCCCAATGTTCTATGGATCATTTGGTGACCTACTGCCCCTTCACAGCTGCACTAGATCACCATGGACACCCTGAAATTTTCTGGCAAAGAACGGGAGAGCTTTATGATTAAAGCTTTTGCCCTGATGTTATTATTGGGAAGTGACAGGATAACAACCCTGGTTAAAACTATGAGGAACAACCGCGGCTGAAAGTGAAACATGCATAAAGCACCTGATCCCAGACAGAATGGCTGTTAATATTTTATAACAGAGCCAAGCCACTAGCCGAGGTAATGAATTAATGCTTATATACTAGGAAGCAGCCCAAAATTCTGGAAAGGAGACAGTATCCTAGCGACAGCTGAAACAAATAAGGTTTCCTCCACTGCCTTTTTACACCAGGCCCTGTAAGATTACCAAATACTTGTAAAATATTTACTATCCTTTTGGCAACCAAGCTAAAGCCAGTAGCTTCTAATTACACAGACCGAGTTGAAGCTTGTGTTTTATTCAACCCGAAATTGCCCAACAGTGTTCCACAAATCACAAATCTTCCCAAACACAAGCAGGATCCAAGTATGGCATTACTCAGGAGGGTTTGAAATGCAAATAAGCTGGCTCCCATTGGTTGTCTGTTGGACACGGGAGAGGGACATCATCCATGTCCTTGTGCTTTGACATCATGATGCAAGCGATGTCATCATGGCCTCTCATGGATGCCTGCAATCGTTCCCCAACCAGGTGCCCTCTAGGAATTTCACTTGCAATACATCTGAGAAGGCTGCTGCCGAATGAGATTTTCTTTAAAATAAAAATAATATGGACAATCTAATCGTAATGCTGATTCTATCCAGACATCAGGAAGCTGAGTAGTAGGGGGAGATGGGCGGTGATCAAATTGGATAAATAAATAAATAAATCTTATTTGGCATGGGCTTAATGGACATAAGTGCAATACAAATCACAACACGGCATGTATGTATTTGTCCATTTATATTTGTGTGTGTGTGTGTGTATGTCTCTATGTCTGTGTCGATGTCTCTATGAAAACCTATGTGGTCACTAAGAGTCAACAACCACTTGATGGCACATAATCAACCAATCAACGTATATATAAATTTTACAAATGTTATCTCACCCCAACAATGCCATAATTTAAACCAAGATCTGGTACTGCAGCTGAAAAAGAGTTATTCTAACTTCTTCAGGGTCCTGGAAAACTGCATTTCCCTTGTGAACCTCTGGAGATGGGACTTCAAACGGCAGTAGAAGCTGAAATGGACTTCAGAGAGCTATATGGGAGAAAGCTATTCAGTGTGAGATGGCCGTCCGGACCCTGCCTGCATGATGGAAGGAGGATGGTCAACCCACTCGAATGAGGGAACCGGCCTCTGATTCCTTCTAGCTCTTTCTCTGCTGTCCTTGGCTTCTGCTATGCTTAACTAGTGAGGAACCAGGGTTGTCTGATGCAGTTTACCCTCCTGCTTCAAGTGCCCATGGGAGGAAGCAAAGTTTTAGAAAGGAATCAGACAGGGTGGCAATGCTGCAAGGAAGAATCCCACCAGGGTCAATCAGGCAACAGCTAGAGAGCAAAGGTGGGGCAAAAGAACTGCCCTATCCACTCAGCCCCTCCTCTGCTCTGCCATTGTTCTGTTGTTAATTAATGAATGGAGGAGCTAATTGTTGCATTAAACTTCACATTACTTGAGGAGGATTCCCATTAAGCCAATTTAATTACTTCATGGCTTGGGCCTCTCCCCCTTGTATCATTAGATCAAGACTGGGATGAGAGGGGCGACGAGGAGGCAGAGAAAATAACGATGGGGGAAAGATGCAAGCGGAGTATGATTGATGGAAGGTTACAGCAAGGTTCCCAGGTTGCTGAAGTTGGAGAAAGTGATAGGAGGAGGAACGTGCGCCTCAGAAGCCAAGGGATCAAGGGATAAATGTTCCATGTGACTAAAGCTCAGGTCTTCTGAACTTCACGATGATGTCATCCTCCCAACCTGCATTTGCTCCTCCAGGCTTTTCAGATGTGATGCTGGAGGGATCCATTGGTTGTCATTAAAAAAATAATCCGCCTGTCAAGTTTTGTTCCTTGAGCAGACATTTATGGCTGTTCATGTTTAAAGCGAGTGCAATCGCCAAGCCAAACATGGCTGATCTCAAAAAACAATGCAGGGTCAGACCCGGTCAGTACTTGGACGAGGGCACCAGAAATTCTAGGGCTAGAAGCTCAACTGGGAAGCCCAACAAAGCTACAACATGCCCTGTTCCAAAAAGCTTTGAAATGGCTGCCAAGAAAACCACATAGGTGTGTTCCTGAAATCACCAGAAGCTCTGTTTGACATGAAGGAAACTTTCTCTAGTTCTTTCCTTGTCTTCTGTATACCTGTCCTGAAGCTGTTGTGGTGTGCTCCAACAGACTGGTGCAATAGCTTTCTTGCAATAGAAGAGAATATACATAGTTCAGGGTTGAACTATGGAGTCCTTGGTGCTCTCTGAGCTTGGTTGTTGGCTTGCAGACATTTCATCACCCAACTAGGTCACATCTTCAGTGATATCAGTGCTATGAAGGCACTGATGATGTTGCCTAGTTGGGTAATGAAACATCTGCAAGCACACAACCAAGCTCAGAGAGCACCAAGGACTCCATAGCTTTCTTTCTCCCCACTCCCACTTTCCTTTGGACAGGAGTAGACTTTACAAAGAGAGCAAGTCTGCTGTAGTGATTAAAACCACCAGGCTAGAAACTGGGAGATCATGAGTTCTAGTCTCACCTTACACATGAAGCCAACTGGGTGGCATTTGGCCAGTCCTTCTCTCCCAGCTTTAAGAATAAGAAGGCCAGGGCAAACCACTTCCAAAAATCTTGCCAAGAAAACTGCAGGGAGTTGTCCAGGCACTTGCAAGGATTCAAGGCTGATTTGTAGGCACACACATAAAATTATAAGCAGCCACCTGCCCCATGCCACTGCTGAGTCTTCAGAAGCTTCTCCTCCTTTCCCTCAAGTCCATTTCAGAATTATTGAAGCATTTTCTACTTCTTTGAGTTTCCAAATCAGTTTGGCTTTGGTCTGACCTTCTTCCACACATCTGCATGCATGCACCCCTAGAGACCTTTCCTTTTTTCTGTGCATGAAGTTTCGGGGTAGAGAAAACCAAGCGTTAATCTCTTCTATGCAATCTCGCTTTGCTCTCTGATGGCTGGGCTCCTCTTGGCGGATAAAAAGCTTGCTTGGATAAAGCCAAGCGGGACTCACAATGGGGTGTGATTCTGGTTACAAAGGCTTGCTGAGATTAGGACTGGAGAAATCTCTTCAGGCAGAGAGAAAGTGGGCAGTTCTTTTCAAAGAAGAAGAAACCATGACAAAATAGCTTGTCCTGCGTGACCCCAGGATGCCTTGGAATTAACAATCTGCCATTTCAGCCTCGCAACAGCCAGAAAGCATTTCATGGCCAGTGAATATGGTTCTGTTATTATTTTTAAATTTGATTTATATACTTATACCCTGAGCAAGGATGTTCAAGGCAACTCACAACAGAATGAAAACCAAGATTTTAAAAACAGGGAAATGTTTCTTATCTGTTTCTTCTAATATTGATAAAAATATGATAAATAAATAAATAAATGTTTCTTCTAATATCTAGTGGATTTTAGAATCAAGTGGATTTTAGAATCAAGTACTTATCAAGTACTAAATAGGTAAAGGTAAAGGTTTCCCTTGACATTAGGTCCAGTCGTGTCCAACTCTAGGGGGCGGTGCTCATCTCCGTTTCAAAGCCGAAGAGCCGGCGTTTGTCCGTAGACACTTCCTCCGTGGTCATGTGGCGGCATGACTAAATGGAACTCCGTTACCTGTCCGCCAAAGCAGTACCTATTAATCTACTCACATTTGCATGTTTTCGAACTGCTAGGTTGGCAGGGATGCGGTGGCGCTTCGGGTTAAACCGCTGAGCTGCTGATCAGAAGGTCGGCGGTTCGAATCTATGTGACGGGGTGAGCTCCCGTTGCTAGTCCCAGCTCCTGCCAATCTAGCATTTGAAAACATGCAAATGTGAGTAGATGAATAGGTACCACTTTGGTGGGCAGGTAACGGCGTTCTATTTAGTCATGCCGGCCACATGACCATGGAAGTGTCTATGGACAAACGCCGGCTCTTCGGCTTTGAAATGGAGATAAGCACCGCCCCCTAGAGTCAGACACAGCTGGACTTCATGTCAAGGGAAACCTTTACCTTTACTTTACTTATGCAACACATTTCTTTCTGTTCTACTTGCTTGGTTTGCTCTGCATCCTTCTGTTTGTGATTACTTTTTTTTTTAATGAAATAGCTGAAAAATACTTGGTCAATGGTTTGATTTTGGAGTGGTCCACAAAGTTCAAGGGTCCTGTCTCTTTAATCCAGGTATTGACGGCATGGCTTCTGGAGATGCTGTGATGTTCTACATCCCTACCCCAAAGCAGAAAATCTTGCACAAGAAATGTTGAACTTCTGCAAGACCACATGCAAGACATTGAAATCTTGTGAGATCCCACTGAAATTGCAGTCCTCTTGCATCCTTGTGCCAAACTGCTTTAAAAAGTTCACCATTGTGGAAGAAGGCAGGAATCTGGTACAGTGCTGAAGCCAGAAATGATTACCAAGCATGATCTAATCCAGGGTTTCTCAGCCAGGGTTCCGTGGCACCCTAGGGTTCCACAAGAGGTCATTAGCGGTTCCCGAGGAGATCACGATTTATTTAAAGAATTATTTCCAATTTGGGCAACTTCACATGAAGGAGGTCAGTTTCATTCTTTATTTTTTGCTTAAGAACACTGTTCATGCATCTCTACAGGCCTACGCATGAAACGAACATCATGATTTTGTATCTTCTTCCCTATATCTGAGCCTGAGCGTGCAGGGGTTCCCCGAGGCCTGGAAAATATTTCAAGGGTTCCTCCAGGGTCAAAGGTTGAGACAGGCTGATCTAAACTTTCCAAGCCTGCATTTAAATCTCCTACTTTCATTTTTTAGGAATGGCACACTTTGTAGGTGCTTCAACAAAGGACTCAAGCATTTGGAGACTTATAACTGATTGGAAAAAAAAATTCCATCTTTCAGGGGCAGATGGGTGGGGAGCTCCCTTGTCACTGGATAAAGGCACAGCTGTGCTCAGCTTGTAACGAATATTCTGACAGGCAAAGCAATTCTGGGCTAGAAAGTTGCATATTACATTGCATTTCTGAACAATCCCTTCCTCTTCGCAGAGGCTGATCATTTGCAAAATAAATGTTCCTTTCTCATAGGGTTACAAAGCAATTAACTTGCAGAGAAAAGTTTGCATAGACTTAAGAGTGAGTCAATTGTTTTGTTAATTCCTTTGCTGATAAGGAACTCAGAGCCAGAGGTCAGACCTGCTGGTCTGAGTAGGAAGCAGAAAAAGTAAGCAAAAACTGACTAAAATCAGTTTAAAAAGGGTCTGTGTGTGTGTGTACGTGTGTGTGTGTGTGTGCGTGTGCACGTGCGCATGTGGGGTCTTATTCAAATGTCATCCATTTATGCAAATAAAGACATTTTCATTCTGATCACAGAATTCCCCCTCACCCACCCAGCACAGATTTGCTTTATTCAGATAGTCATAAACCATCCTGGAATATGTCCTTGCATGTTGACTGTATGATTTCATTATTTGTTTGTTCATTTATTTCCTGGTTTGTACCTGGATGGGAGACTGCCAGAAAATCCCAAACTGGCAGGATAGACTGCAGAGTTAAGGCGGAAAAAACAGCTGAATTGACTTAAAGCAGACTTCACTTTTATTCTATGACCCCAGAAAATCATGAGCACTGCCTAGTCATCGTTTGAAGCCAGCTTGTTCAGAAAGAGAGATCTGATGTAAAATGGTTGGATTAAGAGGTTTTTAGAATCTTTACATTAACTGACGAGGCTTCATCAAGAACTGAGTGGCAGACATGTTAATATACTCAACTCTCCCTTGAGTTGAACTCAGTTCCTGGGGCTTTGCCACTTTTTAAAATCTTCCCAGTCTACCGTTATGCAAAGACTCAGCTCTCTGGAGAAGGCTGTAATGCTGGGAAAGGTGGAAGGAAAGAGAAGAAGAGGATGGCCAGCAGCAAGGGGGATGGACTCAGTTACCACAGTGATGGGTGCACCATTGGAAGACCTGAAGGACCAGTCTGGGGACAGACCATCATGGAGAAGATCTATGTGGTCATTAAGAGTTGACAACAATGTGATGGTATGTAATCAATCAATTAATCAATGGGAAGAAAGAGACAAGGTGGATGGACTCAGTTATAGTGGCAATGGGGACACCCTTGGAGGACTTGAAGGACCAGTTGGGGATAGATCATAATGGAGAAAATCTATGTGGTCACTAAGAGTCAACAACAATGTAATCAATCAATTAATCAATGGGAAGAAAGAGGAGAAGAGGAAAACCAGCAGCAAGGTGGATGGACTCAGCTACAGTGGCATTGGGGACACCCTTGGAAGACCTGAAGGACCAGTTGGGGATAGATCATCATGGAGAAAATCTATCTACAAGTATGTGGTAGCTAGGAGTGAAAAACAACTATCTAAGGGTCAGACATGACTCAGTGCTTGCACAGGGGACCTTTCAACTTTTTTCACATATCTATCTATCTATCTATCTATCTATCTATCTATCTATCTATCTTTTGTCTATCTATCTACCATCCATCCACCTATCCCACAGCTCTGGGTTCTCCTGGTAGTTTCCCATCCATATACCAGTCAAGTCTGACCCATCTTATCTTCTTGAGACCAGCCAGAGTGGTGTTGCCACCTTTAGCAAGATGTAATGCTTAATGCTTAAAAGAACCATCCAGCTGCTCTCAAAACAGACCCCCTTCCTTTCTCTCAAGTGTAGGAAAGAATAGCTAGTTGTCCTAATGGGTAAAGTTTGGGATTATATCAGCTCTATTATTCTTTATTTTTTGCTCTGTGAAACATGCATGCACCATTTTTTTCCCATGCCCCAAAAGTAGCAAATGGGGCTAGGACAAAAAGCAAATGTGTTTTCCTTCCTGAATATTTACAGGGTCATCCACTGCCAAGAAGGCCCAAAAAGTCAAGATGGTGGCTGTCACCATGCAATGGAAGCCCTGCCCCTTTTGTACGGGGTTTCCATGGGGAAAAGGGGCGTGGCTTTGGTCACGCAGTTGCAGCTGCCATTTTGACTTCATGCAGCCTCCTGCAGACACCCTGGCGTGTTTAATTTTAAATTAAAGTCATTAATGTGACTGCTTACCAGACATGCCTTTAACAATTTTCTCTGCCTGTCGCATTAAAAATTACATTAAAAAATTGGAAGTAACTTTGAGAAGCCTCTGGGGACCATTACTAAGGCTGTCTGAGGTCACATCGAATTCCAGGGCTGCAGGTCAGGCCTGCTGTAAAAGCCACAATCTTCCATAAAATAAAAATGAGAATAAAAATCATATTAAAGTGCTCAATATCAGCTGTGATTTTTATCCTCCTCCCTTCCTCCCCCCTCATTTCCCTTTCTTTTCCCCTTGTTTAGATCCCTGCTGAAAATAACTTAAGTGCCCATCTGGGGATAACAAGCACAAGTGTTGCTTTTACATTTTCAAGGTTACTTCTCGTTACAGGGACCAGAGTAGGCTGATTAACGCAACAGCACAACATACAATAAAAAACAAAACCCCAAAGACAAATAAACATTACATTTTAAAAGGTCTGGGGAGTGGATAGGAAGGATACTTTGGGTATTAGCGTCCACTGAGTTACTAAGAAATGGGGGAACATGATGTCAGGTACTACAGGTAGTCCTCACTTAACAACCATTCGTTTAGTGATGGTTTGGACTTACAATGGTACTGAAAAAAAATGACTTATGACCAGTCCTGGCACTTATGACCATTGCAGCATCTCCGCAGTCACGTGATCACAATTTGGGTGCTTGGCAACCAGTTTGCATTTATGACTGTTGCAGAGTGCCATGGTCATGTGATCACCATTTTTGTCCTGCTTCTGGCAAGCAAAATCAATAGGGAACTGCGTGATTCACTTAATGACCATGTGGTTCACTTAATGGCTGTGGTGGTTCACTTAACGACCACCCCAAAAAGGGCTGTAAAATCGGGTCAGATTTGCTTCATGACCACTTTGCTTAGCAACTGAAATTCCGGTCCTAAGTGTGGTCATTAAGTGAGGACTACCTATATTGTTAGACAACCTTCTCCCCTCCAGCAGCTCCCATAATTCCCAGCCAGGGTTAGGATCTCCTACTGAGGTTCTCCTCCAAGGATCTAGGGAACGAGTAAGAATCTAATCGGGTATTTATATGCATTTATCATATAAGCATTTTATAGAAAGTGATGCATAATTGCCCAGAGTCGCTGGGAGTTGGGCAGCATATAAATTAATAATAATAATAATAATAATAATGCCTTTGTTGGATCTGGGCAGACTATACGTATTTTAATAAATGAAGAGAGTTGTTTAATGCCCTTTAGTATTTGCATTCACATACTTTTGTCTGTGCATGCGCATGGTTTCAACTCCAGAACTGCCTTAAGCGTGGAGCTGTTAGACCTCCTAACCAGTTCAAAACATGGAGGTTTTCCAATGCATTAAGTTCCATGCTGCAAGATAAACAGAGCAATTTTAGAAAACTCAACTTTGGAGTTTCCCCAAAGAGCTAGCATGCTTCTTTGTGAATTCAGAATATAGTCGCTATAAAATCTAGCGATTTACAGCATGACCCTGGCAGATTTCAGAGTATACAATATCCAAAATAATCTTTGTCAAGCAGGCTCTGCGGTCTACCATTTTCTAGACCCCAATTATAATCACTTGCTAGAATGCGACTGGATTCAGTAAAATAATGGATGGCGGGCAACTTTATTTGTGAACGGTTATAAATCTCACCAAATTCATCATGGTGGATTTACTACAGCTGGGGAAAAAAGTATACTATAGAGAATAGCAGGCATTTCTTGTGCCTGGCAGCTAAATAGAATAAATCTGCCCAGGAGCCGAAATTGTTTAAGCAAAGATATTTCTCACTTGAATATTTTGGGAAGAAAAAAGGGAGAAAAATGTATCTAGTCAAGGTCAAAGCTATAATTCTCTTCTATTAAAAAGGGAGGAGGGCAAAGCTTTGTAAAGTCTAGCCTAAGAAAGCTAAACAGTTTGGAATGGAAAAGTTGGTGCTACTATTTTCCCCAAATGGTCTGCTCACCTTCTCTGCCTAATAGGGAGTTAGATTTACATATTTTTTTTGATACACATGTTTCTTAGTGACCTTGTAAATGAAAAATAGCCTTGGTGTGGGGGGAGAAGGGACAAGATAAACTGCACCCCAGATGATGAACAAAATAGAGAGACAGATGAGGTCATCACAAGACCAAAGATGGGATCTAGGCTTACTTAAAATAGATCTTCTGAACCCAAAAGGACTTAAATAAGACACAACTAACTTAATCCTCACAAACTGCCAGGGGTCTACTAATGTGATGACTCAGTCTGGACCCAACCCCATGTATCCTTCACTTCTTCGTGCAATGGTTGGCATGCCATCTGAGAAAATAGACACCGACTACATGAAACATCTCCAGATCTCAGCATGGACGTTCTTAAACTGGGCCAGAAGGTCTTTCTGGAGCATAGGTATAGGAATGGCTTTGGATGAAGCTTTTGACATTTTTTTCCTGGGAATATGCGCTTCTCTCCACATTCAGGGACAAAAGGATTGATCACCAAAATTGATTAATGTCTAGACTGCTCAGGAGATGCTTTATCCCCACAGACATCACATCTATGTCCTGAGGACACGAATGCATGATGAACTCCAGCTCTCAACCAGGACTTCTAATGAGCTCTGATTTGATATTTCTAGATTGCTTCTTGCCTTCAACTTCATTCTTTTCCCCTTTCTCCCCCATTTTTTCTTTGTTGGTGCTGGGCTTAAATGAATCCTGCAAAATCCTGGAACGTTCTTTTCTCTTGCAAAAAAGGACTTCTGCTTCTGTTTTTCTTCCTCAATTCCAGAGTGTGACCTCACTGCTTTGGTGACATTTTTAAGGTCACCTTATCATAGCAAAGTGGTGGAGTCTTGTTATTCTGCTTATTTCTTTTGGTACACACCTCTGTGATATTCTGCTGCCTCTTTTCTCGCAAAGAGGAATTCCTTTGGGATTTGGCTGAAATGTGCAAAGCCACGGAGGCTGCAACACAGGGAAGACATGTGAGAACTGCTCACTCCCTTTGGGTATGCGTAACTGAGATAACAGCAAGAACCATGCACTCAATTCCTAAGAGCTTCGCTTAAAATTCCTTCTGGCGGGGATTTAAAGAAGCGTTTTCTGTTAAACTGTAGAGTAGTTGAAACACCCAGAAATCTGACTGGAATCGGTCTGATTTTCTCCATCGCTTTGAAAGACCCCCTTGGACGGTATCAATTTCCCACATGGCTTTGAAAGTTCCAGTTGGATTGGATCGATTGGCCTGTTCAGATCAATTCAGAAGTTTGAATAGGATTAAAGGGATTCAGACAATCCAATGGCAACAACTCGGAGACTTTCTTTTCCAAACCACTCAACCCATCCAGAAATGGTTTCCTCTTCAGGTACTCCAGCTAGTAGGTAAAAGATTGGGAGAATAGGGGATGGTTCTGTTAGCTTTTCAGTCTCCTTGTTGTTACCCAACTTGCATCCACTTGTGATACCGAGGGGGTTCTCAGTGCCTTTCCACTGAAGTCTTCCAATCATCCACCTGTCTCAGCATCGTCTGCTGCTGCAACCCTCACTTGATGCTCCTCCAAAGTGTTGGGGCTGCAATTCTTTTGGCCAGAGTAGTGTAGGAATTCTGGAAGTTCCAGGAGACCCAGGAGCCTCAGATTGGGGAGGAGGGATTTATTATGAGGTCATCTGCTGCCCACCCAACTAGAGGGCGGCATTTAGAACTTGGCTAATCTTCAAAATTAAGAGGGTCAGCCTGGTTAATCCTGAGATGGGACATCACCAGGAAATGCCAGGACTATAGGCTTTTTTGAATCAGCCATCCTTCCCCACGGTGCTAAGGGGAAGCTGCAAAGCTGTGCAACCAGCATGCTCCTTACTGGACCTGAAACCCAGGAATTGGGGAAGGATTGGGCAACAAAATAGGAGAATGGTGCTCTCTAAAGCTTTAGTATCTCAGGAAGGAAGGAAGGAAGGAAGGAAGGAAGGAAGGAAGGAAGGAAGGAAGGAAGGAAGGAAGGACTTGATGTTTCAACTCCTCTGCAGCTAAATCAGAAATAAAGTAGCAAAGCTCTCTCCCAGTGTCAGTGTGATGGGATTAGAGAGACCATGAGCTGGCTTGACACACAATCCTGGGATGGAGATGCCTACCCAAAAGACAGTTGTGTACCATGTAGTCAAAGCATGCAATTTCTGCCAACCGCTTCAAATTTAGATAACTCCAGAAGGTGATTTGTTAACTTTACAGAAGTCCTGGAGGTCAGCAGTTACTAATTATGCTAGTCATAGATGACTTCCCCTAACAGAAGTAGGATTCTTTGGAATAATGCGAGCAGGGCTTCAACTTTAAGTCTGGCTTGTAGAATTTCCAGGCACTTGACCTTGGACTCTGTAGAAAAGAACTGGGTGCACCAGATAGCTAAGAGATGCACACCTTCTTACAGACCAGTGTTTCTCAACCTTGGCAACTTTAAGATGCATGGACTTCAATTCCCAGAAGTTGAAGTCCACGTGTCTTAAAGTTGCCGAGGTGGAGAAACACTGCTATAGACTGGGGATCACGCTTGGCAATTCTGTTCAAAGGCAACAATTTTTGATGTAGTGCATCATTTTCCCCTTCCGTCCCCTTAAAAATGCAGCCATGTTCCGAGAAGCTTCAGAGATAGGGTGAGCAGGGCTGCTATAATACAGAGCAGTTGACTTCAGGCTTGCTGTTTGCCTAGGCATCTGCTCTGTTTACTCATTTGTAAACCAAGTAAATATTACCCTGGATGTCTCCAGTGCTGTCTGACATTGTCTCAAGAACAGCTGGTGCCAGTAAAAAGCATATATTCCTGATATTTTCTCCTGATTTTTTTTTATTGTTGTTGCATTAGAAACCCCACATTCTAGTTGCATGAGATGGCATTTTCTTCTTGCAATGACTTATGGTTCTTTTAGTCTGCTTTGGGGGGGTTTTCTAACCCCCCCTTTTTTTGGCTTAAAGAGGAACGCCATAAAACACAGGGTTTGAAAGCCGACGGGGAGAAGCCTACGCAAACAGTGGCAAAATCCAGCTCTTAGGCCACTGGTCTCCTTAATGACCAGAGATCGCATCTTCCACACGAATGCACAAGCCACAAATGTAAGTGTGAAGGGAGTTGCAACTGGAGACATTTATGTTGGCTTCCTGGGCATTGACACCATTCTCTAGAGCTTGGATCTCCTAGATGACTTATGCCATGCAGTCATGGACCCCATCTTGATTTTGTTGACCAGCTCCCCAGTATGCTTTTCTTTGATTGTGTGTGTGTGCATTTCCCAAGTTTGAAAACTGCCAGTTGCAGGGAGTGCAAGTGTGTGTGAGGCAACTGCAACAGGGTCAAAATGGTGGGCACCACCCCATAGTGAAGCCCTACCCCTTTCGACTTGCAATGTCATCATCTGCACCTACAAAGGGGAGGGCGTTGGTCCCTTTAGCCTGTCTGTTGTGGATGCACCAGATGCACACCTGTGTGTGGGTAATGGAACCCAGGAAATATGTGTGTGTGTGTGTACATAAGAGAATCCAGAAAATAAATGTGTGTATGTACACATTTATTTGTTGAATACATACGAAAATCCAGAAAATGAATGTGTGTGTACACATAAGAGAATCCAAAAAATAAATGTGTATGTGTATGTATACACACACATACACACAGATTTATTTTCTGGATTCTCTTTATCTATTCAACAGGCTGAAATCGGCACGTGGCTCTGCAAATGGCAGGGCCTCACATTCCTCCTCTATCTCTTAGTCCTGCCTCTGATCAAAACCTATAACACACACATTTTCCTTTGGGGTTTCTACCTCAAACACACCCCAAACCAACCAATCACAAGAATCACGCATTTCCAACTTTTCCAAATTCAGGGCCCAATGTTTGGGGTTCACGGATCAATTCCTTTGCAACCCTACTCTTAAGATGCTATGCCGCCCGGCAAATGGCAGACTGAGCTAATTGTTAGCCTGCTTAATCATAGATGATAGCTAGGGAATGATGCTTAACAGAGGAAAAGAAGAGAAACGGTTTGCATTTTACAAGTTCTCTAGATTCTGATTGGCCCAGCAAGGTTTTTGTTTTTTTTAACACATTGGCTTTAAAGCATGCTTGGGAAAACTTTCATAGCAGCAAGAGAAGATCAGGGTTTTGGTACAGAACAAGAGGACTAGAAGCTTTTATAAAAAGGTGGAAAAACGACGGTTATACTGTAAGTTCTTAAAACTCCCATTCTCCCCAAATAATTACAATTTCCTGTGATCAGTTCACTGGACTGAAATATAATTTGGGAGAAGTTCTCCTGATGCCCTGAGGAGTCCAGCATCTCCATTACAAGGAGCTTGCCTGAGGAAAGAAAACAGAAAAAGTTTTGCAATTTGCTGCTTTGCTAAGCAGAGTTAAGCATGTTTGCAGTGTCACATACATGCATATAGCAGATCTGAATTATGAGCCAAAAACATCCAGAGTTTTTTTCCCTCTGAAATCCAGCTCATTAATGTGCTGACTGTTGTCCATTTGCAACTCACCATGCAGGATCAAATATTGTCTTAACCTTCTCCAAGGATCTAATTTATTGATTGGGGGATTACTCAGTCTTTACAGCACAAACCTTTAATTTTACAGATATTTCTGAAGGAGCAGCTGGGAGGAGGGGGAAGAACACAAGGAAGACATTAGAATCAAAGTTGGGTGGGATGTTAGAGGTCAGCTAGTCCAAGGCCTTGCTGTTCTAGGGCAGTGTTTCTTAACCTCGGCAACTTTAAGATGGGCAGACTTCAACTCCCCTCAGACTTCTGGGAGTTGAAGTCCTCACATGCTGACTGGGGAATTCTGGGAGCTGCAGTCCACCCTTCTTAAAGTTGCCAAGGCTGAGGCACACTGGGCTAAAGTAATTTCCCCTCCCACTGAAGGAAGCTGATATGGGGAAGGACTAGATTTGACTTTTCCAACATGCAGTGGTCTTGATCACTAAGTCACTATTCTCTTAGACCTGGGAAGATAAGAACACAGAAGAACAGTTGTATAATACATATCTTGCATCATGCCGGTTGCCCCCAATCTTGATTTGTCTGGTTTTACAGACTCTTAAAGCAATCAGTATCTGGTTCCTATCTCTCTTCTTTGGCACCCTCCTTTTTCTTTCTGGGCTGATAAGCAGTGCCCAGGCAGATGTGAGATTATATACCACCCAATCTTTCAGTGTAAGAAAATACATCATGCTGTTTCCGGCTGGCAAATGCCGGCCACTTCATTTTTTTTTCTTGCACTTTTTCTTCTTAGAATGCTTATTCGGTAAAGCACAGGAGTCCAGGCTTCTGAGTCCAATAAATCATTATAAAGTAATAACATTTAGTTCTCTCTCGCTCACCTTTACACGAGACACAATTAAGCATTCACTCTCACACACCTCTCTCTCTCACTGCCAATTCTGGCTTTAGTTATTCTAGATACGGTCTCCATGACTTCCGGGTCCTCCATCATATTGTCAAGACCTACCACTGGTGTGGGCATCACAGGCTAAGATAATCAATGAATGTTGGCTCCCAGTGACCAGCCTCACCAAACAACTGGAGACCTTCCAGTTTCATAGAGGGTGCCAAGGTTATAACAGTGTTCCTTTGCCACCAGGATCCTTCGCAAAGGCCTGGGCATCAGAGAGAAGGGCTGACTCCATAGAGATGAAAGGCAACAGACAAAGATGAATTGCTTTGCCTCCAGCAGCCAATGGAACACAAGGCGTAAGCTGGGAACAGTTATTATTTGCTGCACTGTGGCTCCAAAATTATCCTTAAGGCTAGCGGTTGATGTGAGCAGTCATGTGAAGGGGGCTTAAGTCTTTAAGACTCTTAGCAGAGCATGAAAGGAGAGATCATTCCTAGTTCCTAAAAGCCAAGGAGTTAATGCCATTCCAAATTAAGCATCAGGAGTTCAAAGGTGTTTCCTGCCTCTCTCCTGGAGAAGTTTAATACAATTTCCCATCTTGTAATAACATTTCCCCTGACCATGCTTCATTAGGCATGAATGTCTTTGACCTTTTCAGTGTTCTGCAATTGGATTGGCTGGCCAGGCCAGCTTCAGGACCACTCACCATCTAATTAGCCTGTGGGGACTGGGGGGAATGTACAGCCAATCAAAATATAGAATATTGAAAAGGTCAGCCTAAGCGATATGGCACTATAATTCATCCAGTTCTTGAGACATCGGGACATAATATTTCCAGTGGCAGCTATTATTCTCTTTGCCAGATTAGGAAAAATAAAACTCAGCACAAAGTTTCTATTGAAAATTATATGCATATACAGGATAATTTCTAATAGCTCTACTGGAGAAAATGTCAGGTGTGTAGAACAGGGCTACTACAAGCTTACTACATGTCACAGAGTACTAAAATGTTCAAAGCTTCCAGCCTTAAAATGTAGCTAGCTAATTATGGAAAGTACCTGTTCATTTGCAAATAAGCAGTTAGAGACTATAGATATAAGCAGACTGTTTAGCTGGGCTCAGATATTGCATAAGTCTTAATGTGGTGATTTGCTTGATTTTGGCTTAGCATATTATGTGGTCCTACCCATTGTGGTCTGTAAAGCTGGGTTTGTGATTTTGGATACAGGAAGACCCTGGTCAATTCTTCTTCAGTCTGCAAACCATGATTAAGTAAGCAACAGCTTAGGTAGATATGCAAATTGGTTCTCAAAGTATGTTTTCCTGCATTTGCACTCTTTTCCCTTCACTCCTGTAGTAGAATTGATGCTGAGAATGACATTCTCACAGATGAGCAGCAAGGAAGTAGAATCCAAGTACACCTGGTCAAACAGCCTTTGCGTCCTAGCTGGCACTGAAGGTGGGATGTGGCCTATTCTACAATCAGAATAATTTAAAACACTCATCCCCGCTGACCTCTTTCAGTTGGGTGGGAAAGAAATTGGTGTTGATCTCTTGTTGTTCAAAAGAGAACCACATTCTGTTCTCTCCCCTCTGTCATTGCACTATCCGCTCTCTAGAATCTGCAACCATTTGGGCTTCTCACCTTTCCGAGGGAAGATTACAAGTAAAGGATGGCATAGGGCCAGTTTTCAAATTAGGATGTAAAAGTAGACAGAATCTGCAGAAGGCTGAAGAGATGATTCACTGAAAAAAAAAATCACAAAGAGAAGGGCAGGTAGACTCCACCCAAGAAATCTGAAATTGACAGTAAAATGGGACAGAGAAACAAAAACTGCTTTTACAGTGGAATTGGGTTCACATGGGGATGCCTAAGTAGGAAGAACCTACTTATATGGGGAATTGAAAGTCAGACATCACAATATGGCTTGGGCAGGAGTTATGAACCCATGGCCAGCCTCTCACGTGGTTCAGCTTGGTTTGATGCCACCCATCTTCCCCAGAAACCCATTTTAACTGAACAGTCTTATTTCTGGAAAGAAACAATAGTTTTACTGGAAATTGAGATCAGGAATATTTTGGGTAGCAAGTGATGATAACATTTCTTGAAACTCGACTGCTTTACTTCAAGGTGTCTGTACCTGGACAACAATGTGAGATGGATCACCTGCATCATTTTCTGTTGATATTATGTACTGAAATTATGTATATTTAGGGCAGAAAACAAAATCCCTTAAAATAGTGATCCATAAAAAGGAGAGCTGATCATGTACTGGGTTGAGTTAACCCTCTTTGTTCATCCATCAAACTAGCTCAAGAAGATACGGTTGTGAGAGACCTTCGCCAACTGGTCCTACTGCTCAGTTTGTTTCTCAGTATACCTCTATCTCTATCTCCTGGATATCATGGAAGGGAATCTTAGGCTTTCAAATCCCAACCACTGTGCAGGAATCCAAGTCAAGACATCCCAGAGAGTTGGCTGTCCAACCTCTACTTGAATAGATCAAAGGAAGGGCATCCCCCAGGGTCTTGGAACCCACTGTCAAACTGTTCCTACTGGTAAGAAACTTTTTCTAACATCCCACTGACATCTGCCTTCCTGCAAGTTGAAAGGTGAAAGGTCCCCTGTGCAAGCACCGAGTCATGTCTGATCCTTTGGGGGGAGGCCGCTTTCGTGACGTTTTCTTGGCAGACTATAGAGCGGGGTGGTTTGCCATTGCCTTCCCCAGTCGTCACCTTCCCCAGCAAGCTGGGTGCTCCTTTTACCGACCTCAGAAGGATGGAAGGCTGAGTCGACCTGAGCTGGCTGCCCAAGAGAGAATCCATCTTCTGCTGGGATTGAACTTGGGTTGTGGGGAGAGTTTCGGCTGCAACGCTGCCACCTGCCACTCTGTGCCACATGAAGCTGTTTCCTGCAAGTTACATTCTTTATTTAGTATCCTACACCCTCAAATGAGAGAGAAAAGGTCTTGATTTTTTTTTCCCTACATGACCTCCTTTGAGATATTTAAAAGTGCTATCAATCTCCTTTCAGACATCTTTTCTCAAAATTAAATATACTCAGCTCTTTCAGTCTCTCTTCATAGGAATCAGTTTCTTATCTCCTTATCATCCTTGGTGCCTTTCCCTGAACCGTTCCAATTATTCTAAAGCCTTAAAGAATGATACACAGAATTGGACAGGTACTTGAAGTGAGGTCTGACCTACACAGCAAGAAGTGGAACAATTTATTTCCATGACTTGGAAATCACACATTCTTTGAGATAACCACAATTACGCTTTCTTTTTTGAGCCAGTTATGTATCCATAATTGTCAGCTGGATATCCAAATGTCATGAGATGTTTTGTCAAATGCTATTCTGAAGTCAAGATATATTATGTTTACAGCCTTCCCACAATCTATTAAGGAAGTTGGCATATATATGGATGGATACAAACACACATACACAGGCACACTATGATGGGAAACAGGTTTTATTTCATCTTTTTTAAAAAATTAAATCTTTAAAATTTGACAAGATTTCCTAAATCTGAAGAATGCAGAACCCTATAAAGAGAGAGATATTATATTGACTCAATCAGAGCTTATGCTTGCCAAATGATAATTGTTTTGAGGACACCATAAAGTGGCCATGTCCCAATTTTTACCCACCTGGCTAAGCAATTCCTCCCCATTTCTTGAGTTTAAGACCCCAGCCAGCTTTTAATTTCATACCTCTGTTGTGTCATGCCAGGATGACAATATTCTGCTATAACAGAAATGGGCATCAGGCTGTTGAATTTTCCCTATAGTTTGAAGTGTTTATCATTCTTTACTGAAAGGAAAATAAACTAATTTAAAAGGATGAGCATGCCATTGTGTAGCAGAGCAGGTTAACGGTATTCAGTTAGCTTGGTATTGATCTGAGTGAAACGAAATCTGGGGAGGAAAGTAGTGAAAGAGCCGAGAAGGATGGGAACGAGGGAGGAAATTGGATTGGCAATTCCTTTATTTAGATTTCCTTCCTCCTAGGCTCCACTCCTCAGTTGCTCATGCTGATTTCACCCAACCACAACAATAAGAACAATAACAACAATGCACCAGTCACACTTTAAAAAAAAATCATGCTGATTTAACCTCTGCCACAGAGTTCTAACCAAAACTGGATTGCTGGAGCAGTGATAAATATGAACTAAGGTGGTAGGCATTTTTTGAAAAGCTGGGGAAGGCCCCACTTAGCCCCTTATCCCTTTATTTATTTGCCCATAGGACTGCTTCTTTCCATGCCTGATCAGCATGGCAGGAACAAATTGCTCAGAAGGAACATGTCTTGAGGTCTGGATGGGAGTGAAGCCAGGAAGCTCTTCTCTTACTCAAAATGGTCCTACGGTGCTACTACTTGATGCTGCCCCATCACAGTGAAACAAAGGCCTCTTGGCTTCACTCTAAGACAGCGTTTCTCAACCTTGGCAAGTTCAGGATGTGTAGACCTCAATTCCATGCTGGCTGGGGAATTCTGGGAGTTGAAGGCCACACATCCTAAAGTTGCCAAGGTTGAGAAACGCTGCTCTAAGAAGACCTTGTGGTGCAGGATGGTGGGACCCCAAAACGCAAACTCTGGGAAGGACCACCGCTGGTGGCCAGAAATGCCCCAACGTTCTAATTATTCCACCTTTCCGCTGAAGGCATCTAACAACATTGGGGGGAAAAAAGAGCCCCAATTAACAGGTATTAAAATTAATACTACAATCAATTCAATCGATGAGCCATTACAGCCAGCAGAAGGAGATACATTCCAACTCAGGTTTTAAAGGGCCAGATTGAAGTGGTGTTCTTTCTGCCTGCTCTACGCTTTCAGAATTTTTGCTTGTTCCATATTTTGATCTCCTGTGTTCTTCCACAGACAGGAGGTCTGTGGTATCTGCTGGATCACTTCATTGGTTCCTGCTTTTTCCTCCCCCAAATAGCACACAGTGTCCAGTCCATTGCCTGTGACCTGGGAGGCTCCATCTGCTTGGAATGAACAGAACTGCAAGGCTTTGCTGCATACTTTCCAGCAGGAAGACTAGAAATTGGAGGATGGCATTGTCATATGAACAAAATGCCTGTTGAGAAAATGGGATGAAAAAGAGCATCCTCCAACTTAGGCCAAGCCTATTCCAGGGGTGCAGATTTCAAAGTCTGCGGCCAGGAGCTGGCGGGAGAAAAGTAAAGCAGCATTTGCCCTTGTGATAGAAAACCTGTCTCCTGCCGAGGCTGTTTTGACAGTCCCAATTCACTGGCTTGTACAATATCTCTGCCTTGTTAAAGGTAATTACAGTTCTTCCTGTATAATGAGATGGTTTTTAAAGGCCATTCAAAAGAAATTTTCTATAATGAGGTTAAGGGTTTTATGGTGTTATACATCAAGGGAGCTGGTAATTGGTCGGATCCAGGAAGGAGCATCCTGAAGGATAGAGGGCTGCGTGAATCAGACAGAAACTCGCCAGCTTCCGAATGTGAGGTTCTCACTTCCCTTCCTTTAGGGAAACTGAAGGAAAACGAAGGGAAAATAGGAAAGAGGAGAGGAGCCGCCGGAAATTTCCTGAGGCCCTTGAAGCCGTATCAGAAGGAAGTTGTTTCCAAGGCCTTTCCCAAACAGTTCTCACTGGTGCTCAAGCCAGTCTTTATTCAATGTATGCCAGTTCTCTCCAATGTCTGCATTTTTTTTATTTTAAACAAATCCAGAAAAAGAGGTAAATTTGTGAATCATTTTTTTGTTTCTTTCTAGCATTATTCCCACTGGTGCAGAGTCCACTTTTTTTTTTTTTTGATCAACCAAATGTGGATCTATTGTCTCCTGAGCCTGACATCGTCGGCTGAGAGAGAAGGACTGGCCCAAAGTCACCCAGCCGGCTTTCATGCCTAAGGCCAGAACTCATGGTCTCCTCGTTCCTAGCCTGCAGCCTTAACCACTAGACCAAACCGGCTCTCAGTTTTTTGAATCAATGTTTTGTTTTCTTTTATAAGAGCCACCCATCCCGCATACATTTTCTCCAGCATGCGTCTTGGGGATGCATCTTCGTGTCATAGCAATCTATGTTTTGGAGGCATCTTTTCCTAATGCATAGATGTGGAGAGGCAGCCAGCTCAGCTCCAGCCTTTTTGGAAATGGCTTTGCCCCAACAGCTGCAGATCTGGAGATGTGTGCAACCTAAAGGATTTGGTAAAGGTTGACTTAAAAATGCAAGATAGGCCAAGGTAACCCTTAGCATCAGACTCTGGGGGAAGTGTGCTTCCTTGCAGAGGTGGCATTGGGGGGTGGAGGGAGGGGCCAAAAGAGGCAAGATGGTAGATTTTGCAAGGCAAGTCCCAGCTGCACAAAAGGGGTGGGGCTTTGCAACTCTGCGTCTGCCGTCCAGCATATTTTGATGCCCCCTTGCAGATGCTGCTGGTCTCTGGGATGGGGCTTCAAACATTGCAGTGTCACTGATCCTGGTGGCTTCTGTCTGACATTTCCTTTGGGGGACATGAAATCCGAAGTCATGGAGAGGAATTCAACACTACGCAAGAGATAGGCAGACACTAATCCTGAGCCTCTGCATGGTCCGGGCCCCAAAGCTGCATTGAGGTTCCTTCGCCGATTCCCAACGGATGAGCAAACTCTGCAGAAGCGGCTATTTGCTCAGCTCACCCAAAGGATCATGGGAATGGCAGGTACAGCCAGCGTGCCAATAATTCTCTCCTAGGATGCTCACCCGCCCAGAACGGAGGTCTCTTCACAAAGGGGACAGTCCTTTCGCCCATCGTAAAGCCTGACATGTACATCTCTTCTCTGAGGATTTAATAAAAACAGCAGCTTGGAAAACTCTGGGGATCGTCAAGGCAGGAGACATTTCAGTGTCTTTTATGAAAAGAAGAATAAATGCTATTACGCCAATTTAATTCATCTGGGCTTTGCCTGGGAATGTAGGTGCAAGAGCTGATAATGGGAGTGCAAATACTCCTTGTCAAGTTGCAGTGCCAATTCTATTCCAGAAGCAGAGAGAGGTGGGGTGCTGGCTTGGTCCCTTCTATATTCAGCCAAACAGAGGCTCCGTTGGCTGCAGACAAGCCTCTGGCACCCTGAGACATTTGGTGACCCTCCAGCATTCCAGGATCTCCACTAACCTCGGAACGAGGGCCACTGAATTCACACCAGAAGATTGCTCGAGCACCCAGCTTGGGAGGAAGCGTTATTCTAATGAACATCTCTGATGCCTCCAGGTTTGCTGGCAGGAGATGTGAATGAGGCCCAGATTTTATTTCTAGAGGCAACACTCCACCCCCAACTTGGCAGTGACTCACTTGGACAGATTGTGGGAAAGGAGGAGGAGACTGCAAAAGGGAGATGTGAAAAGCCTCAACGTTTCTGCAGGAAAACCTGGGTCTGTGAAACACTGTAATTGAATTATCCAAGTCTTTCACCTGGAGATGACGAGAAGCATCTCCTTTCGAAAGGCTGGTGTGATCTACCTGGCATTCTTAGACCAGCTCTTTCTGCGGTGGGAAAGGGGTTCCCATCTGATCTTGCGAAATGGAGGGAGGAGATCTTGTTGGCAAACCACGGAGGAGACAATTTGCTTCCCAACCAGCTCTTTGGTTCACCAAGGGTGGGGCCTGCCCTCCTGCCTCCCTTGGCTCTGCTAATTGAATCACCTGCTAAACAGTCACAACTGCCCCCAAATTAACTTCTCACTCTAAATGGTTTAAATTGAGACCATTCTAAACGTCTGCAATTAAAATTTCAATGAACGTGGAAAAAAAGAGAGATGCAGCTGTGAATCATTCTGCAATATCACCATCTCTTTATATATATTACACACACACAAACACTCGCCATTGATTTGCAGAGAGGGAAAGATTTGAAAAAAGGATGTTGCCTTTCAATGTCACCCATGTTTCCGTTCCAGCCTCCCCGTTGCCAAATCTCATTAGCAGTAAAAGAGGATCCTGTAAACCTTCCAGCCAGTTTCAAGCAGATGATAGATTCGTGTATGAGCTGCCTCTATACTGGCACTTCTCTGCCAGAGCACTCAACATGGTCCACAGCTTTAAGCAGTGGCTTGCAATGTTAATAACGCTAATATAAAATGCTAATAATAGATCATGATGATCAATATTCATGGAGACTGGCAGCATATCAGAGCCTTTAACAACCCATAATTCGACACTGGAGAAGGGGTGATACTTTTGCAGCGCACTTTTTAGTGTTGCTTATCCCCCAAAAGGCATACCTCGCCATATATCTATGCATTGGGGAAGGAGAACCGTAAGTTTCACATACTCTGGGTTAAGTAGAGTCAGGCAGTATTCCCTAACCTCACACCCTCAAATGTGTTGGACTTAAATTCCCAGAACTGGTTTCAACATCTCTGAAGAACATCGAATTGAGAAGGTTGGTTTAAGATAAATCAAGGAAAAGGCTCAGTGGATGACAGAACAAAAATAATTGGCACTCTGCTTGACAACATGTTCACTTTAAAGGTTTCAGCCTTTTGGCAATGAGCCTCAAGTGAGAGGTTCCCAATGGTTAGGGGCGCTTGGAAAGGAGACAATGTTTCTTAAAGACAATCATTCTGAATGCTGCAAGCAATTCTGAGAGATCAAAGAGGGAAGTATTAAAATATGTATCAATTCTGAGACAATGTTGCTCTAAAATCATGTCAAAGGAGTATACTAAAACCTTCCCTCAAATTGTAAGAAGCCATAACAATCAAGGATCAAAAGGCTGAAGGTAAGAAAAGTAGGACCTTCTGTCCATTTATGGTGGACCTGTCCAGATCCACAGAACTACAGGTAGTCTTCACTTAATGACCAAAACTGAGACTGGAATTTTGGTCATTAAGTGAAACCAGCCCAATTTTATGACCTTTTTTACAGCAGTCATTAAGCGAATCACCATGTGTCATGTTCACCGTTTCAATGTGCTTGGTACATCATAACGTTTCGCATGTCATTTGCCTGATACGTGTTTGATCTCGGGAGGGAGGAAGATTCCTCTTCGGGCAGTTGTTATCTGTTGGCTGCTGGGTTGGAATGTGTTTGGGTTATCTCGTGTGTTCAAGGTTGCTTTCCCAGGGTGTGTGGAAAATGGTTACCAGCACCTGGGAGGGGGGTGGTTGCTATGGCCGGTAGGGGGGAGGGATTACGTTTGGAGCTGAGGGTTTTTAGTTTGTATTTGGCGCGCTTTTAGTCATTCTCAGCTTTCTCTGTATCTGCCATAATTTCCCTAATAAACCAGATTTCATTTAAGTAACCTCTTGTGAGTCTGAGTGTTTGGGGTAGGCAACCATTACACCATGGTTGTTACGTGAACCACATGGTTGTTAAGCAAATCATGTGGTTCCGCATTTATTTCACTTGTCAGAAGCCGGCCAGGAAGGTCAAAAATGGTGATCATGTGACCACAGGATGCTATGACCGTCATAAATATGAACTGGTTGCCAAGCATCCATGTGACCGCAGGGACGCTACGACAGCCGTGTGAGCACCAGTTGCAAGTCGGTTTTTTCAGCACTGTCGTAAGTCTGAACCATCACTAAATGAATGGTCATTAAGCAAGGACTACCTGTACTAATTTTCACAATATGGCTATACTCCATTCCTTCTCTTTGCTTAATGGCTGGATGGTGCCTTCAAGGGAGGTCTGCAACTGAAGAGGTCAAACTATAAAGGTGGCTAAATTAACTTTGTGCCAACAGAAAGGTGAATGCCTCCAAATTCTTAGGCCAAATCCATGCTATCTGTCACCCACTCAGCCAATATGAGCATAGTTTATGAGCTCATAGGAAAATTTTCTGAATGGCCATGAGCACACTTTTCCATAAACGCCCTACCTTGCCCTATGGTGGGATCAGCTGCATGGAATTGGCTGTTGAGCAGTTGAGATCCAGCCTTTTAAATAGATCAGATCAGGTGCGGTATAAGAAACGGGAGAACGTAAAGTTGTTGTTTTTCACTACCTGGTGTGTTCCTACAAGCCAAAGGCCTCTACTACAGTGAGGGGTTGCTCACTCTTCTTTTAATACACACGTGGACCATCTCAGCTATAATCACTTAAAAAGCCTAGTTCTAGCAGAAAGAGAGATAAAAGGGCTTTTTTTTAACAAAGGTTAAGCCAGCTTAATTAAGAACTTTATTAGATGCCATTACAAAAATGGCTCTAGGCAAGGCTCTAGTTTTTAGATGTTTTTAAATCTTCTTGAAGCTGCCTAATAAAAGCAAAATCTCCTTTAAGCTGAATTCAGCTTCTGGGAAATTCATGAGCAAGTCCATGTTATTTTCTTGGCCAAAGTATGGAAGTATGTATGCACGCACGCATACATTTCTTCATTTGATTTACATCCCACCTTTATTTTGTCCACTGTCTTCTTTCAGGATGGTTTTTACTCTCCAATCTATGTTCTTGGGATTTTCTGGAAGTCTCCCATCTAGGTATTAACCGAGCTTAATCCTGCTTAGTTTCAGTGCCCAAACAAGGTTGGCCAGGTGCTTCCAAAAGAGGACACACTGGAATCCACCATTAGCTTATTTAGGATCCTAAAGCTTTAGAGGATCTTCCATCCTTCCCCATGGTCTGCAGTTGCAAAGGTCAAATGACTTCCTACAAGAGCAGACTCTTTGCCTATCTATTTCATGATGTTTCCCATAGATTATCTGCAGTCCTTTTAAACAGAGTCGCTAGAGACTGAAGGGTGCTCGTACCTGCTCTAAACATGGAGTTTCAGCTTCTCCCCATAAGCATGGAAGGGCTGTGCCCAGGCATTTCTAAAGAGCAAAGGAGAACATCTGGATGGCTCCTCAAGGCTATGAGAAGAAGCAGGGAGAGGAAAAGTGTCCCAGGTGAGTCCAGTTCACTCAGAGCTCGTCCTATGGAACAGTGTCATGGTGAAGCTTCCATTGAGAGTTCAATGGGACAATGCAGGTTAATAATATTAACCGTCCTTGGTTAACCACAATTCCACATGCCCACTCTCTTGATACCAGGGTCTGGGTGCAGCTATAATTGATAGAATCCCAAATATTTATTTTCCCTGTGTATTTATTCCTTACAATATGTAATTACTATTATTAACACCCATACAAAGAATGTAATTAGATCTTATCAAGAGATCTAACTGCATACCATGAGCGAATTTGTTCCTCCAAATAGATGATTTTTTAAAAAAATACGCATTTGTAATAGCTGAGACCAAAAAAGAAGGAAAGAAAATGTAAGAAAGAATGTGTTCTTCCAGCGAAATTCTCACTATGTAAGATCTGAAGAAGGCAAACAAATAGTATATTTAGTTGATTGAAGACCAACAACCCTTTAATCAATAAGGAGAAAGCAAACCACAGCTTAGAGTTTCTTAGTAAATAATAAGAGATGACAACAACAACCAGCCTATGGTTCCTATCCTCTCCAGGCGCACACAGACCATTCAAAGGATGCATAATCTGCAACACAAGATGTTATTGCAATAGATTGTCCTCATTGCCTGCAAACTGGTCCAGGAAGATAACTTTCCACCAGTTCAGCTTTGTATCTCTATAAAGTTTTTCTATCTCTACAGTGCAAAAGATTACTCATGCAAGCAATTTGATGGAAAGGTCTTGCCCTGCTAGAACTCATCCAAGATAAACGAGTCCTTAAGTTGATCTTGGCTCCTGTCAGGCTTACCCAGTGGACCAGACAGGAAACACAACCAGATGAGATAATTCTACTTTATTGTGCAGCTACATTAACCACCTGAGAAACAGGGGAGGGTCCCTTCTGAGCCTCTTTCTCCACCCACTATCCAGCTTCGGGCTATGCCCTCTCTTATCTGACCATTCCCTAGCCAGCATCACTTCGCCCCATCTCCTAAGGTCTTTTCCACATACCATTGCAGCTCCTGATCATATCCAAGTAGCTTTCATGGCAACCCTATGGATGTATTTTGCTTTTAGCTTCTGGAACGTTTTCCAACTTCTGCCCTCTCGCCCTACAGCCTTGGGATTCCTTGCAGGTCTTCCATCCATCAGGTCTAACCCTGCCTAATTAGACTCCAGATATCAACCTTGGTATGTTGTCACTGGCTGAGGCTCATCCAAACAGCTGGTGGATTATTTCAAGTTAATATCTGAAATCCATGCAGCATTGTCACGATGGATTTCATGGGACTTACTTTCAAGTAAATGTGTGTTGTGTGAGTGGTGGGGAACCTATGGTCCTCTCAAATGGCTCAGCAGCCCAGGCACCATGGCCAAGGGTGAACATGCTGGGAGCTGTACTTCAACAATATCTGGACAGCCATCAATTTTCCTTGCAGAATGTTGGATTATTGCCTTGCAATGAAAACGTTGCACATCTGCCCACAATAGATCATTATGTTCCCCATTTTTCATGCTTCCAAGGCCATGAATCGAAGAATCAAACCCCCTTAAAACACGTTAAAAGGCAGTGCCCTGGTGGACAGCTGGATTTCAAAGTCCCATTTCTAGAATGCTGTAGGAAGCCAAGCTACATCAATTGACTTTGGCCAGACGAAAGAAGTCCTCTTATCCCTGCTTATTTTTTAACACACGCTACCAAAATAGATCAGAGGAATATATCAATGTATATTTTATTGCTCAGAGCTTCACGCAGTCAGGGAATAGGCTAAGATGCCAGGGAAGCTAATGAGGATGGTTTTGAAAGGAGAAGAGATACCAGGTAGACTGACACATCTGTGGGTTGCAGTGCATTTCTTTGCTAGATGTGCACCCGCATCAGCCATCTCACTGAATGAAAGGCAGCTCAAGGGATCAGGAAATGGGACATTGTCAGCCCAAGGCAAGAGTTTCAAATGTCATTGTGGAGGAAGGACAAGCTGTTTTCATCCCTGAGCATAGCTCCCAGTACAGTTTTAGTTGGGGCCAGTTCTGGAATGCAGATGATAGTTTTCAGTTATTAGTGTCACTCAGTGGCCTTTTTATGGGATCCAATGAGCAAGTAGGCCATTACTGTAGAGCACAGCTGAGGCTGGAGTCCCATGGCTACACACCAAAGTGCTCCATGTTGTTTGCCCCCGGGGCAAGGATTCTCCTCCGCAGCCCAGCCTTCAGAATTCTCCTCGGCAGCCCAGCCTTCCCCAATGACCATGCATGCTGGGGATTATGGCACCACCACAGATCTAGAGGTCAAGTTGGAGGAAGGGTACTCAGTTCCCCTGAACTGGAATGATTCGACCTATGAGAATGCTATTTGCTCTCCACAATAGGAAGTAATAAGGTGAGTTCTTGTTCAGGCTGGGACTTAGCTAGGTAGTGATCATCAGTCAGGGCTCCAGGGAAAGGGCAAAAAATCATTGCTGCAGTGCAGGACAGACTTTCCTAATTCACAATGCCTGAGCCAATCAGCGATCCCAATACTGCAGGATTGTTTCCCAATCAAAAACATGATTATTGGAGGGGGGGAAGGGGGGAAGCACATTGTCCTAATGTGTTTTAGGAGAAATAGACAAGGAAGGCATAGGTATCTTTGTGGCGGACTTAAAAAAAGCAGACTGGCAGAGTCTGGGGCAAAATGGATATACAAAGAAGTGGAGTGACCCCAAAGTTGGTGGGGGGTGATTTCTCCATCTCAGACTGGCTCTTGGTGTGTTTTCCAGCTGTGACTCTTGTTTTGATGCTTCCCCTTCAGCTGCGATTCTCACTATCCTTCCCCATCATGGCTAAAATACTGGGACAATCGCCTGGCATGAAATTTACAGAAAGTAGGAGGAGTAAGCTCAGAAGAGGGGGTTGGCCAAATTAACAAAATGGAGCAATATGGCCCCGGCTGAACGGCGACAAGGAAAAACTTGATTTTGGACGTTGTGTGCAATGTTATTAAAATAATTTAAGTACTCACTATGTAGTAATCCAATGTCAGCAGGCAAGCACTCCTGACTGCCACTCCAACACTTGACTGAACTGCAAAACACAGGTCACGATGTCGTCAGTTCAACTTTCTTGAGGTTGTCCTGAGCAAATCTCTCTTACTCTTAGGGGAAAGACAAGAAGCTGTTCTATCAAACCAGCCAGCTTCTGCTTGATTCTTTTGGGAAGGCTCTACACCTATTTCATCAAGTTGTCCGTCGCGGCATCCCTGTGGTCATGTGATCATGGTTTGGCTTGGCAACCACTTCGCATTTACGACCGTTGGAGTCTCGTGGCTATGTGATCACCATTTTCGACCTTCCCAGCCAGCTTCTGGCAAGCAAAACCAATGGGGAACTGTGTAATTCGCTTAATAACCACATAGTTTGCTTAACACCCATGGTGATTTGCTTAACGACCACCACAAAAAGGTCGTAAAATTAGGTTGGATTTGCTTAATGACTGCTTTGCTTAGCAACCAAAATTCCAGTCCCAGTTGTGGTCATTAAGTAAGGACTGCCTGTAAAACCATCTGCAAGAAGTAACTGTCCAGTCGCTGCTTAAAAACCTCCAGAGATGGAGACCCCACAATTTCCACTTATAGATTGTTCCCCTGTAATACAACTCGTAGCATTTGGGAGATTTTTCTGATATTTAAATGAAATCTACAGTAAGTAGTGCAACTTAGACCTGTTATTTCTGATGCTAGTTTTTGTAGCTGTGGAAAGTAATTCTTGACCGCCTTCCCTGTACCAACTGAGCAGAAGACCTAAAAATATAAGGAACATTCTGGAGTTCAACCTAGCAATTTGAGTACCATTTAAAACACAATTCTAATCCATGTGGTTGAGGAACAATCAATTGATGCCCTTCATATGTTTACTTCTAACAGTTCTCCCCTCTCGTACCAGGAAAAAAAAAAGTTTGATTTTATTTTCAAACAAAATTGCAGGGAGGAGGACTCTAAGTGATCTATGGGTGCGAGTATTTGCCATTTGTATTACTTAGGTGGTAACACAAGGGCACTCCGTGTGGTATTCGGAATATAAATGTTCGTGCCCACAGCCCCCAAGATGTTCAGGCTATCTAATCAGTAAAAGGAGACACAGTGACCTAAATTGCATCCAAGATGGAATACCTATGTTAAACCTTGCTGAAACATAGATAGGGAAGAACAGTGTGATAGATCTTCAGGTAGATATAAATGCATCAGGCAGAGAAAATATGCCAACAGAAATAAATGAGAGGAAGATAATGAAGCAACACCTCACCTTGCCGGGGATGAGTAATAGGCAGGTAGATCAAAGGGCCAATCTTTCTAGGGGCTGGTGATGAGACTGACTCAGTCAGGTACCCCCTCCCAATCCTCCACTGGGTGGCATAAATCTTTCATCCCCCACCCCACCCCCAGACAATGAGGTCTGTCTTCCTCCAGAGAGAAAGAATTAAATATTTCATGCGATTGCAGTCAATCCTGCTGATCCTTTTCAGCTGATTTTTCAAGCCTGCTTTTGGCACTGGGTGACTTCCTCCTGCTAATGATGGATTTGCTTATGAGCATCCAAAGCTCTGAGAAAGTCCAAGTTAAGCACTAATCCAGTCTGCACAGCCAGATTACGTTCCTGGATCCCTTGATTCTCACTCTCCTCTCCTCTCGTCATGATGATGGTGGAACATGGTTGTATCTAACCAAGGTTTGAGGAAGTGGGACACTGCTCGCTCCTTAAGGCACAGCCTCACTTCCTCTACCCTCCTCTGTTAGTTCTGAAGGACTCCCTGATCCTATATCATCATCACTACTATTACCTCCACACACCAATAATAATAATAATACTAAAGGATGATAATGGTAAGTGGGACAGGACTCTTCTCTAAGTAATAACAGCTACTGTAAATATTCCATCACGTTCAGAAAGAGGGATAAATGCATATAATTGAAATATGACTCTAGGGAGATGTTTATGGCAGCTTGGTGCCTTACTAATCTTAGTCTGTGTGTGTGTGTGTGTGTGTGTGCGCGCGCGCCTTCAAGTCAAAGTTGACTCTCAGTGATTGCTTAGACTGGTCCCTGCAGTTTTCTAGGAAAGATTTTCAGAAGCAGCCTTCTTCTTTCCCAGGCTGAGAGAGAGGGACTGACCCAAGATCACCTAGCTGGTTTCAGGCCTAAAGCAGGACTAGAACTCATGGTTTCCCTCTTTCTAGCCTGGTGCTTAACCACGACACCAAACTAGGTCTCTAATCTTACTCTACTAAGTCAGAAAAATGTGATCACATGCACACATGCTCATTTATGTCCATCAGCCCTCTTGGATAGCAGATTTGGATGTATGTCATACCCAAATCATTTCTGCCCGTCGGGTGCCAATTAAGACGGGATAGTCATGTGCTCAGCGGTGTCTGCAGACACTCATGGGTTGCGAGCTCTGCTCCTCTAGGCATGCAGGTGATGTCTCAAAACAAGTACCAAAGGTGCATGATATGTCTGCATGTGCTAACTAGCGTTTATATTAGAGCAGGGTTTCTCAAACTGGGTTCCATGGCACCCTCGGGTTCCGCGAGAGGTCACTAGGAATTCCCTGGGAGATCACGATTTATTTAAAAAATTATTTCAAATTTGGGCAACTTCACATAAAGGAGGTAGGTTTCATTCTTCATTTTCAGTTTAAGAACCCTGTTCATGCATCTAGACAGGCCTACCCATGAAACAAAAGTAATAATTTTGTAACTTCTGGCCTGTTTTTGAGCCTGAATGTGCAGGGGTTCCCCGAGGCCTGGAAAATATTTCAAGGGTTCCTCCAGGGTGAAAAGGTGGAGAAAGGCTGTATTAGAGACAGTACTGATTCAAAAGTATCACCCCCTTCCCCCATAAGGTATGATTCCAGGAATCACCAAGGAATACTAAATGCTGGTATGCCTCCCACCCTGATGATGTTCATAAAGGATTGAAAACCTGGTTAATCTCTCAGGCCTTGGGAGACGGTGATGGGCAAACCCCTATAAGATTCTGTTTGGTTATTCTTTTATTCTGTTATTTTTGTTTTTTCTGGATGCATATCATCTGTTTCTCTTTCATTATTCTGCCTTTTTAATTACAGAAAGCTCTCCGAATTGTCTGAATTTGGCTGTTCTTTATATCGAAGGAGATAGGTAGGTAGGTAGGTAGGTAGGTAGATACATTCTTATCAAGATATCAATGCTTGGCAAGAACAGGGAAAGTTCCGCATCAAAGCACTCTCAATATATAAAATGACTGTAAATACAAGAACCCCATAAAAGTCTGCTACCGTTTCTTTTCTGTGCTTCTTGGGGTGATAAATGATTTCAATAAGTAAGTAAATTATTTAGTTTACTTACCCCGTTATAGCTGCATTGGATCTTGAAAGTGGATATTCCAAAGCTCTATTTGGGAGTATCATATTTTTACCCAGATATTGGGCCCTCAGGGGGAAAAAGGCATTGGGTAGTAGAATAATTCTACTATTCAAGTAGTATTAGCAAGAAAGCTGTCTGGCACAAATGATACTCTTTGATCCTAAGTTTAAACAAGGGTCAGTTCATCATTCATTCATGGCAAAGGATGATTTTATAAGCCGAGGTCAGCCATTAGGTTGCTCAAGCACTACCGTCATCAACAAAGATTTTCCCCTAAGTGCCTTGGCTAACTGGGGAGAGGCAGAAGACCTTTCTGGTGGTGGCAGACACGGTTCATCTCCACAGATGAGGCTGAATACCCAAGAGTCAAAACCCTTTTGGGTTTTGGGTTAATCCATACATTTCAGTTTCTTCCATATTCTATTTTTAAAAAAGAAGAAAAAAACAGTGTACATTCTGTCTGCCCCACCTATGAAGAACTGTATGTTTTGTTCAGGAAACAGAAAATTCTGCAGCATGCTGCCGCGAAGTGTGACGCAGGCACTAGTTTACAGGCTTGAAATTCAAGATCACAACCAGAGTGAATGCCAGCATTGAAATACAACATATTTCTCTAGGACAGACAACAAAGGACCACTACAGGAAGTCCTCGCTTAACAACCAATTGTATAGTGATGGTTTGGACTTACAACGGTGCTGAAAAAAGAGACTTATGACCAATTCTCACACTTCCAACCACTGCAGAGTCCCCATGGTCATGTGATCACAATTTGGGAGCTTGGCAACTGGTTTGCATTTATGACCATCACAGTGTCCCATGGTCACCATTTTTAACCTTCCCAGCTGGCTTCTGGCAAGCAAAATCAATGAGGAACTGAGTGATTCACTTAACAACCATGTGGTTTGCTTAATGTCCACAGTGATTCACTTAACAACCACCATGCAAAATTGTAAAATCAGGTCAGATTCACTTAATGACTGCTTCACTTAGCAACCAAAACTCCAGTTCCAATTGTGGTCGTTAAGTGAGGACTACCTGTATGGATAAACAGCAAGGCAACCCTGCTGCCTTACTTTTTCCATGCAAGTTCTACATGTTCTTATTAGATTTCTTGAAAGTGTTTGGCCCAACCTATCAGCATTTGGGGTGATCCAGATGTTTTTCTAATGTTTTAGAAAATTTGGGACTACCCACCCTGTGTTTCCTCTGCTGAGCTGCATGAGTTTTTCCTTACACAAAGAGATGTCTTGAGCCATCCTTACATTTCTAAGGGAGACGGAGAACTGCTAATCCATCTCTTCCCACCTTGTATTTTAAAGAACGTTGAAACACGTTTCACATAAAAAAGGGGCTTGGGATACCAGCTCTTGAGCAAATGCCACCATCTGCTGTTGCCAGAGAAGTTTATGGGCCTGTCTTATCTCATTTTGAAGGTGTATTCAAGTAGAGATGACTTCACCAACAACACTCTGCAAAATGTGTCTCTGTCCATGGTGATAATTCACAGCATCTCAAGGTGCCTAAAGGTCTTTTAAGATAACAGCAAAAGTGCTTTTCACATTTGCCTCAGTCCAATAGCTTTAGACTCTCCCGTGGTATGGGGTGGGAGGATTTATACTTGATAGAGGGTGAGAGAAAATCCATTTATTCACCACGAAATGGAAAATGATTAGAGCCCAAGTCTAGTCATTGACATCTCTGAATCAAGTAACAGGCAATGGAAAAGACCTATGCATAATTGTATTTTTATTGATATTACCTTTTTGTTCTTCCTTTTGTCCGGATGTTGAAGACACAACCCATAAAATCCTATAAGGGCCATTTAGACCACCAGCTCTCCAGGCAATGAGGTTCCATTCTCAAACTACCCTTACTGTTAGAAAATAACTTTCCTAGCCATGGGAAGGTTTTATCCTCACCATAGCTATCATGCATGATAGGTTGGCCTGAGAGATCATATTATCATGATCCCAGTTATCCAGTGGGTTCCACTGTTGAGTAAGGACATGAGTCTGGATCTCCAGGATCCTCCTATGCTATAGTGGCCCTTGGGCTATTGCCAGGCCACCATGATGAATCTCTGCACAGTGCCCAAAGAGTCTTCCTTTTCCTCATTAGATACTGTCCCAACACTAACAATAAAACTAGAGATGGCTTGCCTTTACAAAGTGCCCAAAGATCACACCAACAGGTGGTGGCAGAGGGATGGAAGGATGATATTGCTGGAGAAAGTGATGGTGTAACCCCACCTTTTCCTTCTAGGGTGCAGGATTTTGAGGTTCAGCCTGACAGCCACCCATTTCTACCTCTCAGAATGCCCATCAGAACAAGGCATTCTGGGAGATCTAAAACAGTGGCCATCAGCCCAGCACAGTTGGGACAAAGGCAGGAAATTCTGATTCTCCTCTGGACAGCCCTGAAATGGGCTGATGTGAACCATGCAGAGGAAATAAGGGGGGCTTGTAACCACTTCCACAAAATTAACATGATGTCTAAGAGCAGCAGCTATTTGGGAACAATGAAAACCTCACCGTGCTTTCGTTCCCTCCCCTTCCCTTCCCTTCAATCCATGTTCAATGCCAACTGATCCTGCTGAGTTTCAGTGGGCAGTTTTGGGCCCTGCAACTTTGGGGTTTATTTCAAACCGTATTTATTTATTTAACTAAATTTACATCACCACCCATCTCCCCCCAACAGGGGACTCTGGGCAGTTTACAATAAAATCATGATAAAAACATATCCACCTAAGTTATCGTTAAAAATATAAATAGGACAATAAATATGGAATATAGAGTCATAGAGTATTCCTGGGAACGTTGTATTTCTCTGAGCCTGTTCACACATCTCCGTGAAACCGGCAAAGGAGGCTCAGAGGACTCCTGCAGTAAAGGACACAGGAAGGAAAAATGGCTTTAGGTTTCTGAAGAGACGGGGTGCTTGTCACAATCTGGATGCCAAGAAGCTTCATTTTCACTGTCCTTGAACAGTCTGCAGTATCGTGCATCTGTGTACCCTTTTCGCTGTTAAAATTCATACGGCACAGAATGACAAGTGTTATTTTCTGTGACGGACAGAGCAGCAGGAGAAGTATTATTGGAGACAAAGGAAGAGGAAAAAAATAAATCCATTGACAGGGAGGTGAACCGTTTGGTTAAAGACTAGGGGTTTGAATGTTCTCCGCAACAATGTCAATGTTCCGTCTCATTCTCTCTCTCTCTCTCAATGCCCCAAAATGAAATCACTTTCTTCTTTGCATCTCAAATCCTGTGACCAGGAAAACAACTTATTTGCATTTTTATTTCCAGTTGTAACTCAACTCTTCATCCCATGTGCTTGCCTCACAGAGTAACTGGCCTTAATTTAATTGAGATTTGAAGATTATTTGAAGCAACCACAATGAGAATTTGCCAGTTATCTTTTGCACGAGAGTTTTTGGCATTTGTATTTCCTTATGACTTAGGTTTACTTGTTGATGGCTTCCACAGGGAATAACTTGACAAACCTCAGAGAAATCGGACCCTGCATGATTGATCTTTCCCTCTCTTGTAAAACTGGATCGTTGAAACAGAAATGCATGTGTGGATTATGATGGTCTGGCTGGAGGCAAGCTGAACTACTTGAGTTTTGATGCCGCTTGTGGTACACTGTGGCTATGGAAGCTGCCTTTCCATGAACGTTTTAATGTCCCAAGGACAACATATTAGTCCATGTACCCCACTTTCTTGATTGAGGAAGCACCTTTTGGGAGAAAATTCCTAGAGGTCTCGGTTCCATTTCTGAGGAGTGGGGATTAAAATATTAGCAGAGACTCCTGAGAATACCATGGACCAAGAAAAGAAAGCAATGCATCAGAGTTCTCACCTGAGGCACAAATGACCAGGCTCAAATGATTTTTGGACACATTATGCGAAGACCCAGCTTTCTAGAAAGTGCTCTAATGCTGGGAAAGGTGGAAAGAGAAGAACAGGAAAGAGAAGAAGAGGACAACCAGCAGCAAGATGGATGGACTCAGTTGCAGTGGTGATGGGGGCACCCTTGGAAGATCTGAAGGACCATGTTGGGGACAGATCATCATGGAGAACATCTCTCTATGTGGTCGCTAAGAGTCAACAATGACTTGATAGCACATAATCAGTCAACTAATCAATAGGAAGAAAAAGAAGAAGAGGACAACCAGCAGCAAGGTGGATGGACTCAGTTACAGCAGCAATGGGTGCACCATTAGAAGACCTGAAGGACCTGGTTGGGGACAGATCCTCCTGGAGAAAATCTATCTATGTGATCACTAAGCGTCAAAAATGACTTGATGGGACATAATCAATCAACAAAAGGCCACCTACAGTGTCTTCATGTAACAACCACTGGTTGCAGGACCAAAAGTTACAAACAGTTCAGTTAAAACTGAAGACAGAGACACAACCACAAAGTGCCTTCAGCCAGCACCCATCTTTTCCTTTCATTTAATTTAAAGAGGAAACACACTCATGCACACCATGCATGCCTGCACACATCTGCACTCAAATATCCTACCTTGGTGCACTTGTACTTCCTTATGACTTGGGTCTAATTGTTTCTGCTCAAAATATTCACGTGTTTACTGCAATGTGGCAAACCATCTGCAGATGGTGATGAAACCCTTTGCATAGCTCTCTGCACTGGTGGGCTCTTTTTGGAGGATTTGTTACAGGGATTCCTCCAGTATCATCTAGAAAGAAGGCGGAAATGATTGGCAGAACAGGAGAGAGAGACAGGGACAGAGACGAGCATATCCAGATGGTCCTCTCCCCGCCACTTAAGTTGGTTGGCACAGAAACTGATAGCTGTCAAAAAGTTGGTAGCTTTGTGGGGGAGCTAACTGAAGGAGGCATCCAAATCGGTTTACTGGTCCATCTAGATTTTTATGTACATTGACCGGAAGCAGATTCCCAGTATTTTAGTTGTGAGTCTTTCTCACAGCCCTATCTGGAGATGGGGAGATTGAACCTTGAGTTTTCAGCATACAAAGTTGATGTATTACCACTGAGCTATGCCCTTCCACAAGTAGAAACCATGTCTTAGCCTAATTCCAGAAGCAGAAGGTGAACTGACTGGCCTATCATCTGTCTGTCTGTCTGTCTGTCTATCTATCCTCTACAAAGCTTCTATTATCTATCTATCTATCTATCTATCTATCTATCTATCTATCTATCTATCTATCTATCTCCTCTACAAAGCATCTTCCATCCATCCATCCATCCATCCATCCTTGTCCTCTGAGTCCTGTCTCTACCATCCAGTTGTGCAATGGTGTTTGCCCCTGGACCCAAAAAGCACCACTTCCTAAAGAGAGATGAAGTTGTGTGATGAGGACAGCACTTTCTCTTGCTTCTTCTTGAACCAAGAATTGGACTCTCTCTCTTCTATGCACTGAGAAAGGGCAAATGAAAGGACCAAGCAGGAGGAGAAGCAACAGATTCCAAGGACTGACCATCAGCTGTCCTACCAGAATGTGATCCTTTGCAGGTGTCCAATCATGTCAATCCCCAAAGACTGTCCAAGATGGCAATGTCAACATTCTGAACAGCAGTAGGTTGCAAACTGCCATGCCCCAGAATGATGCTACATTGTAAAATAAAGGAATACTTATGCAAGTGGTGGTGAGGGCATTGTAGATGGAGAACCACAAGTTTTGGCAAAATTAGGCAACGTGCTACGGTCAGTTATTCTAAGTACCCAAGAATAATTCTAAGTAGCTAAGTAGCTAAGAACCCCATTTAGCTTCTCCTTGGTCCATTGATTCAAAAGAACCAAGCTACGGATCCTGACATTCATGTCTGTGTGGTATTGTGCTGGTCTACTGTTGAAGTATAGGATGAATGTAAGAACTATCAACCTAGAAGTTTCACTTCTACCATTAGGGTCACAATAAATCAATTTAAAATAGATGAAAGTACTGATAATTGGAAATGGGAATGACATTTTGATATATTTCATGATATTGGACATGAAGGCTTATGTTTTGAGTAGAATTGATCTTGGCACTAAATTAAAGCATAATTTGCTGCAACTGTTTTCTCCTTACAACATCTCCTTATCTAATAAAGATTATTAATTTGGGTGGAATGAACACCACTGTATCTACAATGCAAACATAGCTTTATGACTACCCATTGGGAAGGATTATCGACTAGACTATATTTACACTGTGCGACACAGAGGAAGATCTGAGCCATAATTTTAGAATCTTGCAGAAAACCAGAGCTGGGAAAAGTGTTACCAGGAACAAATGTGGCAATTTACTGACACTGTTGATGATCTACATACAGAAACATCAAAATAAAAATAAAACATCACTTTATAAAATCCACGATTAGTGTTTAATTCCTGATCTGCTCGGACTCTTATAGCTCAGGTGATGTGTATGAGACCCATGGGGTATACAAATTACTATGTTCTAAGAACAAATATTGAAAGCACAATTAATTTACTTACTCGGTGTATGAATTTTTCTCCCCAGTATTTGAACTATAGGACACTTTTCCCTATCTGGGGCACTACAGAAATTTTGGACGCTAAATCCCATTGCAACAAACATGGCCAAAATTAGGACATGTCCTCCGAATGATCTGGAAAGGGAAACCATTATAGTAATATTTGAAAGCCACAGTAAGAATGATACCCTACAAAACAGTTCAGAACGTGTTGGCTGCAGCTCATACCTCTACTGCATCTCAATTGAGAGAAAGCAATGCACCTCTGGGTGTTTGCAAAAGCTATCTGAGGTCTGAGATTCTGCTGAAATGTCAGAAATGATGCAGCGAATTCAGCGGAGAGAAAGAAGACCATCGAAAGAAGCCGTTCTTAAAGGAGAGTTGACTATTGTTTATTAGTTTCATGAAGAACAGGGATCATGCTATCAAGGCTTTCTGTTGGCCTGATTTCTTGTGGGAATTGCAGGAGACTCAGAGGTATGAGTTTTGGTGAAGGATCATGTCAAGAACTTAAAGATTTCAATCGTTCATTGCTTTTAAGAGAAGCTAGTGGATTTGACTTCCCTCCGCCATGGAGGCTGATGACCAAGGGCCCCTTTTTGATGTCCTCAGTGGTGTTCCTTTGGCCTGGAAATGAATAAATAATCGAAGGAGGTTGTGTCTCACCAAAATGCCACAATCTCTCTCAAGATTGAATCAAAATTGAATTGGTTTGCACCCCAACTATTGCTCACCGGCACGTAATGGTGCAAAGGGTCTCAAAAGGTTGTCTAATAGTCTGTGGGAATGACCTGGGGAGACAGGAGGAAGAGATGCAGCCTAGTCAATCATTGTGCAAAAGGTATCTCAGCCCCCAGAAGGAAAGGGGCATGGGAAGCATCTCAGAAGGGGCCCTCCCTAGTTTTCTGGAAAGTAAAAAAAAAGGGAGAAAGACTTTCAGACTTGCAAGATTCTGTCAATGTAACCTTACCATAAAGACAGAGCGAGTGTTCACAGTTGTGCTTCTCGTCTGGACTACCACGAAGGGCTGACATCAATCCTGCAATATATATTTCTTTATTCTCATTGAATTCTCTGCTGATTTTGCTAGATGCCAAGTGCCCGGTGTCCTTTTCTGCAGGAGGCAAAAAACTTTCAGCTCCTTTTTTTTATCCACGCAGGCCTTTTAGGCAATGAAATCGGCATTCCTGTGACATTCATTCCTTCTTTAAAAAAAAACAAATTCCAGCCTTGAACTGTTAATCGAGTCTACTTTCTGCCATCAGAAATGAGCTTTTGGAAAATGTTTCATTTTAGTCTTTTGGAAGTTTGGGGTGGGGGTGGGGGGCGTTGTTGGATGCTGTGGCTGTTTTTTTTTTTTTTTTTGTAATTTTTATCTTGTATTTTAATAGTGCAGTAGCATTTTTTGTCTTGTTCGGTAAGCTTCCCTGGGAAGGCCTACCTCAGAGGAGATGCACACAGGGCTGTGCGGTAAATTAATTTGTGTGAATTAATGAAGGTGTATTTTATACTTCCTTCTTAATTGCTGTTTTCAAGAATTTCATACGAGATAATGTATGGTGTTAACTTATTGTACAGGATTAATTGATGATATTTATTGCAAATGATCCATGTGTATAATTTGTGTTAATTGATATTTATTGAGAATGATAAACTCTCCTGAGTTAATCATTTCCTAGTTATATATTGTATATTACTTTTGGGCCCTATTTTATACGGGGCTCTTAACTCAGGTAGGGGAAATCATTTCAGTTAGCAGTGTGTGTGTGTGTGTGTTTGTGTAGCTTTTTAGACCCAAATAGTCCTATGCTATGGGGCTCATCTCTTGTTGCACAAACAGGGCTGAGAAGGGTAGTGGGCAATTGATCCAGAATTCCAGCTGTTGGACACAAAGACAACATCCTAGACTAGCTCTGCAATGATGAGGCTTATCTAGGCCTGCCACCTCTGTCTTCATCTCCATTTTAGAACCCCAGCAGCTGCTTGCAGGGAGGACAAGGGGGAGAAAGCATCAAGGGGCATCAAGTCCTACCTGGATTATCTCCAGGTGTACCAACCATAATCAAGCCAACAAAGATCTATAAAGATCTATTTATCCAAGAACAGTGCATAAATAATAGCCCTACTTGCAGTGATGGGGTGGAGGTCAAAGATGGCTCTCCCTTGTTTGAACAGGACTTTGTCGATTGTGCTGCTAGCACGTGGAAGGAGTGTTTACTCTGGAGGAGTGGCTCCTATGTAAACAGTGCCAGACCCTCTTTATCACACGCACACATATCATGCCTCTATTACAGCCAGGCAGAGAGATTCTCCTGAACATTTTCTGCCAATTCTTGTTGGCAGAACATTCAGACTCAGCCTGTAGCCACCTCACCACTGGAGAAGAGCAGGAGCATCAAGAAGAACGTTTCAGCGGAGTCTGATGTTTCTGCTCATCTCCACTGGTGAGGTGGCTACAGGCTGAGTTTGAACGTTCTTTTTTTGCCCAGTTCCCTCTCCTTGTCTGAAGCCTCCTCAACTTCCCACACTTCTGTTGGGAGGAGGCCAAGGTTCCTCTTCAGCACTGGTGTCTCACCACTAAGTAGGACCCCTTGAAAGCATTTCTCCTTCCACCGGCGATACCATCCATTCAATTTTTTGGTCCACAACTTGGATTGAGAACTTCGAAGAACCACATTTGCCCATCTTTAACATCCATGCTATGCTCCAGCAGAGTGCAGTTTCCTCGCCAGAGTCACCACCCACGCAGAGATCTTCCACACACTATGATGCTTTACAGAGAGAATATCCTTTATCGGTAGGCCTTCCATCTTTAATGTGAGCTTTATTTATTTATTAATTTATTTCGCCTCTCCGAGACTGGCCTCTGAAGCAAGCTGTTGCCTTCTGGCTATAGCAGGAACATCCCTGAAGATGTTTGCCTGACTTATAATGAATAAGTAATCAGACCCAGGGACATCACATCACAAGTCCCATCCTGACAGCTCCACGCAACTTTCTCTAAGCGCTCAGATCCGCCTGTTTGCCTTTCTGCAAACGTAAGTGATGGGGCTTGACTGGCAGCAGCTGAGACATCTCTAGGCACAGACATTGCCTGTGGACATGTTTGTACTCATGGGCAGCCCAACCAGTGCAGATAATCTCGAGAAAAGCAGATGGAAAAGGATGCGGGAAAGGGGAGATCTAAACACCGCATGGCCTGTGCCATCGTATGCAGGCCTACTCAGATTTAGGTACCATTAAATTCAGGATTGCGGCCTGCTTTGCACTGACAGGGTCCAAGACCGGTGGAACATTTATTCCCACGCTGGTAAAGATTCAGGAGACTGTTTTTTCAACAGCCAGCTGCAAACCCCTTCATTTTCAGTGAAAAGATCTGCTTCCTTGTCAGATCACAGGAAGGAAGTCAGAAAGTCTCTGCCCCAACAGAACATGGGAATATATTGGTTCTAGATGGGAAGTAGCTCAGTTGCTGAGCTTCTTGTAACCAGATCCTTCTCTTCTCAATCAATCTTGCTAAAGAGACGCTGGAAAATCTGTTCTCAGACAGAATTACTTTCAGTTCTAGGCAGCTGCCCAAGAGGCTGACAGTTGCTTGACTCTATCTGTGCTGCTTGCAGAATCTAGCAACGAGGATCAGATGTGGGCATCCAAAAATCTCAGGAGCTCAGGATGCCAAGTCCAAATCTCAGCACAGGGTAGTCCAGGTGTCCTATTTTTATAGAGAGCAGTCTTCTTGTTGAAGGCCTCTTCCGTGAGTGGCGAACCTGGCCTCCCCTAGATGTTGCTGCACTACAGCTCCTAGTATGCCCAACCAATATGGTCAGTTTTGATAGATTTTGGGATTTCTTGGTTCAGAAGAACTGGAGAGACAGATTCCTATACTGGGGGGACATCTTGTGTTCCTATTCAGATTCAGGTCATTATATTTAACACTGCATCTAACACATCTTTTATACTAATCTATGGCCCTTGAGGCCTCCTTCTTCATGGTCTGCTTTTGCACTGCATCTTCTCTTTCTTTGGCAACATGAATGTTGTATTCCTGTCCCACCACCACCATCAGCTGGTTTCAGATGATCTCCATCTAGGCCTTTTTATTTATTAGTAACTAGGTTATTTTAAACTCGGCTTAGGAAATGTCAGGGATGTTATTTCCATGGCAAAGCAGTTTGGGAAATGTATGAACGCGAGGCAGAGAAAAAGTGCGGTCTAACGGTCTGATGCAATGTCCAGCACAAGACAGTCACAAGACAATGACAGAGCAGGCTGATGCAAGGTGACATTGGATTGGCTAGCAGCCACATAAATATGGAAGCAAAGCATAGGCATTCTCTCTCTCATTTGTGAAAAGTCTTCCTGTTACTCTGCCGGTTTGTTTGACAATGTAACTGCTGTATTTGGATATTGGATTTACTGGACACTGGACTATGTTGATTGGATTATGGACGTTGGTTTCTCTATGGACTTTGTATCCTTTATATACCAACAACTTCTAGAGTGCTATGCGTGTTATTGTTCTTTGCACATTTTCCTGTAAATAAACGGGTAGATAGTGCACCACAAGGACTGATATTTTTTAACCCCAGGGACACGACACTTAGTGGAATTCTCTCTCCAACAGGAAAGACAATTTTCATACATATCTTGACATCCTTTTTTCTCACCTGAGCAAACAGTCATTTATGACCCACATATTTATTTCAGTACTAATGGAGAAATCCCATCCTACTATCCAGACACAATAGACTAATGGGTCCCATTGCCCTATACATGATGTGCTATCATCAGACCACTAGTTGTCATGAAATTTCCCCAGTTCCTGGAGGAAACATGGACATCTTTGTCTTCCAGGTTGGAAGACTTACTGGTAAGCAACCATAAGAGACTTGTCGCGATGACATTGGCAATAAATGTGCAGTGATAAAAGGCTACTTAGTTGCAGAAATACTAATAGAGTCAGACTTCAGTATATAATAACAAGCTGACACCTTTTGCCAAATCTATATACAGATTTCCTCTCCAAAGCCCTGCTGACCACCAGAAGTTAAAAATTGCATAAAATATTGCTAGTAATAATGAAGCTACGATTAAAATACTGAAAAGGGCAATTCATGTTTGATCATTGATTGGTCTGCTGATAACAGAAGGGTGAATTGGGAGGGTATACCTTGGAATGGTGGGTATCCCATACCTGTCTTAGCTGTGTGTCAGGAGTGATCACGATCCAGAAAACACATCCAGCTCATCGTGCTCCTGAAATGAATTTGCCAACCTAGTCAAAAAAAAGAAAAAGGGGAATTTTTAGAAAAAGCAGTCCTCCTTCTTGCAGTCTGGGCCAGAAACAGTTAATCCAAGAATTTAGGACAGTGTTTTTCAAACTTGACAACGTTAAGATGTGTGGACTAACTCCCAGAATGTCTCAGCCAGCAAGTTGGCTGGGGAATTCTGGGAGTTGAAGTCCACACATCTTAACGTTGCCAAGTTTGAAAAACACTGATCTAGGGGTTCTGATTAATATTACTTATTAGGAAAAGGATTAAGGTCACAACACAGAATTCCAGAAACTACCTTCAGTTGCTGGAATGTTGACATAGAGGCGATTCATGGCAGCAAAAACTGTTTTCTGTTTCTTCCTACTTTTTTTTTTAACGTCAAGGGCCAGAAACCTGTTTCCATTGTGAAGATACACGTGCTCACTGTTTTGGCAATGGTTTAATGTCTAAGGCCCTGATTCTCTGCCTAGGACACATTTCTCACTCCCTGTGTTTATATGAAAGCACATCATAGTTCTCTGGTCCTGAAGGAAAGGGATTCTGGATACTATGGAAGGCACTTCATTGTATTGCATGTTCTCAAGTTAACTCTTGACATGGGAAAACACTTTTGGAGGTCAAGATTCATCTCAAGTTAAAAAGTTTAAAAGCTGCCTCTGTTGTTTCCCTTGCGCTGAACCAGCTGCCAGGTGGGACTCCCATCCTTGGAATGCAGAGGCCGTAATGCACAATCGCACTGAGTTATGATAAATGCTTGCCAGCCACTGAGAATGCAGATGGTCAATCTGGAGAAACAATCCTGAACACAACAGGCCACCGGTTTTAGAGTGTCCCTTGCAACTTGATGACTCCATTACAGATGACAACGGATACCTTCCACAGTCATTTGGTCACTGTGGAAAAAGACCCCCCCCCCATCATCCTGAGCCACAAAATAAGGGCAAGAACAGGGCAAGCGCAAGAATTTCTCCAAGCTTCTCTTTTTCATTGAAAGCATCATCAACAGCAAATTCCCTTGCGTCAAATTGAATGAGATTTGGTAAGGGGAAAATAATTGAGGATGTTTATGCCTGGCATGGGTGTGTACAGATTACGTGGGAAGGTTGCCAATCCACTGCCTTTGCAATCTGGCCATTTTAAGGGTGCCCCTATTCTGAATATGGAAGACAAGGAAAAGATAGCTTGATCTGGCTAATTGGAATAAGGTTCTGGACAGCATAGATCGGTCTCATAGCTTATCCATTAGGAGCCCAGCATGATGTCTTCTACCAGTGCAGGTCCTGAGTGGGAGCAGCTCTCTAGATTTAAGCAGAGGTCTTTTCTACCACCTGTTCACTGATTTTTTTTAAAAAAACAAGAGATATCCTGAGCTGAATCGAGGACCTTCTGCATAAATTCAACCTTTGATCAATAACACCTCCCCTTACCTAAAGACGAAACAATCTGCATTCAAGAATGCTGCAAAAGGTGTCTTTAGATGCAATTAATGCTATTGATTGTAAATGCAGGTCCAGGGAATTTGTGTTCCAGATCAAATCACTTGGACTAGAAGTCTCTAATCTTGCTGTTACCTCCAGTGATCCACAAATGCTGGGGCACAACCCCCAGATGAAGCAACAAAGACCACACAAAGCAATTCTGGGTTTGCACCTTGATAGGCAGAGCCTTCTTCCCCAGCCGTCCAACAACCTAAGCACATAAACAGATGGCTCCACTATATTATAGCTTTTTACAGCCTTCCAGCTTCTGCTTTCCTCTGATAATAAACATTTTTCTGGCTTGCCTCCTGAAGGAATGAAGGAGATGCTGTAGCTTTGTGAAATTATAAATCTTCTAAACTATCTACTTACTAGATACTTTGGTAGAGAAAAATGCCCTGGGTTTTATGGCTGATCTGCATCCTGCAGCATCCAGATTAGTCTCCAAAATGTGGAGTTTTGCTTGCTTGTTTTCTGGTCTTTGCAGAAAGACAGACACCAAGGGTCTGGGATTCATTCCAGGAAACACTGGAACAAGAGTTATAGAAAATGTGGGCTATAAAAGTTCTACAGGTCGACCATTTCACAGCTAAGGCAGAAGATATGAGCCCCAATGAATTTGTTTCTCTCTCCTGGACCAAGTCAAGGGTGCCTCTAGTTCAGCATTCTGTGTCCTGCAATGGCCAAGCAGATGCATTGAGGAAGATCACAGGACAGGATCTGTCGTGGTGGACATTTCCTGTTGTTGCTTCCTGGCAGTTGCTCTATAAAATGTACTGCCTCTGGTTTTGGAGACAGCAAGCTGTTCCGGAGACCAGTAGCCACTGATAGATCCAGTCCTCCATGAATGTGGATGGCAGCAAAAGTTTAACTATGCAATCTTCAATTTGATATCATTGTCATGGGAAGACAGTAGGAGCAGAGGACATGCAGTACATGACCCAGCCAGACTGTCGAACTATCTGGCTTGAGACAATGCAATGTTGGCTGGCTTGAAGGCCATACAGAAAGTCCTCGTTTAACGACCACTTGTTCAGCAACTGTTCAAACTTATGATGGGGCTGAACAAGTGGGACTTACACCAGTCCTCAAAGTTCCGGCCATCGCAGCTCCTCCACGGTCATGTAATTGCAATCCAGGGTCTTGGCAACCAGCCCGGATTTTCAGCTGTCACAGCACCCCACAGTCACATGATTGCAATTTGTGACCTTCCCTGCTGGCTTCCCACAAGCAAAGTCAATAGCGAGTCTGGCAGGAAGTCAGAAGTCGTAATCACATGAGATCCTCACTTAATGACCTTGATGATCCACTTAACACTGGTAACCAGGGATTGCCAGAACTGCCATTACTAAGTGGTACGGTCATGTGATGCTGTGCTTTACGACCATGTCACTTAGTGATGGAAATTCCAGTCCCAATTAACGCCATAAAGTGAGGACTGTCTGTAGGAGGGTTTGATCAGCACGTCGAAGGCCACATTTGAAGACCAAATGGGTGAGGTGAAAATGTCTTAACCATCACCTCTGACTTAAGAAGTCTACCGGCAGGCATGTCCACAAGGGTTTAATTTATTATTATTGATTAGCCATTAGGCCATTTCAAAGTACAGAATGCAAAATCTCTCAAGGGGATCCAGGAAGTCAGGATGTCTGTCACACCATGTAATCGAAGCCCAAGCATGTAAAAAGGGGCAGGGCTTTGACTGCATGGTTGTGGCTGCCATGTTGACTTTTTTGACCTCCGCCCCATCTACTGATGGAGCCCTTCTTGAGGCTGGAATGGCCTCTGACTCTTTCCATCCCTTAGAAGGAAAGAAGAAGAGGAACCCGGTGCACCCTCATGGTGGATCATCTTTGCCCCCATCCCCATCATTATCTGCCAAGCTTGGTGTACGGACAAAGGTAAAGGAGGAGGAGGAGGAAGAATTACGCCCTTGTAGAATTAGGCCTTCTGCAAGGGCAGCTCCCCAAACCAGGATATAAAACATTAAAAATGCAGATTAAAATTGACAATAAAAGAGATGCTAAAATCATTTAACAATTAGGAGCCCGCAGCCTGGAGGAAGAGATGCATCTTGTAGCTTGGCTAAACACCAACAGAGTGGAAAACAAACACAGTTCCCACGTGAGTGTCTTCTGCAGCTTGGGAGCAAAGCAGGAGAGCGTCTCCTCCCTTGAGCTAGGATGATGGGCTTTTGATGGCAGGGACATCTTCCCACCCATCTTGCCTGCTGGAGCGAGTAAAAGGCGAGAGTTGCTGTCAATTTCATTTGGTGCCCAGAGGTCAGCAGGAATTATACATTTTATCCCCTGGCCAGGAAATATGTGCAAAGCATGTCACCAGCTGCGCTCGCTGTCAAGTCAAGGTGACTCAGCTCCAGCACACCTTTGTTTTCAGTCCCGTCTGTCTCCCACTCTTTCTTTTTATTCTCTTCCTCCCTGTTATTGTTATTATTGGGATTTCCAAACCCCAAATTAAAGATTCATGCCCGAGATTGAACACATAACTCACCCAGTTCAAAGCCATAACATCGGCAGAATGCAAATAGGCCCAGCCAGCTACGATTCCACTGGAATTAGCCACTTGGCATTAATAAGCGAGATGGGCTTGCTCAGGCTGGCAGGAAGAGCCTTGCTGACTAGAAGTCCTTGTCATTGTGCATCTCCGGGAACCAGTGCTCTGAGTGTGGAGCGGAGGAATGCAAATTCCTGCCAAGGGGTTGATGATTCACAGGACCCCCAAAACTCCCGTTCCTCAAAGCACGAAGGGTTATGTGACCCCACATTCAGCTCTTTCCACAACCCCACCAACACTCAGTTTAACCATATGCATCACTCTTATCTTTTTTCTCTTTCAATCTGTTCAATCTTTCCGATTCTCAGAGACTGCCTGGACAAGTCCCTGCAGTTTTCTGGCAAGGTTTTTCAGAAGTGGTTTGCCATTGCCTCCTTCCTAGGGCTGAGAGAGAGGGACTGGCCCAAGGTCACCCAGCTGGCTTCGTGCCTAAGGTGGGACTAGAACTCCCAGTCTCCCGGTTTCTAGCCCAGTGCCTTAACCACCACATCAGACTGGCTGTCTGCATGAGTATATCTGCTTAGGACTAATTCTAACCCTGGTTGAGGGATGCGGAGGGAGGTGTCATCAGGAACAAATTTAGTTTATTTTATTTATCATATTTATTGAGAGTTTAACAGTGACAATAAGAACTAATACAAACTAAACTAGAACAGAGAAAAGGAAAAGGAAAGAAAGAAATAAAAGAAAAAGCTGAAGTGCAATAAGAAGAAAGTAGAAGAAAGTAGAAAAAAAAGGAAAAGATGTAAAAGAAAGATATAAAGATATAAAAAGTGGCTTCCCATCTTCTTCACAGCAGTTATAAGTACAATTATATTTTAACCTCTCTCTCTGAAGCTTCATCACGACTCTCTTCTTTCTATAATCTATCCTGTCTCATCATCAAAACCATAAATCACAAGTTCATTTTTTTCATGTTATGGGGAGCAAATTGACTGATTGATTGATTCAATTTATATAGCCACCCACCTCACTTTTACGTGACTCTAGGTGGCTTACAATAAAACAAATAAAATACATAAAATACACTGTACAAAGAAGCAAATAAAAATAAAAGGCATAGCAGCTGGGCATAACCAATCATCCACACAACCAGGAGATGGGCTCCATCCCACACCCAGGACTCCAGTCACAGACAAAAAGCCAGGCATCACGTTGTGCAATCTGCTTTAGTTGTTTTGATGAAAGCATCGCATTTTGGAGGTACTTCTGCTCCCCTGCAGAGGTTAGATGTATGTGAAAATGACCTTGGGAGACAGGAAGAGGAGCCAACTTTGAAAAACATTGCATTAAACCCTCAACTTGGATTTATCAAAAAACTCACAAGTGCTGCATTCACATAATGTGCCAAAACAAATGTAAGTGGGATTTCAGGTTTAACGTAATGCAGTATGAGTTCAAGCAACATGCTAAGACAGTCTGTCTAATTGTGGGAGAGGGCCTGTATGGCCTCTTCTAAAAACACTCTATTTGAACTAAAAAATTTACAGGATAACTTTCTGTTACACACTCTGAAATGCAGACAGCCTTTGAGAATGCAGGTGCTAGAAAAAGGATGCAGATCTTAAAGGCGGCCGTACATTTACTCCATTAAAAGATTCCAAGGGACTCCCATCCATATATGAAAGAGTGCATTTCGGAGTGGCTAACTTGCCCATCTCAGCTTCTTACTGCTCTCCTCCAGGGAACACTAACTGATTAATGGATGCATATGCAATAAAATGACCTCCCCATCTTTGCCCCACCCTCTTCCACTGGCCTTCACGTATCTCCTCTGTTCCGCTCCGTGGCAGGCTTTGAAATGCAAACCCAGGCAGGTGGTTCAACAAACTTTGGCTATCACAGAAGCATCCTGCAATATTTTTTTAAAGAGCCACTTTGGTTAGCACTGAAAATACAGCTGTTTCCAAGCAAGGGAAGCAATGCCAAACCAACCGCATCCTATCAAACAAGGAATGTTTCTCCCAGCTTTTGTATCTGAAGGTCTCAGTAATCTGAGAAGGCCCTTGGAAGACTCCCAAACACATCCAGACAAAAGGAACTCTACCGTCATCTCCCTCGTTCAGTCTGATGGAAGAGAAATTACTTTTGAAATTTCTTCCAAAGGAGAAGAGAATTTTGGAGAAGTTCTCCTGGTGGATTGTGGTATTCCTGCTCTGGTTTTGTAACAAGATGGCCGAGGAGAGGGCGCAAACATCCTGCCTTCTGTTGTACCATTGTCTCTTTGTGGGTCTACCATCTCCCGGGCTTCCCACACTTCTGTGCCAACCAAGGGAAGATCCCAAGGGGAACCCTCCCTGGGTCTTCTGTACTGGCCACGTTTCTACCACCTATAGAGAAGAGTCCTGCCATTAAGAAATGCTTGGAGATGTTCTCCTTCCGTGTAGAAGTCTGCAGAAATAATGCTCTGAATGTGTCCGCCCACAAGTCTGATGGAAGAGTCCACAGGCCATTTATTCCACCCTTATACAATCGGGTGTTGGGACTACAAGTCCCAGGATTCCCAGTCAGCCTGTCTGACTCCTGGGCCTGTTCCAGTGATTAGGTTCTGTCTGTGCAGCTAGAGGATCAAAGGCAGCTGGAGGGGGGGTTAACTCTTGGCCGTGGGAGCAGAAAATGAGATTCCAGTTATTGGTTGATTTATTGCCCTGTCCTCGATCTGCATTCAGGACTTGGAAGAAAATGTTCCACTCCAAAGCATTAAGCATTTTCAAAAGAGCAGGAGCATTAAAAATTGAAATCATAAAATAGACATGTAAATATAGTGGAGGTAAACGGGGTGAGTGAGGCAGGCAGGCAGCCAGCCAATCCCAGCAATTCTGTGTCAGTTTAGAGACTTCACAGTTGTTCTAAGCTAGAAGATCTCATGGAGATAGATATGGGGAAGGACAGAGGGAAACCCTCTGCAGCTCAGCCCCACAGGCTGGTCCATCAAGCTTCATAGCATCCACTCAACTGGCAATTTTTCTTTTGAACCTCCTGGGTTTTATTGATGTTATTGCAAATCCTTTGTTTGATTGTTATGAGCTGCCCAGATCATGGAGAGTTGGATGGCATACATATTTCATAAATTACTGTTGTTGTTGTTGTTGTTGTTGTTACCCTGCACAGCTTCTTCTCCTTTCAGAGGAGACCAAAGGAAGGACTTTTTGCATGCAAAGGATGCTTTCTACTACACTTCAAGTCCCATCCCATAAACCAGGGAGGCAGCCCTCGGTTGGCTAGGACCCTTCTTAATGGCTTTTGGAAGCTAAGAGCCACAGAGAGCGGAAAGGTGCTGCAAAGTGATGTGTGTGTGTGTGTGTGTGTGTGTGTTGATACACGTTTGGTTGCAATCTGGATTTCATGGGTTTCCCTAATATGGAGGAAGGTAGGATTTTTTTTTTTTTTTTTGCTTTTTAATAACTGTTTTAACATTAACATTTCCTGGGCCTTTCTGTAATAAGAATTTATTGCTTATCCAGTCATCACAGTGCCAACAGGAAGCTTTTCTGCAGTAGTGATTCATTGCCACAGTGATGTCTGGACGGTGCTATAAATTGTCGGGACTGAAATCCACGGTGCCTCCAAGTGATGGGAAACCATACTGCTGGTTTTTGGAAATTCTGGTTGCAGAGGATTCTCACTCACTCACTCACTCACTCACTCACTCTGTTTGGTAGCTAGAGTTGGGCCAGCCTACAAAACCCAGGACAAGGGGTTGCCAAAAGTCCCAGCCATCCTAAGGTATTTTTTTTCCCCAAAGGTCCTTTGAGATCAATCCCACTGGGTCTCTAGACAGAATGGGGTGAAGATCCTCATGGTCATGTAGCTTTCCAACAAAGACTTGGTTGAAACCCCTGAGCAATGAAGAGAGAAAGAGGCTTCTATTGTGTCCAGAGGAAAACAGGAGATAGTAGATGTTTTGTACCGTCTTTTCATTACATCTTGCAGGGAAGAAGCGTCTGGGGACATACGGCCGGCAATCGTATTTTTATCACAACCCAACCAGCAAAGCACTTTGTTCCTGCCCTTTGGCAAAGTTGCTTTCGCACGGGTGTCTATTTGTGTTGGTGTCTATCCAGTAGAGAGATAAATTGCCGGTGTCGGCCTCTGCCTGAGTTATATTCTACTTTCCCAGGGGTTAGAAAGCAAAAAGAGACAAGTGGAATTCGGGCAGGATGGAGCGAGCTGCAATAGATGGTGGGAGTGGGTGGGAAGAAGAAACGGGAAGTGAAATTGGGAATTGTTGAAATGTTTTTCAGAAAATGAAAGTGGGACAGTTGCACTGCCTCTTTCATTCTGGCCCACCCTAAATTTGGGCTGAGCAGTGGCCATTTTATCCCAAATCTGGAATTCTCACGGCGCAGCAGCACAATAGAAGGGTTTGTGCCTGCATGGTTACTCACCGTGCACAGAAAAATATGAACCAGTTCTCAAAAAATCCATAATCCTAGTGTTCAAAGCCATTCAGTTAGCAAAAAGAATGAAGACAGTGCTCATCAAACTATGTCATATTTTTAAAATCAAATTCAACTGCCAGGAAAATCAGAATTTGTTTTGTCAGATTTAGATTCCCTCTTTCCTCCAGGAACAGAAGGTGGCAAGCCAGATATTTCCTCCCCCAATTTTTCCCCACAAGGCAACTCTGTGAGATAAGTTGAGTGAGGTATTGGCCCCAAATCACCCCTGTGAGCTTGCAGACTTGAGGTGGACTTCAGCCTGGGTCTCCCCAGGCCTTGGCCCATAACTTAACCACTTCACTGCACTGGAATGTGGAACAAATAAAAACACAAATGTCATCTGATTTAATAAACCAATAACATGGATTTATTAGTCCAAGTTCCATCCAGCAGTTGGGGAACTCTGCGACATAAAACGTATGAAGCTGCTTTGAGACTTGTTTTCAGAGGCAGTAGAATGTAATTGTGCCCTGAAAAGGTGGGACACAGATCTCCTCACAGGGGTGTCCACAGGGTGTGGTCAAAAAAAGTCAAGATGGCAGCTATGATGGTGTGATCAAAGCTCCACCTGCTTTTTACGTGCATCGACCCCAAAGGTGGAGCTTCCATCACACCATCACAGCCATCACACTATCTTGACTTTTTTTGACCACATCCTGCGGACACCTTGTCTCCTCAGGTGAACCAATGAGTCTTTATTTGCATTCAGTCATCAAGCCAAATCTGGCTGGCTTCATGGAACAATCATGATCCCATCACCTGCCTTTTCTGTTCTTCTTTACAATGACATTATGTCCTTCATATGATCCCCCTTTGGTTACATCGGTAGCAAAGGAGAAGAAAAGAGGAAGAGTTTTCAGTCAGAGGAAGAACATTAGCACCCCCCTGACCCATTCAGTGTTCCCTTTTCCAGGAAAAAAATCCCCGATTACTATTGGATAGGTGGGGGCTACTGAAATTCTTCTTCCAGATGGTCCTTCCTACCCACCTGCCTTGCTGTAGCATAAATTTGCTTGGCTCGGCTACTTGTTTTCCCTGTGTATAATTTTATTTTCTTAATTAGGGTTTTGCTAATTGTCTTAATACTCTGTAGAGGAAAGAAAACTCTGGGAAGGAAGGAAGGAAGGAAGGAAGGCAGGCAGGCAGGCAGGCAGGCAGGCAGGCAGGCAGGCATATGCAAGATTCATATCTTCTTGGCATTCAAATTATCTGTATCTATTTGTGTTACTGGATTCACACTCAAAAGTACAGAGCCCCTCCGCCTTTGCTTTCTATTTCCCGTTTACTTTTGCTTCTGATAAGCCGTACACATCTTTCTCCGTTGTGGAGGAATAACTGCTTGGAGAAGTCATAATTTTCCCCATGCAGCAGAAGGTCCCACCATTTAAAGGAAGCACAAGAATCTTCTTACTAATCAGTGCTGCTCTATGGAAAACATGGGCACAGTTATCCTGGGGAAGAGCAGCCCAGCCTCCATCAGTACAACCCAGGATAAAGATGGAAGCATGTGAGCACCAGGATTAAGAGTCCAACCCTATCCCCATCTACTGGGGAATAAGCACGTTTGAATTCAACATGGTCTAGTTGTATACAGCCTTGCATAACCACCAATAAGGTAGGGGCATTATCACTAAATCACAGACCCCCATTTCTTAGTCTTCTGATTTTTTTAGAAAAAATAAAACACAAATCAGCGCAAAACTTCATGCATTTCTCAGAGCATCTTCATACAAAACACTCATTTCTAACTGTATTTTTCATGCTGGAGAAGGCCTGTCTAAGCGGTCACTCTAAGACTTGACACCGACTTGGTGACACATAATCAATCAAATGCACTTTATCTCAAAAGATGCATTTTAAGCAACTGTGCTTCTTCATTTCCTGAGCTGAGATGCACACTGCCAAAATTCAGAGAAACATGAAACCTGAAGGATTACTCTGTCAGTCCTGTGCATGAGCTTTGGAACTGAGATCCACATAAGCTCTAATACGAGAAATCCTAAAAGGAGGGACTCTGAGAATATCTGCAACATGGAAGTGTAAACCATTTCAGGTTTCCATGACCTCCATGTTTCTCTATGCATCTGCATTCTTTTTCACCACATTCTGACATCACAGTTTGGGTGTAGCTCTTTCTCTTTCTCTTTCTCTTTCTTTCTCTCTCCAGTGAAACTGCCCAGAGTCCCTCCAGTGGGAGGAGATGGGCAGGGACAAATGTGATAGATAAATAAATAAAATAAAATAAATAAATCAGCTTGTCTTTTAAATGGAATTTGATCTGAGATCAGATCAGCTTGAACCACCCTCCTATTTTTGATCACACTGTCCAGATTTCAAACAAAATTCAACATGCAGGCAAGAGTTCCCGTAACTAAACTGCTTCTCTTCCATCCCAAACCTAAACAAACTTCCCATGGTCTCCCTGCATTCAGGTTGGTGTTCCCAGCTTAATAAGTGATCTTCAAAAGGACCCCAAGCCTTGAATGAATACAGCAATCATGGAAATAATCAGCCATACAATTTCTGCAATTGTGGCTGTTGGGGAAGAAAAAAAAAATAATGTTGCCGTGTTCTACTTGCTCAGCCCCCTAACTGGCCAATTCACAGCTTGCATTATTGTGAACATATACCTGGGGGTGGTTGGCATGGTGGGGGAAAACACTTTAGATGACCCAGTTGTCCAAAGCTATCTATGGAAGACAATCTTAGGATAGATACTGATGAATCCAAGCCAGCTTCCAATGTCCACGTAACTATTGTAATTACAAGCATAGTGTATAATCACAGCAATAATGTCTGTAACAAGTACCATATAATGAATAATGGAGTTGCTGAAAGGTTTTCTAATTGCTTTGGTATGCAAGTCACTAGAAAGCACCCAACACTGTTTGGAACGAACTGTTCTAATTTTCTTGTGATGGACCATCAGCAGTCTTCTTTACATCTGCCCACCACATAGAGATGAACTAGTGAGCATTTATGATATGCATCCATACATGCAAATAAGTGTATGGTATTCATTCCAGATGGTCTTTCTTGAAGCCCATCAGAGAAGAATGCAGCTATATGTACTCCAAAAAACTTATTGACCGGTCAGGAAAGCCCACAGTTTTTCAGACCTGCTTATGGATGGACTAGAGTATTTTTTTTTTATCCCTATCAGTTCATTTATAAATCTACCCTGTCCTGTTCCATATCTGTCTAGGACAGCCTTTTCCAATCTCATCACCCAGATGAATGGGCTTCCTCGCAGAATTTGCTAGACAAGTTACATGCTGAGATTTCTAGGAGCTGAAGTCCACCTATCTGGTGGGAACCCAGACTGGAGAAGGCTGACCTAGAAAAGCATATGAGGGGCCCTCTTCAAAGCGAAATCCTCAAGACATGTCAGATGCAATTTCTATAATCCTACAGCTTATTTAAGTCCAATACACTCTGCATGACTTTGGCATAGGTTTGAAAAATTGGAGAAATCTAGGACTTCTCACTGGGTGAGGGAGTAACATGGACTGGCATTACTCTAGAACAGATGTCTTAGAACCAATCAGGACAGCACCTTGAAATATCTACAGTCTAGTTTTAGAGTTTTCACAATGATGGAATTGAATTATTCCACTCTTTGCTAAAAGCTGAGGGGAGGGCAGGTCTGTTCTTGAGTCATAAAGTGTTTACTTCTCTGAGTCTCACAAGCAGCTTTTGGTGTTCTTTACAGTCCACATGAGCACAAATCCAAAGATGATTCCTGGTTGGCAAGCCACCATTGGCTCATATTTGTTGTTTATTTATCCAGTCGCTTCCGACTCTTCGTGACTTCATGGACCAGCCCACGCCAGAGCTTCCTGTCGGTCATCAACACCCCCAGCTCCCCCAGGGACGAGTCCCTCACCTCTAGAATATCATCCATCCACCTTGCCCTTGGTCGGCCCCTCTTCCTTTTGCCCTCCACTCTCCCCAGCATCAGCATCTTCTCCAGGGTGTCCTGTCTTCTCATTATGTGGCCAAAGTACTTCAGTTTTGCCTTTAATATCATTCCCTCCAGTGAGCAGTCTGGCTTTATTTCCTGGAGGATGAACTGGTTGGATCTTCTTGAAGTCCAAGACACTCTCAGAATCTTCCTCCAACACCACAGTTCAAAAGCATCGATCTTCCTTCGCTCAGCCTTCCTTATGGTCCAGCTCTCGCAGCCATATGTTACTACAGGGAACACCATTGCTTTAACTATGCGGGCCTTTGTTGTCAGTGTGATGTCTCTGCTCTTAACTATTTTATCGAGATTTGTCATTGCTCTTCTCCCAAGGATTAAGCGTCTTCTGATTTCCTGACTGCAGTCAGCATCTGCAGTAATCTTTGCACCTAGGAATACAAAGTCTTTCACTGCTTCTACATTTTCTCCCTCTATTTGCCAGTTATCAATCAAGCTGGTTGCCATAATCTTGGTTTTTTTGAGGTTTAGCTGCAAGCCAGCTTTTGCACCTTCTTCTTTCACCTTCATCATAAGGCTCATTTACTTTAAGATTTATTAAGGAGCCATTGTCCTCAGAGCAGAATGAGAAGAAGTGGAGCTTAAGATTCTGGGGTGCAGAAGAACGGGATCACTATCACAGTGGGTTGAAGTGTTTCTGATGGTTGCGGCTCTAAAGATAATTAGTGAGCTCTTCAGTTGCCAGGAACATAACGTGAATGGAAGGCTAAATGAGAATTTGCAACTCTCATTTCCTATGCAACGAATATTTGATTCTGTCTAATCTCACACTGCACCAAGCTACCCCATAGCTTTCCTTAATTAAGAACTCGCTTGTGGTCACCTGGACTTGTTAACTCTTGATTCTGGTTCTGATTCCAGCCTGAAGGTGCACCACAATGCAAGAACAGAGCTGATGTCCATTCAGTGCCTGGGCCAAAATTCCCCTAGGGATGCCCGCTAGATGCTACCTTGAACTGAACCAAGGCAGGCTGTAAAATATAACAAAGGAAGGAAGACATTGGTTGAATTGTTGATCTCCCAAAAATAGGTTCTGAAAGTAACCAATTCATAAAGGGAGATTCTGCATGAAATCTCGCTGGGGAGCTGCCCAAGCTTGCAACTGCTCCAACTTCAATTAAAAAGAAAAACAAAACTTTCAGTACTCTGTCAAGTTCAATTAATTTCTGCTACATCAGTTATCTTGGAGCTGAGCATCTGCCACTAAAACCTGCAAGGATTACCTTTTTCTCTGCCGATGAGGGGAAGACATCTGAACAGAAGGGAACTTAGCCCAGCAGAAAGTTCAGAACTGATTTACCAGTTTGCAAATTGTCCGCAATGGATCTGTCAGGTAGATAATAATGTGAAATGGAACTTGTAAAACCTCGGGGCATTTTCACTTAAGCGTAATTTCCATCCTCCTATCACTTCAAAGCAGTTAGAAGCTGACCTGAAATCATCTTCACTTCTACCCACTTGATAACCCTGGGAACACCCAGAAATCACACGCCATAGTCCTCCCAATCCACTAACGGCTGCAGAAAAACAGCATTCAGTGAAACCACTGCAATCCCCTCTCCTCACTTCACACAAAAAGGAATTGAAACAAATTGCTAGCCTCCCACCTACATTTTCAGTACATGTTGGGTGCATGTGTCAGTTGATCTGCGGGAAAATCTGGCCAGTTGCTAAAGAGGAGAGATGCAAAGTTGACCAGCCACAATTTGTCCACTGTATTCAATGGGCCTGTGAGCTGTGATGGGGAAAGGATAATGGGATGTTATTTTTGTAGCCAAGTGTTTTCTGCAGGAGTTGTAAGCATGGTTTTACTGTGGTGGTTGGAATGGTGTAAGGGGAAGGGAGGGGGCAGAGATCCTTTCTAAACAGTGCCTACAGACAGGCACCAGGAAAAGACCTAGGAACTCTAAATGGGAAGCGAGAGAAACAGTACAGGTAGTCCTTGCTTAATGACCCAATTGAGACCGGAATTTCGGTTGCTAAGTGAAGTGGTCATTAAGCGAATCTGACCCAACTTTACAACCTTTCTTGCAGCGGTCATTAAGCAAACCACATGGTTGTTAAGTGAATCACGCAGTTCCCCATTGCTTCCAGAAGCTGGCCGGGAAGGTCGAAAATGGCAATCATGTGACCATGGGATGCTGTGATGGTCATAAATGCGAACCGGTTGCCAAGTGCTCAAATTGTGATCACATGACATGGGGACGCTGTGACAGTCATAAGTGAGAGGAGTGCCTGCAAGTCAGTTTTTCTAGCACCATCGTAAGTCCAGTCACTAAATGAATGGTTGTTAAGTGAGGACTACCTGTTAGCAGAATTTGAGAGCTTGGAGGTAGACAATTGTTCCTGTCAATGGGGGAAAAGAAACAGATCACCCACAGCAACATTGCAAAGAAAAAAGAAACAGCTTTGTCCTGGTTGCAAATAAATTCCAGCCAAGACAAAAAAAAACCAAGAATTTAGCTCTCCAAGCCAGTCAATATTGGGGGAAGATGGCAACCTGGAGTAGTTCTGAAGCAGGGCAACACTCACATCTGGTGGCGCCCCTAAGAACAGCTCCTACTCAGGAACTTGGCCATTCTTATGAACCAAAGCATGATGAAGAGTTGACTTCTCAAATGGACTCTCTCAGTTTCTTTTGTAGAGAGCACAGAAGAGAACATAGCTGAAACTTTTGCTTTGCCAAGTGTTATTTCATGACAATTTTAAAAAAAGGGGTGGGGTGGTGAAAACAACAACAACTTTTTCAGGCAACCAGCTAGCCACAACACCGAGGTTATGTCTCCCTGGCAGCCAGCTGCTTCAGTCTTACGTGCGAACATGCCTACGTCCAAAATCCAAAGCAGCAATACTTCATCAGGCCAACTAATGTTGTATAAAATTGCTGCAAGCTTTCATGTCTCAAGAATCATCATCAGGCAAATGGCTGAGAGAAAGAGGAGGGTGGGTGGGAAGAAGACATGGGAGCCAATGATGGAGCTGTGTCTATACCAGGACAAAAGTTTAACTAGTGGGATGGGGAACCTTCAGATATGCAAACTGGATCTTGACATGTATAGAGCAATGTGGAGTCCTTGGTGGTCTCTGAGCTTGCTTGTTTGCTTGCAGACATTTCGTGACCCAACTAGGGACCATCATCAGTGTGAGTGATGTTCCGTAGTTGGATAATCCACTGATGTTCTGATGACTCGCACTGATGATGGTCCCTAGTTGGGTCATGAAACATCTGAAGACAAACACCCAAACTCAGAGAGCACCAAGGACTCCACAGTTCAAGCTATAGATCTGCTCTTCCATTGGAAGGTGGAGCAACTTGAGGATGTGAGAAAGACTTTCCCAATGTTTACAACTAATGTGTGCAATTTCTAATGTAGTGCCAAAATGTTCTTTGGTATGTCCTTCTCAACCGTTCTCTCTCACTGGATGGAAAAGCAAACGCTTTTCAAACAAGGAGCCAATTGTTTTGAGTCTCTCATAATTGGGGGTTGTGTGCATGTGCAGATCTGACTTTCTCTTGCACAATGTTCTCTCCAGGGGTCTGCAGCCTCTCAAACTTCCCCCATTTCACCTAAGCCTAAGAGAAGCCCTCTGAGTGGCAAAGCCATTCTCCTCCTCCTCCTCCTCCTCCTTCTCCTCCTCCTCCTCCTCCTCCTGCTCCTCCTCCTCCTCCATCATCATCATCATCATCATCATCATTATTTTATTTATTTATTATTCAAATTTAATTACCACCCATCTCCACCAAAGAGGGACTCATCATCATCATGCAATCGTGATTAGAGCCCTTGGAGCAATCCCTAAAGGACTCCCTCAATATTCAGAAATTTTGAATTTATTGGACCTGAATATCCTAATTTTACAAAAAAAGTACCCTGCTTGGAACTGCTTATATCCTCAGATGCTACCTTAATAATTCTTAGGTCTTAGTTAGGACTTGAATTACTAATTTTTCACCAGTTTTTGACTGTGAATCTAATTGTAGCTGATGATGATGATGATGATGATCATCATCCACTGGGACCATCAAGTTGAGATGGTTTTGGAAAGTGAGTGGGTTAAGATCTTATGGGACTTTAAAATCCAAACCAACAGGCCCCTTGTTCATAACATGCCTGCCATAACAGTCATTGAAAAGAAGCAAGTCTTGTTCATTGATGTTGCTATACAGAGTGAAGCTAGGATGGAGGAAAAGCAATCAATCAGGAAAAAAAATGGCCAAGTATCACAACTTGCAGATGGAAGTCGAATGCTTATGAAAAAAGGAATCCACTGTTATGTCAATTGTGATTGGAGCCCTTGGAGCAATACCTAAAGGACTCCCTCGATATTTGGAAATTTTGAATCTATCAGACCTGAACACCCTAATTTTACAAAAACAAAACGAAACGAAACACCTTGCTTGGAACTGCCTATATCCTCAGACACTACCTTAATAATTCTTAGGTGCTTGGTTAGGAGTTGAATTAAGTTTCCACCAGTCTTTGTGAATCTAATTGTTGTTGTTTATTTATCCAGTCGCTTCCAACTCTTTGTGACTTCATGGACCAGCCCACGCCAGAGCTTCCTGTCGGTCGTCAACACCCCCAGCTCCCCCAGGGACAAGTCCGTCACCTCTAGGATATCATCCATCCACCTTGCCCTTGGTCGGCCCCTCTTCCTTTTGCCTTCCACTTTCCCTGAATCTAATTGTAGATTAATACTAATACTAATACTAATAATAATTTCAATTTGTATGGCTGCTGATCTCATCTAAGCGACTCTGGGTGGCTCACAACATTATAGGAAGAGGCATCACAGAAAACAAACACCTCCATTCTCGAGTAACTTGCAGTCTTAATGACAACTCATACAAGAAATGCTAAAGAAATTCTAAAATGTCTTGAGGCTGAAGAATAGCAGATTTTACAAGGGCAGAGAGGTTTTGGAAAACTGCAAGACAGGAAGAAGATTTTTCCCTTGAAAATTGATGGAAATAATTTTGGGAAGGAGCAAATGCAAAAGAAAAAGAAAAGAAAAAGAAAAAAAGGCATTCCCTGCTTTCTTTGAAGTTCCCACCACAAAGCTGACACATTCAGGATTGTTTTAGCCAATTATTTTGTGCATCAAGTGAGCTAGGAAGAATCAAACCAGACTCCTAGCTCAGAAGACCTTCTAAGAACAGCCCTGTGTCAGAAATGGGCTTTTATTTAGCTGGCAGAGATGGCTAGAGAAAAGTAAATAATCATCCGCGTGGGCCTCAGCAAGGGAATCAGGCTGCCTGCAGCAACAAAGGAGTCCCCCCCCTTTTCCAATGTCACACTTCATGATCATAATTACACATCAAAATGGCTGGAGATGGGGAAAGGCTTGGTTTATGCACTGTGATGCAGGTTGCATAAATATGCCTCTCTCTCTCTCTCTCTCACACACACACACACACACACACAGCTCTTAGTTTGTGTCGGGATCCCATTCTTTGCTGGACATCTGATTTTTTATGCTTCTGTAGAATACCTATCTATCTCTATCTATCTATCTATCTATCTATCTATCTATCTATCTATCTATCTATCTATCTATCTATCTACCTACCTACCTACCTACCTACCTACCTATCTATCTATCTATCTATCTATCTATCTATCTATCTATCTATCATCTATCTATCTATCTCTATTTTTTATACTTCTGTGGAATAGCTCCATCCATCCATCCATCCATCCATCCATCCATCCATCCATCCATCCATCCATCCATTGCCAGCAGTGTGTATCAGGTATCTATTTACCTGTAGATAGTAGAATCCAATGATGTGGATTCTTTCCTTTATTATGACTATCTACCCTCTTCTTCCTGTGAGAATAGAGAGTAGCTAAACTTCCTTTCCTAGTAACTTTAAAGTACCCTGGAGGAGGGGTTTTGCTGCTTGTTGATCTTGAAAGACCACTACGAGATCCGCAGCAGCCGACTTCCTTCAGCGTGAGATTTGTGATAAACAGAAATGGGGTCAGGATGTCTGATCTTCTTTTCCCCCACTCTCTGCAGGCCTAGAGGAAGGCCACCATTTTAATTCCCCAAAAGGTTCATTTGGAGCCAAACCCCATCTTGGGACACCTCTTCCAGACCTGGTGATGTTTCTCCAGAGGCTTTATCTGGGATTTCCTCTGTGCTAATACCAGAGGTGTCCACAGAGCATGATTTCAAAGTCAAAATACCAGCCATGACAGTGAGATCAAAGCTTTTTATATGTGTAGGAACATCCTAGTGGCATCCTCACACCATCTCAGATATGCCTACCCTACGCATACCTCATAGCTGCTCCTCATGCTTGTTTTTCTTCTGGAAGTTGAAAGAAAGTTACGTCTTCTGTGGCCTCCAGCACAGATGGGTTTCTGCGATCCAAATATGCACAGGCAGATGAGAGAAGCTGTTTGTTTATTTATTTTTCAAATTTCTATCACCGCCCATCTCTCCCGAAAAGGGGACTCTGGGCGGTTTCCCAGTCCGCTAAGAAGAGACCAAGACTGAGGAATGGAAGACTGTTCCTCTGTGGATATCTGGGGGGGCTTAAAGATTCCATCCCATCTTTATGCGCACCCACAGATTTCTGGGAAACTTTGCAGGGCTGCCGTGGCCAGGATGAGCCATCAAAGCAAGCACCTGTGGGCAGCTACGACGCCCAGGCCAGTGGTTGGTTCTGAAAGGACAAAAACGTACAGTATGCTGCGCAACCAAAGCTTGGCTGCCAGAGGAAGAGGATGCGGGAGAGAGCAGTGCATTGGGGATACATCAGTATTCCTTACTGGAGGGATATAAACACTGCCATTAAATCTTATTATTTTCGTGAAGATGATAACAAGGTGCACCAGAGATAGGTGGGAAATATCTGAAAAAGCTCCTTTGGACCAGCTTGCTAGCAAATAGATTCTTGGAATGTTTCACCCTATTTAAGGGAGACCAAGAGGAAGCAAGAAGAAATTCTCCAATTGTTTCCCCGGAAGAGAGCTTACCTAGAAATGGCAGTTCCAAGCCTGGGCTTGCGATATTTCCTAATAAACAGTTTTATATGCAATTCTTCCGCATCTACAGAATTTTGGGCATGACTTTCTCTAGGATATACTTTCAGCTTAATGTCCAATTTCTAATGCAAGCTTTTAAAAAACACTTTAAAGCGCTCATACACCATGGTTCCAAACAGATCGTGTGTGTGTGTGTGCGCGCGCGCTTTTTAAAATACCAAAAATAAAATAAAATAAAATACGAGTGGAAAAGAGTAAATTCCTTTTTTTTTTTGGTAGAAAGGGGGTACAAAGATGCCTATTTTCCCAACAAACAATAAACATGTGCATCGGCTGCCACACCGAGCTTAAAATGAAATGACAACTGCAGACAGCCCCAAAGGCTGGATAAATGGGAAACCAAGCAGACCCGAAAATGGATAGGTCTCCCCCTTTCTTCCCAGAAAATAAATGAATAAGTAACATCACGAGAGGAGCCCAAGAGGTGGTGTTGGATTTTAGCCTCAGCAAGAGGTGGAGCACATGATTTCTAGATGGGGAAGCTACTCTCATAGCCAAGAAACTGCCCATAGGATAAGATGTGATCCTTTGCATGACTGGAAATCTGAGTGCCAGCTAGTTTTGGCTGCAATTATAGCTGCACTTCTGAATGTGCCCTCCCCACTTGAATCCCTGGGAGAATTGGTGTGCATGAAAAGAGCTGTCTGGCAGGCAGAGAGATAACCATGTTTTTTGATTCTCCCTCCTTGAGTAGGCGAGGTTGACTGCCAGTAGCATTACGCATGTTGATAATGCGTGTGCATATCGACAAAGCTCTTCAGTTGTTCAGAGTAGTAAGAAAGAAGGAGGCAGGGGGTGCTGAGTTGAGAAGAAATTCTGATTGCCAGAGGGAAGTTCAGGGTGCCAGGAAGATCCTAGATATTCCTTCAAGAAGGTTGAAAGAAGCTCCAATGAGGGGGGGGGGGAAATCAGGAATCCTGGGTAATTACCTTGCAGGAAGGTAGAGGGACCAAGACTCGATTCCCCCAGGAAGCCACATTTGCTAGAAGCTCAGAATTTTGTTTCTCCAGCTACCTCTGGGATTGATGGAAAGATGGAAGGATTTCTGGGGAGGAGATAGCAGGGGCAAACATTTGCACAAATCAGCCCTTCCTTTAGGAACAGGAGTATGTGCTTGGAGTAGAGAAAGGATGCAACTTCCAGAGGACTTCGGAACAGAGCAAGCTGCAACTATTTTAGAGTGAATATATCTACCATATTCAGCAGTGTTTCTCAACCTTGGCAACTTCAAGCAGTGTGGACTTTGACTCCCAGAATTCCCCAGCCAGCCAAGAAGTTGCCAAAGTTGAGAAACACTGATATACAGTACATAAATTATATACAGTATCAGTGACATGCCTCACCCCTGTAGTAGATTTTGTTTGTCTATGTATGTTCAAGTGTGTGTGTGTGTGTGTGTGTGGGAAAGAGAGAGAGGGATGGGGTGTTATACTAAGAATTGGTGGTGATGAAGGAATTAGTTCATTTCTCATTTTAATCAAAGCCTACCTACTTTGCCATTCCTGAGCCAAAAGCGGAAGAAATCCATGTCCCAAATACATACAGCGTTCCTCAAACCTGCACTGGAGTTCTCCAATAAAAAATGCATGCCCCAGATGAGCATGTTGGGAGTGGGGAGAGGAATGTGCATGCACACCCATGGATTCACATACACCCCGTGCATACGTTCTCTAAAGCAATCATTAAAAATGCAATACAGTCAGGGATTTTTGTTGTGGCCAAAATACCTATGCTAGGAATATTGTGAGCAAAACTGTCTTTAGTAAGAAAAAAACGTGGAGACATTTTTGTAATTTTGTTTTCTTTCTAAACCAAAAGAAAAAGTCCGGACAGAAAGGGACTTGGATGAAAGTTGTTGAAATGAGCTGAGAAACTGAGCATAGCAAAAGCCACCAGATTTATCCATCCCCTCTTGGACCCAGTTTACCCTTCATTCTATTTTTTTTTTCCTGTTCAATCGTGTCTGATTCTCGGAGACTGCCCGGACAGTAGAAATGTGCAAAAAACCTTGCTGACTATTAGCAGCGTGCCAAAATGCCGACATCCAGCATGATTACTCTATTTTTTAAAAAAAAAACGTATTTCATTTTGGACAGTTGTGGGTGCCACGTAGGAGATGCCCTGGCATTTGGGGCCAGTTGGATTGTCAACCCCTCTGAAGATCAAATCCTACCTCCAGCAGTGTTTGGAGTGAGTGAACAGTCAGATATCTGGCACGAAGACCCCAGACAGTTTGACACGAAACAGCAATTCCACCCCTACCTATTATGGAAGGCTTTCTCCACTCAGCTCAGGTTTTACCGTCAGGTGCTCAGAAGCACCTGCATCCAGTTTGAAAGGCGCAACTCAGAGGGAATGTAAGAGGAATTTATTTAACAAGAATCAACACAGAACGTGGCCCATGGAGACCTCTGCAAAAATTAATCTGGTGGTCCCCATTCTCCTATTTTAATTAATGTGCTCCCAAGGCTCAGCAGAGATGCTCCTCACACTGCATGCCCCCATATAAACACATGCGTGCTTCTCTTTCTGAGGGTTGTGGAATTTCTCAGTGCATGAACGAAACAGGGACATTGCTACAACAACCTCCCAGTTTACCCCCTCCCCTTCTTATTTTGCATGCACTGTGCAAACAATGCACAGAGTAGAAGGCAGGTCTTCAACTGCATGATGGCAGTGCCATCTTGGCTTTTGACCCCTCTGTGGATGTCCCTGCATGGAGGGTTTGCAGCTGGTGTATGCCAAGCATTGTGGGCATTGATGTCTTTCCCCGGTCTATTCATTTCCTCTTCCCCTTTCATCTCCTTCACCTTTCACTCATTTTCTGCCTCTGATGTACTTGAAACATGATCTCCTGACCATCTGGACCAGCGTTTCTCAACCTGGGCAATTTTAAGACGTGTGGACTTCAACTCACATTTATCATATATTTTGCTGTGGATGCTCAATTTTTATTCAACGCCAACAGAGCTTTACAGGGGAGATTTCTGAGGAGAGATGAAATGTTTTTTTTTCAAAACTTATTGATAGTACCTCCCCAGCACTTTTTCACAGCAATTTGCAGCTACTATTTACTCCCCAACGTCCATGTCAAGGCCATTTCTTATCTGTCCAGCATTTTGGGCTTCTTTCAGTGATCCCAATCAACCAGGGATCACATGGCGTGCATGATATCTTCATGATGCCACATGGCTAATCAGAGTTAGCCACATCACTATTACTGGAAGCACCGAAGCTAATCTTTACATCCAACAATCAATGCACCCCAGCATATCCTGCCAACGGTAAGATATGCCACTTTTCCAAGGGAAAACAAGTGCTAGATCAGTGGCTTCTATAGAGGCCTGGGAACATTTTTCTGAGTTTCTCCTTGGAAGAAAATTAAAAAGCACGACTTTTCAGAGGCAATGGAAAAAAAAAAAAAAGCTTGTGGCAAGCAGTCTCTTGTGTTTTCTTCAGTTTGGCTAAGTCCTAATAATAAAACATTATGAAATCTGTGCTAACAACCTTTGGAACATGTAGAAGCAGGAGGTCTTGACGTGAGCAGGACAGCTTCTTCAAGCAATCTTGGATGGAGAATCGATAAATAAGCCACGTCAGGATTTTTCTGTAACCTTCACAGCAAGGACCATGCATACTAGCGAATGCATAATTACCTGTATAAATTGTAACAAGTGGGAGGCTTCTAAGCTGTCAATAAATCTTGATTCTTATGAACCTTGGTTCCATGCACTCAAGATTGACTGCAGCCAGTCTTAATTGCAAAGAGCAGATGGGTCACATGCAATGTGGCTTTCTGAATGAGGAATGGGGGGGGGGGCATTTTAAATATCTTGACCTCTGATGCTATCCATCAATGGTTCCTTTCCAAGGACCTTGGGCCACGGAGGGGCAGTAAATAGCAGGATACAAAGGTTGGGAGGTTGAGCAGCTGTTGTCTGCAAAAGGGTAGCTCGGATTCAAGGGATATGTGCCCATCGACCCTTTTAATATTTAGTGGAGGCATGGACAAGCCTAAGAATTCCTTGACCCTTGATTCTGTCCTTCAACGAGGCCACCGCTTGGGCTGAATGTTTCTGAAATGCATTCTCTGTCCCTCTTCACAAGGTGTGCTTGATAGCTCTGCTCTGAACAGCTTCGAAGATAAGCAAAGGAACATTCTCTCCCCACCTAGAAAATCTCTACTTGTATGATGTCGTTGGATTTCCCCTCTACTCATGACAGATGTCAGGCTGCCAAAAATCTGCATCCCCCCAATGGGACCTTGTGGTCCTCAACAAGTTGTCCATCATCAAGAGATACTAGAACTCTAGCTCCCTTGTCTTGGGATACACATGTGTGCTGGTGTGTCGGGGGGGGGGCATAATCAACTGTCTGGAGCGAGTCAGAAGTAGCAGCCAGGAAGCCAGAGGAGCACAGAGCATAGAGACAAGATCAAAGCGGAAGTCCAAATGAAGTCATGAATCAACAGAGGATTTGACCCAGGAGTTACAAGAAACTCAGGATGCAGGGCTATGTCACCATTTTGCTTAAGAGAGGCTCACCTATGCTAGAAAATCCAGGGCGATCCAGCAGCCAGCCTGGGACAGCAAGCTTGCTCCAACCCCTGGGAGACACTTCTCTGAAAATGACTCCCTGCAGTTCACCTCACGGAGCCACCTGGAAGCTTGAAGCAGCTGTTAGGACCTCCTGCCCATTCATAACAATGGAGAAAGCTGTTCTCTGCCCAGAACTGAAGTTCTTCTCCGTCTGATTCCAGCAGCCTTCTGTCCAAACATTCTCAGGTCTGGCTTCATTATTATGACACATACATGACCACTGAAGGAGCTTCTCATGCGTAAACATGAGTGCAGTCATGTGGACCTGTGAGAGTCAGAAGGTAGACCATAGCGTCTAATCCTTGTTTTGTTGTTACAAAGGAAAGGGAATCGTTTCTCAACTTAGCTTAGGCTTTGCTATTGTAGGACTGGACCCTTTTGTAAGCCCCCTGGAGTGCCTTTGCGCTGAAAGAGGGGGCACACCTCTCCTGCACTGCATTGCCTGCCCGCTGATGCTGCTGTGCTCAATTTTGCAGCCACGCTCCACTGTGACAGAGGGAGGACAACCATGGTTCTGCCTCTTTTTCCTCCCAGGCTCTGCCTGCACTGCCACAGAGCATGCTCAGACCCCAAAAGATTGGCCAAAGAAGCATTAATTGGGGAGAAGCCCAGTCTCTAGACCTGGTGATAAATTAGCCAGGGGATTCAGGCATTTCATGCAGCTGCTTTTCCTCTGCCAGTATGACAATGTGATTAATTTTCTCTGCCGATTAAGCTCATTTATCACTGCCACGTGACTGCTGTAGCCCGCAGGATGGGAAGGCAACGAGACAGGGAGAAAGGGAAGGAGGGAAGATGGCAGAGAACAAAACGGGGGCTGGGGGGTTAGCAGACGAGAAGCGAGCTAAACTCAAGAGGAGTGTGTGCGCATGGTTGCTGGCCACTGATTGTGTTAAGGAGGTGGGAAATAAGGACCATCTGTTGGGGAGGCTTGTCATGAGTGCCGTTGAGCTAAAGTCATCAGCGCAATGGCACTCATGACAATGACAAGGAAATAGGTGAAGGGGTACAAGTTAAGTAGCCATCAACCTACAACGACTAACGGCCAACAAACAATAGCCAAAGGAATCACGGAGCCACCCAAACCATCAGCGGCAATACAACGGGGATCGCCCAGCTGAAAGCAATCAGCAGAAGAATGGAAACCTGCCGATGGGCGATCCCGGAAACCCTCACCCACCGGCAGGGCAACGCATGGGACAAAGGGGGGTGACGTGACCGTGAGCGAGGGGGCGCTGACCGGCGCGGGGTATTTAAACCCCGCACCGGCGCGCTCCTGTCACTCTCAGCTTTTTTCTACCAACGCTGTACCTGCCCTGCAATAAACCAGAGCCTGATTCGCAAACCAGTGTCTGATTGTTATTCAGGGGGAGGCAGCGCATGACATAAAGCTGAGAGTCATAAACTCAGCCTCGCCGAGCCCCACCGGACGACAACGAGCCGCGGGAGGAGTAGACGGCGAGAAGACCAGCAAGATGAGGCCGGAACGGCGCGGGCAAGGAGGACGAGCCGCGCGGCAAGAGACAGAGGAGGACCGACCAAGGCCAGAGGCACCGCGGACTCCCGGAGCCATGGACGCCCACCCAACCCGACCCGAGCCTCAGCTCCAACCCCAAGGGGAGATGGCGACGGAGGCAACCCGACCGCGGGAGGGAGCAGCACGACTTCCGAAACCAGCGGAGGACCCCGCGCCCCACATCGCACCCCAGCAACGGGCGTGGAGCGACAGCCCCACGGCGCTCGACACGGAGGAGGACGACGGAGACACCCATCAGACGGCGGAGGAAGCGGACCCACGGCAGAGGGACGATGAACCCCGCCGGCAACCCACCCCCGAGGACGCGCCGACGGAACCGGCCCCAGCGGCGGCGCGGGCTGTGGACGAGGAGGCACGAGCTGAACTCGCGGCCATGCGGGCTCAGCTGACGGAACTCCGGACCATGCTCCAGGCGCTTATGCCCCCCGCGCCACCCAACGACGTCCCCGCACAAGCCCACACCCCGAGCGAAGCATCGAACCCACACGGGCCAGCGGAGGGCCAGCAGACGGCACAGGCGGCCGACACCACACCCCGAGAAGCGAGAGGCGGGGCCGCACAAAACGCCCGGGCCCCAAAGGACTTCCCCATCTTCTTCGATGGGACCCCCACAAAACTCTCGTTTTTTGTGACCAACGCTAGGGAGTTCATGGGGAGGCACGGACACTCCTATGACTCCGAGGCCGACAAGATCGCCGCCGTGGCGATCAAACTCCAAGACAGGGCGGCGGACTGGTACGTCCAACTGTACGAGTCCAGCTCCCCCGCCCTCGCCACCTTCCCTGCTTTCATCAAAGAGATGAAAGACTACTTCGAAGACCCCCTAGCCAAAGTGCGGGCGAAAAGCGCACTCCAAAGACTTAAACAGGGCACCCGCACGGTCCCTGACTACGCCCTGGAGTTCAAAGCCCTCGCGGGGAAGGTCAGCGACTGGTCCGAGACCACCCTGCTGGAAATCTTCAAAAGGGGGCTCAACCGCGACGTTCTCCAATGGGCCCTCTACCGCGACGACCCAGAAACGTTACACGGGTGGATCCACCTCGCGGGGAAAGCCGAACACGCGCACCGCACCTTCCTCATGACAACCACGGAAGACACAAACGATGCCGGGAAAAAGGTACCCGCACCACACGGGGGGATGGCCGGCCCCATATACCCTAAAAAGAAGTTCAACCGGGAGCCCTGCGGGAGGTGTGGCAAATTAGGGCACAAGACGGCGGATTGCTTCGCCAACCGACCGCCGACCAGCGCGCCCAAGCCCACCCCGAAAATTAGCCCCAAACCACCCAACCCGGGGCCGCCGCCTCACCGCCGAATGACCGTGGCCACAGCGACACCGAAAGAGAGCTGGGATGCTTACTGGGGGGAAGAGGACAATACCGACCCCGACCAGCCGGCGGGAAATGCTCCCCGCCTGCTCTGAGACGCGTGGCGAGGCAGGCGGTGGGACAGCAACGCGGACCACCTCAACGAAACGACAAAAGCTCCGTAATATTGGCAGCAATTCAACTCTCTACCGGAAACGGAGCCACCACGGCCGCGGCACTAGTGGACTCGGGGTGCTCAAAAAACCTCATCCACCCCGACCTAGTCGCCAAACTCGACCTCCGCTGCTTCCCCCTCCCCACGCCGCTGGCATTCCACCAGCTGGACGGCTCTACAGCGGGAGGGAAACCAGCCACGCTACAAACCGAGCCGGTCACCCTGCAAATGGGCACTCACACTGAGCGCACATCGTTCGTAGTCACGCACATCGGACGGCCCATTGCAGTCCTGGGGATGCCATGGCTCGCGAAAAACAACCCGCGGATCAACTGGGCGACCCGCACCTTCACATTCGGCGACGGCGAGTATCGAGCACCAGTTCCAGCCGGCAAAAGCAACCCCACGGTAGGACGAGCGGAGGCGACCACACAAGACAACGCCGCTAACCCAGCAGACCTACCAGAACAATACGCCGACTTCTCCGAGGTCTTCGGAGAGGCAGAGGCTGACCAACTACCCCCCCACCGCAAGACGGATTGCCGGATCGACCTACTGCCCGACGTCCCCTTACCTCGACCAAAAATCTATTCGATGACCCCGAAGGAGATGGCAACCCTCCGGGAGTTCATCGATAAAAACCTAGACAGGGGATTCATAGAGCCAGCATGCTCACCGGTCGGAGCCCCCGTCTTATTCCGGGAGAAGAAAGACGGGACCCTACGGCTCTGTACCGACTACCGGGGCCTAAACGCGGCTTCCCTGTCCAACAAATATCCCTTACCCCTGGTGAAGGACATGCTCGCCCACCTGTCCACGGGCAAAGTCTTTTCCAAATTGGACCTTCGCGAGGCGTACTATCGCATCCGAATCAGGGAGGGGGACGAATGGAAGACGGCGTTTAACTGCCCCCTAGGCGCTTTCCAGTACAAGGTACTGCCCTTCGGACTCGCGGGGGCCCCTGGGGTGTTCATGCAGCTCATCAATGAGGTACTGCATGAACATCTGTTCAAAGGGGTCCTGGTCTACATCGACGACGTCCTTATTTACACAAAAACACACGAGGAACACGTAACCTTAGTCAGGCAAGTCCTCGACAAGCTCAGAAGGGCGCAGCTCTATGCGAAGCCTACAAAGTGCGAGTTTCACAAAGAGCGCCTAGACTATTTGGGGTATCGAATCTCCGGGGACGGCATCGAAATGGACCCCGCAAAAGTCGAAGCGGTGCTAAACTGGGAGCGGCCCCGCAACAGACGGCAACTACAGAGCTTCCTGGGATTCGCGAATTTCTACAGGTCATTCGCCCGGGGGTTCGCTGAGATAGCCCTCCCCTTAACGGACCTCCTCAAAACCAAAGGGGTGGGGGACACCCGACGCGCCAAGAACCCAGGCACAGTGCTGAATTGGACTCCCGCGTGCCAGACCGCATTCGACAAGCTGAAAGCGCTGTTCACTACGGAGCCAATCCTCGCGCACCCGGACCCAGAACGGCCGTTCGTGGTCCAAGCCGACGCCTCAGACTTCTCCCTGGGAGCCATCCTACTACAGAAAGACTCCACGGGGCTCCTGAAACATGCGCCTACCTGTCAAGGAAGTTCTCCGAGACAGAGAGGCGATGGCACGTCTGGGAGAAAGAAGCCTTCGCGGTGAAATCGGCACTAGAGACATGGCGACACCTACTCGAGGGAGCCACCCAACCATTCGAGGTCTGGACGGACCACCGGAACCTCGAGGCCCTACGAACGCCTAGACGCCTTAGCCCAAAACAGGTCCGATGGGCCCAATTCTTCAGCCGCTTTGATTTCCAGCTGAAGTTCATGCTGGGCAAGAAGAACTTCCTGGCCGACGCCCTCTCCCGACTGCCCCAAGACGAAGAGCCCGCCCCAGACACCATTGGAACGGTCCTATCCGCCTCGCAACTGGGGATGGCCGTGACCACCCGAAGCGGCGCACGGAGGCAGCTCGACGCTACGGCGCAGCCGACGGCGGGACAACCGGCGACGGAAAGAAGCCAACCGCAACTACCAGGGGGAATGCGCACGGACCTCGCCGCCGCCCTCAAAACCGACCCCTGGTTCCTGGCGAACCCCGACAAGGTAACAATGGCGCAAGACCTGGCATGGGGGGAAGGCAGAATCTACGTCCCGGACTCGCAACGCCAGGCGATCTTGCATAGGTCACACGACACCAAGCAAGCGGGACACTTTGGGTTCCTCAAGACCCTACACCTAACACGGCGCCAATTCTGGTGGCCCGCGCTCAGGCGAGACGTAAAAACCTACGTGGCGTCCTGCCCAACGTGCGCTAGGGCCAAACGGGCACCAGGCAAACCCGCGGGGCTATTGCAACGGGTGGCAGAACCCTCCCGCCCATGGGAGGAAATCTCTATGGATTTTATAGTGGACCTCCCACCCAGCCAGAAGAAAACGGCCATTTGGGTGGTGAAGGACTACTTCTCAAAGCAGGCCCACTTCATCCCCTGCACGTCGGTCCCATCCTCACAACAACTAGCCAAACTCTTCCTCATCCACGTGTACAGGCTACACGGATGTCCCGCATGTGTGGTGACCGACAGGGGCACACAGTTCACCTCCAAATTCTGGCGGGCCTTCCTGAAGCTGACGGGGACCCAACAGGCCCTATCTACGGCTTGGCATCCGCAGACGGACGGAGCCACTGAGGTTCTTAATGCCACCTTAGAGCAATTTATACGATCATATACGAACTACCACCAAGACGACTGGGCTGAACTGCTCCCGTTCGCCGAAGTCGCATACAACAACGCCGTCCACACGAGCACGGGGAAAACTCCGTTCGAAGTAGTCTCGGGGCGCGACTTCGTCCCCATACCGGAGCTACCTCAACCCCCGGAACCACAGGTGGACGCCAGCGACTGGGGACGGAAGATCGCGGAAGCATGGCCAGTAATCACGGCGGCGCTGAAGGAGGCACAGGCTGCTTACAAAGAGCAGGCCGACAAGCACCGGCGCCAACAACCGACGTTCCAGGCGGGGGATATGGCCTATCTATCCACCAAGTTCCTAAAGTCAACCCAACCCTCGAAAAAACTGGGGCCTAAGTACATCGGGCCGTTCCGAGTCACGCAAATAGTGAACCCGGTAGCAATACGCCTGGACCTGCCACACAACCTCCGGAGGCTCCACCCGGTGTTCCACACCAGCCTCCTAAAACCGGCAACCACCTCCCGATGGCACCCAAGCACGCCACAGCCCGCACCACTTATGATCGACGGGCAACACCACTTCGAGATAAGGGACATCCTCGACTCCCGCAAGCAACGAGGAACTCTACACTATCTGGTCAGGTGGAAACACTTCCCCCACCCGGAATGGGTGGCGGCGCACAACGTTAACGCGCCTGACCTGACCAGAGCATTTCACCGGGCATACCCCGACAAACCGCAACCAAGGTCAGCAAAACCAAACCCCCCCCCCCGCAGGCCTCCCCCCGCCTCCCGTGCCCCAAGGGAAAGGGCCCCCCCCAAGCCCGCGACTTGGGTGGACCTTCCCCCCCCCGGGACTCACTCCCCCCGCCCCGGGCCCACGGGGTGGTGACAAACGATCGCCAGCACCCTCCCCCCGCCCGGCCGCGGGGGAGTGGCAAGCAAGTCAACAGGGCAACCTGGGGGCAACGCCCAGGAGACACAACAAAGGCGACGCACTCTAAATAAGAAAAGAAAGGGCCCTACCTGGAGCTGAGAAGCACCCGACCAGCCACGCCTCTCGCCTCGCCGAACTGAGCCAAACAAACAGGGTGTGGTTGGAGCATGCGCACGCCAGGTCAGAACCCGAGCATGCGCACCATGGACACACCCTGGGAAGGCACGTGGTAGAGGGAGGAGCAAAGGGAGGGGCGACAACTACTCCGGCGGGAACTTTGAAAAAAAAAAAAAAAAAAAAATGTGGCGTTTTGACAGCTCCACGGGGAAAACCCAGAAACCCGAGGGAGAACACTATTCGGAAAGGGGGCAGTATGTCATGAGTGCCGTTGAGCTAAAGTCATCAGCGCAATGGCACTCATGACAATGACAAGGAAATAGGTGAAGGGGTACAAGTTAAGTAGCCATCAACCTACAACGACTAACGGCCAACAAACAATAGCCAAAGGAATCACGGAGCCACCCAAACCATCAGCGGCAATACAACGGGGATCGCCCAGCTGAAAGCAATCAGCAGAAGAATGGAAACCTGCCGATGGGCGATCCCGGAAACCCTCACCCACCGGCAGGGCAACGCATGGGACAAAGGGGGGTGACGTGACCGTGAGCGAGGGGGCGCTGACCGGCGCGGGGTATTTAAACCCCGCACCGGCGCGCTCCTGTCACTCTCAGCTTTTTTCTACCAACGCTGTACCTGCCCTGCAATAAACCAGAGCCTGATTCGCAAACCAGTGTCTGATTGTTATTCAGGGGGAGGCAGCGCATGACAAGGCTGGAATTTAGATTCCTGCACTCAACTGGAGGTTGGACTCAGTCACAGCCCCCACTTCAGATGTAGGGGAACTTCCTGGTATGCTACAATGATGTGGGGTTGACTTCTCCTTCTTCAGTCTGTTCGTATGCTTTGATTAAGAGGATTCTGGTGCATTTTTTTCCTCACTGGAGAACGTCAGCAGAATCCACATTCTTATTCTTTCTGGAGTTTTGAGTTGGCCAAGGGATCCATGCAAGTGTTCTAGCTCCTTCCTCCCCAGCCCTGTCAGGACATATTCAGATTTCTTTTGAATCTTGATGTGGTGTTTTGGAATGTACTTCCTCTGTGCATGATGGAGAGATCAATGTTCTTATTGTAAAATAAATTGGGGCTGTAACCATGCACGTATTTTACTATCTGGGAATGTTTCTAGAGTATCTTTAGGGCCCAAGGCTGTTAGAAATGATGAGTTACTGGAGGGGGGCATTTTCAGAATAGAAATTGGGAGACCGTGAATTCTAGTCCCACCCTAGGCATGAAGCCAGCTGGGTGATCTTGGGCCAGTCATCTTAGGCCTCTCTCAATCCTAGGAAGAAGGACAAAGCACTTCCAAAAAATTTGCCAAGATACCTGCAGGGACCAGTCCAGGCAGTCACCAGGAGTCAAGACTGACTCGAAGGGGCATGCGTGCGTGCACACACACACACGCACACACACAGCATCCATTGAAATTAAAACCATGTTTAGGTGGTACAGATTTCTGGTGGACACCAACATACCGTCAAATAGATCTCTAGCTGTTTCACTAATGCATTGTATCTGCAGTTATTATTTATTTATTTGTATTTATGGTTATTTATTATTCTATCAACTCTGGACCATGTACATAACGTAAAACCCCCATTAAAAACAGCTAAAAACATGTATAATTTATTTGTAAATAAATAATTTGTCCCATAAATCAGTTATCTGCCCCACCTGATTAAACAAGAAAATTAAAGGAAAGACCCTGTGCACTGGGACCTGAACTTTAGATTGTCTCATTTTCTCCAGGGTAATTTTATTTTATTTTATATAAATTTAAGATCCCGATATATTGAACAAGTTGGGGTACCTTGTAAAGGCAACTCTCTCATCTGATTACTGCCTCCTTGTACTGTGATCACATACATAGGTATTTCGTTTTATTATTGTATCCCTTTTTATTATTTGATTATGCTTTGTTTATATTTTAATTTTATCTTGCTGTATTGATAAGGTCAATTCGACTAATCGATGAAATGAAATGAAATGGCCCTGTGTTCCTATCCCTGATCTAGAATGCATCAATCCAGAACCTGTTGGAAATGATATATTTTATTTATTTATTTATTTATTTATTTATTTATTTATTATTCAACTTTTGCTACCGCCCATCTCCCCCAAAAGGGGGACTCTGGGCGGTTTACAATAAAATTAAAACTATAATAACGACAATTAAAATCTATAAAAATGATTACAAATATAAAATGCAATGAATAAGTATAAAATCCAAGAGGTTAAAAATTCTGATCAGGTGGGAGGGGCTCTAAGGTGCGAGCCAACCCCATGGATGGTTGCCCACCTGCCCACCCCATGCAAGATGGCAAAACCAGGTTTTCAGGGCCCTTCTGAAGGTCGGAAGTGAAGGCGCCTGCCTCACCTCTGAGGCCAAGATGTTCCAAAGGGCGGGGGCAACTGCAGAGAAGGCCCGCTTCCTGGACCCCCCCAGATGGAATATTTTAGGCAGCCTTTCTCAACTTTTGGACCCTGGAGGAACCCTTGAAATATTTTCCAGGCCTCGGGGAACCCCTGCACATTCAGGCTCCGATCTAGGCCAGAAGTTACAAAATGATTATATTTGTTTCATGTATATGCCTGTCTATATGCATTAACAGTGTTCTTAAATTAAAGAATGAAACTTACCTCTTTAATGTGAAGTTGCCTGAATTTGAAATAATTTTTTAAATAAATCGTGATCTTCCAGGGAACCCCTAGTGATCTCTTGTGGAACCCTAGGGTGCCATGGTACCCTGGTTGAGGAACCCTGTTTCAGGCTAAGCAGTTTCCCTTCTTTTTCTACCCCATCCACCTTCCATTCCTCTTCCCCTTCTTTCCTGTTCTCCTCCTCCATTCATTTGTGCTGACTTTCCATTCCATTCTTCCAGAAGCATCATAGGTTGTTTCCTACAAGCTTCTTCTGGCAAGAGAGAGAGACAGAGAGACAGCAAGTGTGTGTGTGTGTGTGTGTGTGTGTGTGTTCAGAGAGTTCAGAGCTACAAAACCGTTCCAGAAAGCATAGTAATATATTGTACCCTCCATGCCTGTGAGTCTCTCTTAAAAGCATTCCAGTACATCCAAGACTTCAGGCTCCTTTCTATTCATTAATTCAAGAACTTGTTTGCAACCATCAATTTGTAAAAGGAAAGGGAGGTGGAGGGGAATGACATAATGTGCTGACCAGTGGAAATCAGAAGCCCTGCGGTTCTAGGAATTCATTTATATAATGGACGCCAACTGCATGAAAGATCTCACGACCGGAGGGCCATTCTTGAATATACCTCCCAAAGAACTAGAAGGGACAATTTCAACTGCCTTCTCTTGCCCTCCAAAAATTAAATAGCTGCAACGGGAGAACAGCCCCTTTGGCAATGAGATGTTATAGATCCAAACTCAGGGGACAGAGGTCTTAAAAAAAGGACAAACATTAGGAGTATCTCAAAATCCAGTCTGGATGGATGAAAAATTGCCTTGGCTACTGGCCACCCTATTTCTACCTACTTATTCTACTTCTCTCTTTCCTGTTGGCCAGCAGTGCAGAATGCTTGGGTGTGCATTGCATGAGTAAGCCAGAAGAAGGCGAGGAGGTGGACCCACTCTAGTTTCAGGTAACCATAAGAGGGATGGCAACAGTTATCCAATGACTTGGGTAACAAGAAGCTATCTTGCCTACCAGCCAACATCTCAAGTGAGAGGGTGTTTTCCAGGATGGGTGATCTGCTGACACCCCCATCGCTCATGCCTGGTGCTGACTTGATGAAACATCTCATTTTCCTTAAGATGAACCACCTCCTGCTGGACTTCCCTTACCTAGTGAAGGGTGCTTTGAGTTAGCCCCTTATCTCACTCACTAGACTGTTAGAAGCAACACACTCACTGCCCTGATATAACTTAGACACCATTGGCCTAAGAGACCAACTTGTATGGATCACGCTCTACGTCTGTTACTCACTGGAGAAAGTCATACTGGTAGAAATCCCTGATTTATGTCAGCTAAGAGATGCACGTGGGATGAAATCCACATGGCTTACCTAGATGTAACTCGCAGCTCTTGAATGAGGCTCCCAATGGAGGAGGACTCCACGTGACTTAGGAGTCTCTGGGAAATGTCTTTTTCCAAAGAATTCTTCCAAGTTGCTAAACAAGCCAGGTCAACACATTTTATTTTGGAAAACAGCCATGCAAAAGGAAACCCTTCCTATGCGTGCTAGGACTAGGTTCATCTTCTGTGCAAATCCAACATGGAGCAGATGGGAATCACCCACCTCTACCTAGAATGCTAGCAAATATTGGAAAAAGGCTTTCCAAAAAATTTAGTCTAAAAGCTAAATCGGGTTGAATCATGGACAACAGCACTGTTGTTTTAATCCAGAGAGGCATTTAAAAACAGGGAGCATGCTTAGGAAACAGGAACAGATGGAGTTTATGTATCATGGATTAAAAGTGCAGGAACCCTCATTCTTCTATTGTCTTCCAAGATCTTCAAAAGACTGCCAAGCAATGCAAAAATAATTACGTTGCCCTTCATCAATTAATTCATGGCCTACTTGATGAAGTAGCAAAATAATTACTGAGAAACCCAACCCAGCTTTAGCCAAGAGACTTCGTTTATTACAGCTACTTTTTTTAAAATCGTCTTTCCTTTCTCCCCTATTCATTGTCTGTAATAACTACATTAGCTATTCAACTGATGTAATTAATAATAGCACCGAGTCCTCTTTCAGCAGATCAATGGCTTCCAATCTCCTTACATTTAGGTGAAACCCTCCTTCTTTGTAATCTTGCTACAAATTGATATGAAAAGGGCAGAAAAATAAATAAGGCTTGGGATGGTAGGCTGAAAGGAGATTCTCAGTGTTTTCCCTCTGGAAAGAACCTTACGCCATCCTCCTCTCGCAAAGCAATCTGAATCCAAAAGAAAAGTTTTGGTGGGATCAGTGGACAGTTTCCTCCCAAGACAGAGAGCAGATTCAGCAGAAGTAATTGTTCTGATCAGGACTGCGAAGAGTTAAATTCTCCTCCCACCTCCCTTTATCCTGATTCTCTCCTTCCCCAACATGTGTCTGCTGTTGGCATTTAAAGCAACTTAATGTGACATATTTAGCATCATATGTCAGCTTTATAGCTATAGAGTTGTGGAGTGGTTTTTTTTGCAAAGGAGTGAAAATCTACTGGAAAGGAGAAGGGGGCATCTTGCCCCTTCAACATCTTATGCCCTTAGCTGATTGCAAAGGTCTTCACCCATTTAGCAAGAAGGGGAGGTGGCAAGGAAATTTAAATCAAAGTGTGCTCAAGACATCTGAACCTCAAGTAACCAACTTTATTTTAGCCTAGCAAGTTATCAGAATCTGGAGATTTTCTCTCTCTCTCTCTCTCTCTCTCTCTCTCTCTCTCTCTCTCTCTCTCACACACACACACACACACACACACACACCCTTCTGCAGATGTGTTGTGACTGTTCATTCAAGGTTAGGGACTATAATCTATCATTCTGGTCCAGTATAGGTTGGGAGAGAGAGAGAGAGAGAGAGAGAGACTGGCCCAAAGTCGTCCAGCTGGCTTCTGTAGCTAAGGGAGGACCAGAATTCAAACCTGCAGACACACAGACAAGCAGACACATATATTATTTGTCAAATATCCCTAATCATCCACTTTGCTGGGAGATGAAGGATGCAATCTGCAAATTGCAAATAAATTAAGGAATGTGCTTCCTTGTGGGTCTTTAGTCTCAAGGAAGTAAACAAGAAAAAAGGGGGGGGGCACCAAAATTGAAAATAGCAGCCATGCATGAAGATTCTCACCATTTTAGAACTAGGTCTGGGGACTGTTATACTGTCCCTTCTGAGAATACTGGGGGTGGTGGGGTGGGGGTGAAAGAGTGAGTGTTTGCCACTGCCTTGCTTCAGATTAGATACAGAGCCTTAAGGCGGTGACACGATTTGTCTTGCAATTTCTTTCCGTATGAAAAAAAGGCTTCTGTTTTTCCACCAAATTCTCAGGTTGCTTGAAAATTTCTTCCGAATTTCTCTGGGTGGTGCTTTGGAGCTAGCTGGCTGATGCTAGGAGCAGCACGAAGTGTTCCTGCTGTTATTTTCCCTGATCCATCTTTCCATCCCTTAAAAGCCTCCCGGGTTCCCACATTTCCCAAGACCCCTGGGGCAAGGTCCTTGGGATTACATGGACAAGCAGGGTGCCACGTGGCTGCAATCATTAGAAAGAGGGTTAGCAACGACAGCCAGGATGCCCACACGCACACCCCTGCATGCAACCTTGCCTCTTTATCTCTAAGCAAGTGCATGGATACCATGCTTGATCCCCGACTCTTTCACCAAATTTCTCTTCTCCTTCTCCAGCAAATCTGCAAGCCAATTCCCTTCCTGCAAATTGAAGAAGTAAACGCAGGAGAGTTTTTCTGGCTGTATTAACTGTCTGCTTCCCACCTCGTTTTCACAGCATGCAATGCTGATGGGGGAAAGAAATTCTACGGAAACGTGGGGGCTGGCGAAGCAGCTCAGAACGGCATGGTATTTTCAGTCCTAGCAGCAATCACAGCCTGTTTGCAGGGAGAGAAGATCTGGAGGAACCCCCCAGTCCTTTTCCTGTTTTCCCTCCGAAGGTAATCTGAGCTGTCAAGATTGACAGTACAGCCATCTGTTTGGCAGGAGAAATCCTCTTTTCCCAGCGTGAAAGGAGCTGTAGATTGGTCCACATCCCACCCAAGCAATTCTTGGTGGGAACCATGCCCGAGGAAGATTTCACACCCACCATTGCTAAAGGTTTTTTTTTTCTTTCCTCCTTCTTTTTTTCAGAGAAACCAGGATACCACTTTAAGCATCTATAGTCAATGGTTGCATTCACATCAAATGCCAAGCCAGGATATTTTTCAGTAGGATTTGTGGGGCGAGCCCTAGGCTCAAGCCTAAAATAAGCTAAGGCCAAGGAAGCTGGCTGGAACCACAAGGAGAGCAGATGATGATCATTGTGTTGGTGATTTCTCTGAGGGCCACTGGAGGTGTGACAGTTGATCTGGTGATGCAACTAAAATGGGACGTGTTCAAAAGTTGGACCTGACTTTTAGAGAGGTTGGTGGGGCGACTTTAAATAGAATGGGTGTGCTAAGCCTAAAACAAAAGAGGGGGAGGATTTCAGCAGCACAATCTCAAGGTCTCTGGAGTGTGAAAAAATGGTAGTGGGGTGGGAGGACATGCCATTGCCTGCTCTTTACTAAGCCATAATGGGTTGCTGTGAGCCACAAAGGAAAGCAAAGCCACAAGTGAATTCACAGGGATGTCCACTGGGGGTGGACATGTATCATGGCATCCTGATGCAAAAACTATGACCTATATTCTAGTGTTAGATGTCAGGATGTATGTATGAAAGGGCAGAGTTTGTCCTTCCATACTTGAAGACCAGAAGATGGTATTTTCCACCTCCTAGTTCCTGATGCAGATCTTGTACCAGGGAAGTCCCCAGGATAAGGTCCCCAAAATCAAGATGATGATGATGATGATGATGATGATGATGATGATGATGATGATGATGAAGGAGAAGGAGAATAATTTATTGGCCACCCAACTCCAGTGAACTCTGGGCAGAGAGATGGCACAATGGTTTTATGTTTTTGTTATTATTGTTTACCTGCTCTTTTTTCTAATTCCTCTTTCATCTTTTTCTGCCTTCCTCAGTTACCTGCTCGCACAGTTTCCCATCTGAAAGAACACACCTTTGGTTTCTTTTAACAATAATGCTAAAATCTCTCCATCAAACTCCTGGATTAAATTCCAAAATGTAATCTTTTAATAAAGCGTGCTGCTAAAAGCTCAGCTCTTTTTGCTGTCATTCGCAAGGACGAGATCCTGGGCTTCGCTTGCCGATGATGACTTATTTGCTCATAGCCTGCTCTATAATTGTATATTTTGCTTAGAAAAGGGTGAACAAGATCCCAGTGGGGGGAAACCAGTGTCTAGCTTGTGTCAAGCTATTCTGCAAGGCAGAGAGAAAGCTAAGAGCACCATGCTAAGATTTCAGACACGGTTTTCCAGGCAAGACATGCCAAATACCTTAAGGCAATTCCTCTGAATAAATCAGCTTTACTAAGTTAAAAGAGATCAGTCTTTCAAGAGTTATGGAGTGGATTTATATGGGGATTAGTGTGGCACAGTGGTTAAGATGCTGGACCAGGAGCAGGGAAGCAAGAGTTCAAGTCCACTCCCAGCCATGGAAAGCCACTGGGTGACCTTTTCGCAGTCCAACCTACCTCACTGGGTTGCTGTTATGGGTGAAAATTAAAGGAAGGGGTACCAGGTATGTGCTTAAGCTCCTGGGTGGCATGGTGGGATGTCACTCTAACAAATACACAAATAAGGTTCCCCCATAGTTCATTAATTGTCACCACCAGTGAGGAAGAGCACTGGATCTATTTTCTAGTTTTGAAAGCGAATCAGGTGGAGGAATCGTCATCATCATCTAGCTTGGCTGGCCTCCAAAACTGTAATTTCTGGCATTTGAATGTTATATTAATTATCTGGCCTGGTTTTTGAAAGACAGTGTCTTATTCCTATATTTTATATTTCCCAGTAAACCCGGGAAAGTTGCTGTCGCCTTGAGTCTTCCTTCCTTCCATGCACAAGTGTGCGCTAAGAATTCATCACATGACTGGATATACTGTATGGAGATTCTTTATGAGTGGTGTAGTGTTTTACTTGTGCAAATGAAAGGGAACCTCAATGAAACTACACCAAAGGGAACCTCAATGAAACTACCTTCATTGCATCTTAATTGTAACTATCTTAGTTGGAGATTACCTTTGGATAGCACTTCATCAACGTAGGACCACTTGTGGATTGGAGGAGAGAGGAATACCCTCACAAAGCTGAAAGCCACATCAAAGTCAGAATGAATGCCACACACTCTTAGTTAAGCCAGAGCAAATATAACAACAGAAGCACACAGCAAAAGCAACAAAGGGTCTTGTGGCACCTTGAAGAGAGTGGGCTGTATTTTGTGGAAATGTAGCCTCTAAAAATTGAGTCTTCTGATACCACAAGACCCTGTGGTTGATGTTGCAGTCGATTAACATGGCTTTGAAAAACTCTCAAAAGAAATAGAAGGGATAACAGTGGATTTTGATGGGAGAAAATCCACTCGTCTTGCGTTCCAGAATTCATCGTTTCCATGCCCCAGTTTTAAAAAGACCTTGATGAACTGGAGCAGATCCAGAGAAGGCTACCAGGTGGGTGAAAGGACTGGAAGTCAAGTCCTATGAGGAAGGGTGAAAAGACTTTTCACTTGCTCCGGAGGGCAAGACTAGAACTAATGTGATGAAACTTCAAGGCCACAGATACAGATTAGACATTAGGAAGAACTTCTTGACAAGAAGAGCTGTCGACCAGTGGAACAACTTACTCCATGGTTTCTTCCCCTTCACTGGAGGTTTTCAGACAGAGTCTAGATAGCCATTTATTGGGGATGGTGTAGGGAATCCTGCAGTCTGCAGGGAGCTGAACTTAATGACCTCTTGGATCCCTCCTGATTCCATGATTCCATGATTTTACAGGGGACTTTACAGACAGATATGCAGTAAAGGATTTTTCAGCAGGGAGAAGCATATTCGTCCCCAGGCACTCCAATGATTGTCCTTCATCTCCTGGCCTGGAAAAGTTCCACTGGAGGTCAGATCTACAGGTGTGCAATGCACTCAAGGGGCTGAGTTCTTTCTGTTAGGTGTCTTAATGTGGAATTGAACTTCTGGCTCTCACCGCCTACTTACAGAAAATGTAGCAGCCACAGAATGCTTTTACTGTACACTTCTGGCAACAGTGAGGTCAAACAAATCTGCCCTGCAGTCAGAGATGAATTAAGAAAGAAAGAAAGATTTCTAACATTCTCCTCCCTTTCCCAGTTTATTGCAGGACGATGGACTCGGGCCAGAGGTAACACAACAAGGAGCCATTTCCAAAAAAGGACCTACAGAGAGTTCCTGAATGTGGCTCAGAGCATCCTGTCTGATTTGGATTTATAACTTTTCCATAGCTGCTTATCCTCAAATCTTCTCTGGGATAAGATGTGTAAAGTATTAAGTATCTCAATTAAAAGTGGCAATTAAAAAGGCAGCATGAACCTACTTCCTTGGACACAGGCAAGGTACATCAAAGAACTGGCAGCTTAGAAATGGCGTAGAAAAATGTCCTGTTCCACAGGTTTCGAGGTGAAGGCCGAGACTGAACCTGTAAAACCTTCAGCATGGAGAACAGGTTCTCAGCCACCAGATTGAATGCTCAGGCCTTGGGTGCATTCGAAGAGCTACACCTAGGGAGCCAAAGAGGGTGGCTGATGATAGGGATTGGATGAAAAATTAGTCCTCAACTTACGAATTTAGGCGCTTGGCAAACGGCTTGCACTTATGATGGTTGCAGCATTCTGGGATCACATGATCGCCATCTGCGACCTTCCCAGCTGGCTTCTGACAAGCAAAGTCAATGGAGGAAGCCATATTTGTTTAACGACCATGGTGGTGGTCTTAATGACTGTAGCTTAATGACTGTGGTGATTCGCTTAATGACCACCGCAAAAAGGTTGTAAAATTGGGTGTGACTCACTTAACAACTGCCTCACTTAGCAACAGAAGTTCCAGTCCCAATTTTGGTTGTAAGTTGAGGACTACCTGTATTGCCTTTGGATGCATGCCGCGTCATGCATTTAAGCCAGGTATGGGAACGAAATTGAAATGTAAAAGTGGAAAATGGGCAGGCTAATTCCTTTGTAGCAAGGTGCTAAATACGTCCTCTTGGCGCTTTCCATGATGCTCCAGTGGATGGACCAGAGCTTCAAAGGAGCAAGCAAGCGATGGTCCCAAACTCTCCTGATCTTCCACCATGCCACCTCTTAATCCACCTAGCTGCACTCTGCCTCCTCTGGAAATTGCCTTGCACAAACATACGTTTGAATCTGTCCTCACCCAACCTGCTCCTTTCAAATTATTACTGCTGCGTCATGCCTCTTCTCCATTTATTTTTGCCCGCCACACCTCCTCTTGATCAATTATTCTGGGCACTTTCCCTGGATTATTGCAAGAACAGAGGAAGCTGCACAGAGCAGCCAGCTACAGGAGGGGTCACCACCCTTCTCCTGTCTGTTTTCCCTGTGTTAAAGACTTCCCTCCGTTTTATATATACAGAGGCAAAATGTGAGGGATGGTCCCATCACACTTAGTTTGGCCCCAGGAGGAACTATAATCATGAGAAAGATGGTGCCATCCATAACTGTTCAGCTTTGCTTCTTCCACAGCTCCTCAACCAAGCATTTTAGATGCTTCCTCTGTCAGGGATCATTTAGCTGGGGGGCTGTGATGTATCTGAACAGCTGGTCCTGTAATTGGAATTTAGGTGTTTAATCTCACCGTGACAATTCATAATAGAAGCAACTTCCTTAATGCTGAAAGATGAATGGATGCCTATCTGTGGAGCTCCAGAAATGGCAAATGACGACACAAAGCTCAGGTAAATCGCCTGAGTTAGGGCCTCACTCGTTTTAGGGGATGCGGAAGAGACTGGCATAGGAATATTCCTTTCGGGGGTGGGGGGAGCAGGTTCTTAGTCTGCTACCTGATATTCTCAGGGCCAGCAATGTAGTAGACACTATTTTAACATGGCCCCCACTGGGGGACAAGGGTCCTGTAGAGCAGTGTTCCTCAACCGTGTCAACTTTAAGAAGTGTGGACTTCAACGCCCAGAATTCCCCAGCTCAAGCTTCTTTATGCCCAGTGATGCTACAAGTCCCTTAGATCTTCATTCCTGCAAGAAAGTGCTGTAGCCAAGTTCACAGAGAGCCCAGGAGGCCAAAAGGGAAGACTGCCACCCCAAGCAGGAGGTCAACCAGCTCCTTTTCATTTTAAAAAGAGCTTGTAATCAACATGGAAGAAGATGGGGGCTCCTAACAAGCAAATCTCCCATCTGCTTCTAACAGGCTTTCGGCATAAGGCTCACTGACAGATAAGCTCTGGATCCACTTAAAAGATCAGATGGAGGCTAGGCTGCTGCCCGAGAGGGAGGTGGACATGAGTCTCATGATCGTTTCCATCTGGGCTTGGTGCCAACAGGCAGGAGCAAGAAGATCTTTCTGTTGCCAGCTGTGGCAGCCTTGTTTCTCCTCCTCCTCCTGGGACCAGGGTGGCAAATAACAAGGATTCCCATCCCATGTTTACATTTGCACATTGTGGACATTTACTTTTAGGTGGCTGAATGTTTAGTCCAGTGTTTCTCACCCTTGGCCACTTTCAGATGGGTGGACTTCAACCCAGGCTGAGGAACACTGCCCTAGGGCATTTCTTCTAGTACAAGTGCCCGAAGAGACACATTCTTCTCGGCCTCGCCTGTGAAAGTCTTTTCACCAAAAGGAACCTTGCAATTCAGAAGGCTTGGGGGTTTTGTGGATGTCCACCACAGATGTTGCTTTGTGACAGCAAGCCAGGAAAATAATTGAATACATGTCATGCCCAAATGTCTTCTATAATATTGGAAGTCTGTGAATGAGCAAAAGACCACAGTGAAAATAATCTGCACAAAACCAGTGGAGGAATCAACTACAGAGAGAGGGGAGGGAATGTTCACTGAAGGTCAGACAAGTCACATCAAATAGATTATTGGCGAGAAAGGAAAAAGAAGTGCACCTGTTTTCTTTCTCTGCCCTCTGACAAATGCAAATTACTTATGCAGGCAGGATGAAAATACTAAATGCCAACTCCTTGTTCTCCCTCCCACTGTTCAACAAATCCCACTCGTAGCAACATTTGCAGTCCTATTGGAAAACTATTAAAAATATTTCATCCCGGGAAGAAATGGTGGACTGATGAACTGGGGTGGAAGGAAAGGCCGGCAAGTAGACCAGCTCTTCAAAATTCCTCTCCAGACAAGGAGAAGACCCGAGATTGCCCACAAGTGCTCTAGAGAGACCACAAGACTACAATTCGCATACAAGAGTATGTTCCTCCCTTCACTTTACCCAAAATATTTCCTTTTCAAGAACTTGAAACCAAGTCCTCCACTTCTCAGGTACAATAAGCTGCCTTCAGAGCAATGGAGGCACTGTTTTTCACATCAAAGAAACAGACTGGATTATTTTTCTCAGCATACATTCAAATGTGTCTGTGACAAGGGACTTCTGGGAAAGAAATGGCAGACTGAAAACCGCTCCACTAAAAGTGGAGCTGACTACTGTGGTGGAACAAAGAGCTGGCAAGTAGACCGGCTCTTCGTAATTCCTCTCCAGACAAGGAGAAGACTTGAGATTGCCCACAAGTGCTGAATACAGTTGCTCCTTGTGAAGAGACAACAAGACAGCAGTCTCTGATGGGTTTAGAGCTCTGGGGGATGAGGGAATTGACATCTTTTTGCTCAAATCATGGTTGGTGCCTTTGAAAGGACATGGGTTCGCATACTTCCTTTTCTAATCCCTTTCAGAAATTACTTGTTAACTGCTTTTCAGCTGTTAGGAACCTTTGGATCAACAAGACTGAAAACACCAGGTGAGTTTCCTTCAATCCTTAGCAAAAGAAGTTTTAAACACAAGTTTAAGGACTTAAATTGTTTTCTTCTGGAATAAACAGCAAAAGGGTGATTAAAACTCTGATTTTAGAAAGTTGCAAATGGACAAAGGGTCCAGATAAATTTGAAATAAGATTTTGGAATTAATTATAAAGAATCCTTCCAGTGGGAAATTACTTTTGTTTTGAATTCTTTAAAAAAAACTAGAAAATAAGACTAAAAATTGGACACTAGAGGGAACTAGAAGGAACTAAAGATTACAATTAAAGGAGAACAACACTCAAACTCAATTTACAAATACAGAATGAAGCAAAATATTTTAACATTAGACATATTGAAGGATATTTTTGAATAATGGACCCAGAAGTTAATTTTAAGAGTGTCTGCCTCTATAGATAGACTGTGTTTAAAATATGTTATAGAAGAGGAACAAGTTTTACCTGACAAGATTGAGACTGATTTGGAAGTGGAATTACAAATGACAGGCTACAAGAATGACATGGAAAAAGATGCAACACTGGACATACAAAAGGCTGATGTCTTAATAATTAAAAGGGATATACAAATAACAAACCAAGAGAGTGGCTTGGGTAATTTTCTTATATTGGATTTACAAAAGAGGGTTGTTTGTTTGTTTGTTTGTTTGTTGCTTACATTTATATGGTAGCCCATCTCTCACAAGGTGACTCTGGGCAGCATACAACAAAGCTTGTTAAAGCTTTGAAGAATTTTGTGAGAAAGAACAAATGAAAAAATGAAAAGAAATCAAGTCTGAGGCCATTATTTGAAGGGACTAAAGATCAGGATTGTTAGAAGTAAAAGGAAGGAATATAGAGTTGGTTTATTTGATCAAGGTTAAAATTGACATGCTGTTATTTCTGGTAACCCTTAATGGACTTTTGCTGACATCAGGACTGAACAACGAGGCTTTAAGGATTTGTTTAGAGATACGAGATGGGATATGGGAAGAAGATATCATTTGTTGTATTTTAAGAGAAGGTGATATGTTACTAAAATTGTTTTTACTTGTTGTGATGAATTGATTAGACTGGTTTAAAATTTCACCTCCTTTTTGTTCTTTCTTCTCCTCCCAAACACACACTGGTTCCTAAAATCTTAAAATGATTTTCTGGAAGCAGCTGGACCAACAAGAACATTTCAGAAGTATTCTATGCAGAGAATAAGAATCTTCTCCTATCTTCCAAATCAACATAGTCGGTTTTGTTATTTATTAGGTTTTTTTTTTTAAAGAACAAGCATTTAACTTGTAGGCTATCTGAGCCCCGTGGGGTGGGTGAGTTTGTATTCCAGGCCAGGAAATTAAAGATTTGGGCAACCTCTGCTCCACCTCATCACACATCACTGATTTTTCTATTACACTGTTTCTCAGTGGTTTAGCATTTCTACCTTGCTGGAGGCATTAATTCTGGGACAAGCAGACCTAACGCAACAGGTCTAACTGCTAACCCAAATGGGAGGACTTTGTATTGATAGGAACCCAGAGGGCAGTTAAATGCTGTTTTCCATTCATCCCCCTCCCAAATTTGAATTCTAAAGTAGGCTTCTCTGAGGTCAAGTTTGGTGAATACTTGTCCCTTCGATAGGTGTGATAGCATGTCTTTCATTAAGGGGAGAGGGTATTGATGGTTTATTGTGATGGCATTTATTCCACGGTAATCTGTGCAGAGTCTCAGAGAGCCATCCTTTTTCGCCCGGAAGAGCACCAGAGCTGCCAAAGGTGAATTGGCAGGCTCTATGAACCCCCTCTCTAAGTTTTTGTCAATGAATTCTCTGAGAACTTGTTTCTCAGTTTCTGACATAGCATACATTTTCAGCTTGGGCAGTTTAGTCTTTGGGTCAATTTCAATGGCACAGTCAGTTTTTCTGTGAGGAGGCAATTGGTCACACTCCTTCTCATTGAACACATCAAGAAAGTCTGTATACTTGGGTGGAATGTCGGGCTGTGCCGCAGGTTCTGCTGCAGGGTTGTGGTTGAGGAGGGTGCTGGCTACATTCTGCCCTGGTTGTGGTAAAGAGGCTGCCAGCCCCATTTTTAAACAATAAAGCACCTGAGTCCCAGTCGATTTGGGCTTTCTACTCTTTAGCCACGGGAGCCCCAGATGATAGAATAGTTGGCAATAGGGGCTACAATAAATTGCAAGGTTTCTTTATGGGCCCCCCAACCTCATGGCCAAAGTCCAGAATTCCACGGGTCCCCCATGGGCAACTGAACCGTCCATCTGAGTGAAAATAATTGGACAATTAGCACTTCAGGACCATAGACAGCTCCCTACTGAGTCCTGCTGGCAATTCTACAGGGTAATCCTATGGCAGCAGAAACCCAAGGCCACTTTAAGCGAGATAGAAAGTCAATTTCCAGTTGATCTTCCTCTACAAAGTTAATGCCTTTACTTTTTATAAGAGTTCCTGTGTCTTTTTCAGGGCAATGCAGTGGAAACAGGTCCAGTCCAAACTAGCCAATGGCTCAGGAGTTACTTCTCCATTCTAAATTCTTTAATATTGGCAATGTTTACCACCAACAACCATTACTTTGTGTAATCACTACGGGATCACCACACACTGTGTAATTCATAACAAGCCAGATTTGGTCTACCAGTATTGCCTGCATGAGAAAAGTCCGACTTATTTTATTATATTTTTGTTAGTCCTGTTTAGTTCATTGCCTTTACTTAGTAACAGGCGATTTCTTAAGACCCTTGTGGGCCACCATATATATCTGATGAGCCACAATTGGCCTGGGGAGCTCCTGTTTTTGTGGAGCTGAGCTCAGAGCTACACTACCATGAATGTTTGTTTTAATCTACCTGCTGTTTTACTAAAATAAGCAATTAAGCTCCACAGGGGTACAATATAAGGACAACACTCTATCTTACGAAATGGAGAGACCTCACAGCACTTACCAGGAACCGCAGTCTGGCTAGGGTCTTTTGAGTAGACAAGATTCCTGTGAAAGAACAAAGAGATGCAAGAATAAATAAATAAGTTTACAGAATGGCAAAATCACTCAGCTGAATTCAACTTTTTAGGAAATTTGCACATCTCAACAATTTACCAAGTCCATTGTAAGAGGCATGGGTTGTAATCCAGAAAAGTGAAAAGATATCTCAGAAGGTCACCTGAGAAGATACTGATTTTATGAATGGCAGCATCCATAATCAAAAACTGGGGCTTGTCTTCAAAAAACAAAATAAAACAAAAGCCAAATGCTTCTGTTTTCCACTTTGAGCTAAAGGATAGGGGAAGCAAGTGAGAAAGACTCTCTCTAAAGTGTAGAAATGTGAGTTTCTTCTGAAGCTCAAGCAGGGAAAATGTGTCACCTTGAGAAATGCCTCTGTGACAGCTAAAGCATTTTCTCTCTCCCTCCTCCCTCTGAATATATGTGTGTGGCTAGCTAAAGGAAGGAGGGAGACTTAAATTGCAATCATAAATACACTGGCAGGGAAGAGCCTTACTTCTCAATAGCCCTACTTAGAACTGTGCTTTTAAAGACAGACCTCATAAGGGTCTTTCAGATTAGTGCAGAGGAAGTGGACAAAGCTACTTCTTCTCACAGTATAACTTGAAGCCAACCAGCCAAAACAATTGGCTAAGGAGTCATGCTTGACAAGATGCACATAATTTATGGAAGACAGACCTATCAATGTCTTGATGGCTATATGAAAATGCCAAGTTCCAGATGCAACATGCCACCTAAGAGGGATTCCTGAGGAGCAGCAATACAGCAGTCCTACAACCCAAAATGTCTGCTTGGCAACTTCCTTGTCCAATCATTGTAGGTTGGTTGGTTGGTTGGTCTTTCCATCCCTCCCTCCCTCCTAACTGGGTCTCATTCCACAATCATGTATCAATTGGATTATTCTGCCTTGAGCCTCTCTGATCCAAACATCATCATCAACACCAGCTGATGTTGCTTACAATCTCTATTAGTACCCAAGGACAAAACTGGAAGAGCCATCCTAAGGGAAGGGGAGGATTATATGGTGGACAATCCACTTCTTCCAAATTTTTGCTGCATTTATTCTTTGCTTCCCCATTGTGTTTTCCCCTGGTAATTAATGGTCTGAGTCATGATCTGTGTGAAGCAGCAAGGGAGCTTATTACTTGAGCACCACCACCACTGGAATATTCCATTTGAGTTCTTTCTCCTGGCCAGAAAACTGCCAATTACTGGAACAGAAGCTCTTCTCCACTGGTGAGGGGCATTTTACCCCTACCCTTGTTACCCTCAGCCAGCTAGTAATGGGGATTTGGAGGCCAGTAAGACTAAAACCTTAACACACACACACCCAAATGTCTAGATCAGCGTTTCTCAACCTTGGCAGCTTGAAAATGTGTGGACTTCAACTCCCAGAATTCCCCAGCCACCAGAATTCTGGGAGCTGAAGTCCACACATCTTCAGGTTGCCAAGGTTGAGAAACACTGGTCTAGATCATCGGCTTCTTTGCAACAGTCACCAAACCCTGGATGAACAAGTCAGTCAGATTCACTTGCATCCTCCTCCCCTCATTTTTAACTACAAGTTATTTCCACAACGGTTCTGAAGAAATCTGTGAAGTTTGCTCAGTCCTTTATTTTAAAAAACCAATTCTCAGCAGCCCTAGAAGGGCTATCGATCTGCTCTACCAACAGTTTGCTACAACTTCCTTTTCCATCTTTGACTTCTCTTACCCCTTCCCAGTATGGAACCCAAGAGGAAAAACAAGTCCACCCCAGGAGAGAAATGCCAAGGGAAAGCAGTGCCATCATCTGAGCACTAGAGAACCGAACTGTTTTCTGCTTTGTTCTCTTTTCCTACCCAAGTCACTTGCCCTTTCGCTTTCTACTAACACTGGGAGCTATACAATTTGTTAAGATTGATCTCCTACCAAAACAGAAGAGATAAACTCAATATAATTAACTCAGCCTTTCCTCTTGCTGGGAGGGAGGATTTTTTTTGAAGAAAGGAACGCAAAAGAGGGAAAATAAAGCTGTTCTGAGCCTTTGACAACCCTTCTCTTTTCCACGGAAGGAGAAACCCATTTGCACCACCTCACTCTCGCAGGCTGGTGGATCTCAGTTGCTCCACATGAGCCTTTGTCTCCCCTGTCCCTGCTGCTCTGATTTCCAGCTATTGTAATGAGTGCCTCTCCCAATAAAGTACTCAGACTCAAAACCAAAGTTTAAGTTCTGATTTTATTAAGATTAGAGTGCAAACAGAAAGAAAGCTGAGAATGAGAAAAGCGCGCCTAAAATCCAACTAAATAGCCCCGTTACAAACAGAGTCCCACCCACCCCCTTCAATCAGATCAAATCCACATTCCCAGGTGCTCCTAACGAGTTCTGCTGATCAACGGGCAAAAAGACCTTGACATTAGAAAGATAACCCAAACACATTCCTGCTTGGCACAGTGAGATACAGCTTTCGGTACAAGGTTTATCAGCAGCTCCCTCCCAGCCAGGAACACGCATCAACGCTCTGGCATGCAAACCATTACGATGTACAAAAACATTGAAACGATGAACATGACAGCTATCTGGTAAAATGCAGAACCTTCAGAAGAAAAATGGACCTGTAAAACCTGCCCCTTCCCAAATTTGCACAGCGGGAGATCAACAGAGGTTAGAAAAGGGAGACCTTTAGCTGTCCTGGTTCAACTGTAAGAAGGACTGCCCACTGATGCTTGACCTGCTTAAAAGATCTGGGTCTTTCTCAGTGTTGAAAACCTGAGAACTGTGTTTACTACAAGGGTTGAGGTTTCCTACATCAAGACTACCCTTGTTGTGATCTTCAAGGTTTGGGGCATCTTATCAGAGGCACAAAACCTTTCAGCATGTAGATTGCATACAGGCTGTTTTATGACCCCAGAATATTTGGAGCCAGAAATTTGATCCTTTGCTCTTAGGGAGAAAGTGCTTGCAGAATCTCAGGGAATCCACATCACCTCTTACTTTTGGAGTCCAGCCCTTAGCATTCCACAGCGAGCCCACTGTGGCCTTTGAGCTGATGGAGATCCAGCATCCCTGCCACTCTGGTACCAGTGGCCTCAATGTTGGCAGATACCCCCTTGTACTCCATGTCCCCAGTGGCATGAAGCATGCTTATCAAATACAAATTGCAGGCAATTGCAAATTGTGGCTTTGTTTGGAAGTGGGTCCACCTGCTGAGAGCACTGAAAAAGTAAGTTGGGGTAGTAGAAAACATCCCTGAAAGGGAGGAAGGAGGTTCATGCAGCCACTTTGCCCAGAAGCTTCTGGATAATCAGATGCTGAAGGCTTCCCATGTCCACCATGGCAAACATTGAGGAAGTCCCCCACTGACTTTGCGTGTTTGTGAGAGCACTCACCCCATTTCCCTCACAATTCTGGTATGACTACTGGCCAAAATATATTGGGGATGCCTTATCCAGGTCCTGCTGGACTACAGATCTCATCATTCTTGACCAGGTGGATGATAGGAGGTATAGTCTTGAAGCATTCCCTCTTCAGCATCTAAATGCAGAGGCTTCCATTTTATCGGGGAGCGACAGTGGATTCATAATACTTTTCTCTCTCTCTTCTATCAGGTGGAGAAATCTGGAGGGATCCTGGATAATTCCTTACTTCTGGAGCTTGTGGTCTCTACTGGGTCTGGATCAGACATTCTGGTTGGAAATGATATCAGCACAGTTTCTGTAAGAGAATCCGGCATTCACCGTCTTCCCATGCTTGCCCCCTGTGTGAGAATTAAGTAGACCTTCAACATATTGGATGGTGCCACTACCTCATGCTCTTCTCCACATAAATATTAAAATTCATTAATTAAGTGAAGCGCTTAATCTTCTTTAGGAATTTCAATAGATGCCAAAGCCATTTTATGTCAGGGTTGAAACACTGTTGAGAAATACCTCTTCGATGGATCCAGCTCTCAGTGAAAGAAAGGTAGCCTCGTCTGCCAAATAAGGGCAAGGCGTTAGATACTGCTGGGCATGGTGCACGTGTCTGAGCATATGGTGCATGTCCTCTACATCCTCTCCAGCTTGGGGCCACCCAATATCCCAGCCAACCCCATATTTAAGTAAGGTCCTGAGGTACATCTGCAGGACTGTGTAGGATATAGGCATAGAATTCCTAGCAGCTGTAGCCAATAGGATCAAAAGTGAGGAATGCTGGGAGATATATCTTCACAATATCTAGAGCAGTGTTTCTCAACCTTGGCAACTTCAAGATGTGTGGACTTCGACTCCCAAAATTCCCCACCCACCATGCCAGCTGTGGAATTCTGGGAGCTGAAGTCCACACATCTTAAAGTTGCCAAGGTTGAGAAACACTGATCTAGAGAGCCACCTAAGCAGGCTCTGAGACAGAGCTAGGCATCCTGATGTCCTCCAGATGTTTTGGATGTTATCTTCCTGATGGTCCAAGCAGCCTGGTCAATGGTAAGGGATTTTGAGAGTCATATTCTAAAACCCCCAAATAGCCTTTAAAACCATTATTGGATCAAGACCCAAGGTAGCAAAGAGGAGAAAACTCCAGAGATGAGCTTAAACATCTCAGAACCAAGCATGGATGCAAGCATTTTATATAGGTTGTAGTCAGATGATCCTCATATAGAATGTTCAGATGGGTTGCTACTGAACCCTAGTGAGCAGTCAGCCTTATATGTCAGGCCCAGCCCGAGTGACAAGGAATCAGTCCAGCCAAACTTCAGTTCTTTATTTGCTCACACCGTGTAGACAGAATCTTGCCAGACTAAGGCAACTACCTAACCTCAGGGGAAATATTGTGGGAAGGCTCTAGGGTGGGGCTATTCTGAACCTCTTAGTTCTCCCACATTCACTTTCTGGACTGTGTCTCCTCTTATCTTGTCGTCCTCCTTGGAATGCTCTCCCTCCTTCCTGAGAACCAGCAGCACTACCAAAATCCACCACATTGCCAGGTAGATCAGACAGGAAACATGACCAGATGAGCTAATTCTACTTTATTGTAAGGCTACATTAGTAGAAATCTTGCAGGTCTGAAAGTACAAGTCTCCCCTGTCTCTTTGCAGCCCGAGAAACTAGGGGAGGCCCCTTCTGAGCCTCTTTCTTCACCCATTATGCAGCTGTGGGCTATGCCCCCTCTTATCTGACTGTTCCCTTGGCAGCATCTCTTTGCCCAGTCTCCCAAGGTCTTTCCCACATGCCATTACTTGAGCAACCTCTAAGCCCAGGGAAAAGTTATCCAGCAGACAGTGGAAGCAGACACCAAGGGTTTCTCTAGCAAAAGCATGATCTGGTTGAGATGCATCTCTTGGCAGAGAATCTCATATTACAATTTGAAGAAAGCAACTTTTTTAAAAATAATAATAATAATGACTGTACTGGAAGGCAAAAGAACAAACCATTCTCACCTCTTTCCCCTCCTGCTTCCAAGGTGTCAACTTACATAACTCTGTATGCTAATCTATGCAAAGGAGCAACAAAGCATCTGGAGAATTATAAATATCAGTAAAACCTCCTCCTCCTCCTCTGCCATACATAACGTGAAGTGAAATTCATAGCACTTCTGGGGAGGCCCTTGTAGGTGTCTCCTGTTAAACTATGATACTCATTTGTGTCCAAATATAAAGCAATCTGCACCATTGCAAAATTGGCTGCCAACGTACCCACACAAAGACAGCCATGGGCAAGGTGCATTCAGCCAATCAGTTGACCAAAGAATCAATTCAGAATATTTTTGTACCTCTTCGTGGTTTTAGTAGCAACAAGCTTGGTCAGTTGGACATGCATTATTAAGAGTCATTTTCTAAAAAAGTATTTACTCAAGTGAGCTGGGGAAACGCACGGAAGTATTTTGTACCGCCCAGACCTTAGGTGATTTATTGGAGAACCATTATCTTTGAACACACTTTCACCCACTGAGAATCTTGCTCTGTGTCCTCTTGACATCTGAAATAGGGTTCTCCAAGGTTTATCAGATGACAGTAATGGCAAGATCATTGTTAGTACAATTTAGCCAGAATAATGGAGAGATCAGCTGTGAGCCATGAAGTTTCAGCAGTCTCTGCTAAACCATTATGAAGAGCACCCAAGCAGAACCTACCAGTCAGAATGATGGACAAGGATTTTCCACACCAGACTATAGATTAAACACCTCCAAAGGAATGGGACAGTAAAACATTGACTACTGCAATGCGTTCTACATGGGGCTACCCTTGAAGAGTATCCAGAAGCTTCAGCTGGTCCAGAATGAGGCTGCGTGGACAGTTACTGGTGCTGTAAAATAAGCCCATGTGACACCCCTGTTATGTGAGCTGCATTGGGTGCCAGTTTGCTTCCAGGTCCAATTCAAGGTGTTGGTCATCGCCTTTAAAGCCCTACATGGCATGGGACCAGGCTACTTGAGGGACTGCCTCATCCCCATAACATCGACCTGCCCCACCCGGCCAGGCAGGGAGGGCATGTTTCTGACCCCTTCTTCAAAGGAATTTCACCTAATGGGGTCCAGGAGGCGGGCCTTCTCTGCAGTGGCACCCGCCCTTTGGAACATCTTGCCCCTGGAGTTGAGATGGGTCTCCTCGCTCCCGGACTTCCAGAAGAAATGAAAGACCTGGTTCTGCCACCTCGCTTGGAATGGAGAGGGTAACAGCTCCACCTGGGGGTGGTTGGCACCATAGCACCCCTTATTGATCGCGATTCCATCTTCACTTGGATTTTATATTTATTATCGTATTTATATTTTCAGACTGTAACTTAGGCTTAGATGTTTTTATTATCATTTTTATTGTAAACCACCCAGAGTCCCCCATTGGGGGAGATGGGCGGTGATATAAATTTAAATAATAAATAAATAAATAAATAAAAATGCCTTGGTCCTTTCTACTCTCCTGAACTTTAACCTGTTGTTCTTCTTGTTCCCTCAAACTCAGAGGCTCAATATAGAATGCAAAAAGGCTGGATTCCCAAAACCTATTGAACCTGGTTTCTGAATCAGCGCATTTTCTGGGTTCATACTATGCACTGAGCTGTGCTTTTAGTTGCCTTTCTGTAGGGCCATTTGGTTAGAAACCAGGTTCAAACTAACCAAATGGCCCTACAGAAAGGCAACTAAAATCCGACCAAAATTAACAAGAACCGACCTTAGCTTGCTGTAGAAATGCGTCTGTTAGATCTTGGCCTGCCCTGATGAAAAATACTGTATGAACGTAGCCAAAGGGTTCTGAAAGCATCTTGCTGATTTGCTCATTTTTGGCCTTGGTTGCCAAAAATGGACTATCTGATCCTAGAAGCACAATCATCCCAGCAATTCTCTAAACAAAGCTGCCCAGATGCAAACTGAAAACTGGGTGGTAGAAGCAATTAATTTAACTTCGAAAGAATGGATTGCTTGCCAAAGAACAGAACCTTTTAAAAGTATCTAAGATTAGTTTCTGGGCATCCTCAAGGAAATGGTTGGTTGCTGGTACTGGTGCAGCCACAACACTGCTGTTTACATTTTTAGTACAAACATCTTGAAGAAAAGAGCAGAATCAACAAAGGCTTGTCCCATCTTAATTTCAGACACTGCCCTTTCTTCTGTTAGCTGGCTCTCATTGCTGAGGGACTGTGAATTGTGAGAAATCTTTGAAATAAACTAAGTCTAATGTCTGGAAAGCAATAAAAAATTAAGCATGTCCTTCTGGGCAAATAAGGTTCTTTGTCATGGAGACAGAACTAAACTGGCAAACACCAAATTCACCCCTGTTCTTCTATGTTACCTGGCAATCGTACCATAAGTGGCCTATTTAACAAGCTAAAGGTCAAACTAATAGAACCGAAATGAGAATCACATTATTTGCTCATCTGAACCTGTCGCAATCTTCCCCAAACAGATGTCCTTTCCATCTGTTGCATTTCAATTCCCATCGTTCCCAACCATCTACTTTCCCCAACCTGGCATTCTGTGGATGTGTTCAACTATGACTCCCATGATCCCCAGCCACGCTGACTGGGGATTACGGCAGATGAAGGTCAGCACGTAGGAAGCTTACTGAGTTTGGAAAAACTGCAGTGGGTTACGCTCTGGTAGTTTAATGTCACAACTGACACCAATGTTCAGTGATTCCTGAGCAAAGAACAGGTGGTGAGCAGAGAGACCAGAAGTAAACAGAAATCAGAAAATACTAAGGTTGAGAAACAGAGGAACAAGGTATGCATTCTCAAAATTGTTCCCCCAGGACCCAAGGACATAAAGCAATTTGAAAGGGGCAGGTAGCAAAGATATTGGCTGAACAGTAGGAGAACCACAACTTGGCCCAATAACAGTCATTAGATAAGGGGTTGCCAAGACCATCAAGCCCCCAGCTGAACTGAGGCCCTTGGCTGTTGTGTTGCCTGTCTGTGAACAAGAGGAGCCATGTGGAGTCCTGGGTGCTCTCTGAGCCTTGTTGTTTTCTTGCAGACATTTCATTGCCAGACTAGACAACATCTTCAGTGCGAGAGGAGCCATGCTTGGAGGGAGAGGACAAAGCAAGAGAATAGGGGAGCTCCAAAGACTGGCTGCCAGAGAGTCAAAGAAATACGATGCTTAGATCTTCACCCTAACCTAACTCAAAGAGAAGCTGCTCAGGACAGCTTCTTTTCTAAATAAAATTATGTTTTGGAAAAAGCTGCCCCTGGTTGCTGTCTCCCCAGATCAGCAGTGACAGAAGTTCTTCTGAAGTTGCACGCCTTCAGCATTTCACCCTGCAGATACCGAGGGACCACAACTCCCACCAACTCCCAGTATTTGCACTGGTTTGGGCCAATAAGAGTTGGAAATCCCTATCTGCAGAGTTACATGTCACACGTCCCCACCTTAAGGGCAACACATTTTCCTGTTGTTTTTTCTTTTCTTTTCTTTTCTTTTCTTTTCTTTTCTTTTCTTTTCTTTACACTTTCAAGAGGTAGCTAGTGATCAATGAATTTCTCACAGCCAAATTAACTATGAAAACGAACAGCAAGACCAACTCCTTGAGTAGGGTCTATGGAGGAGATAGAACCAGCATGGTGGATAATCAAGCCCAATCTTTCTGTTGCAAAATTAACTGCCCAGAATCCCTCTGGTGGGAGGAGATGGGCGGTGACAAATTTGATAAATAAATAAATGCATAAATACTTAATTAATCAATTCGTATCTGGGGCATAGTCTGTAGCCCCATTGGCTTACCCTGGAAGACTATAAAAGAACCTTTCTCCAACAGCACAGACCATGAGTACTCACATTATCTTTATTCTAAGGTTACAACAACAGAACCTTGCAAGTCTGAAAGGATTTCTACCCTCCTTTCCTTTTATCGTCCAGAAAACTAGGGAGGGTCCCTTCTGAGACACTTCCCATGCCCTCCCTCCTGTAGGCTGAGATACCTTTTATATGATGGTTGTCTAGACTGTGCCTCTTCCTTCTGTCTCCCAAGGTCATTCCCACATACCATTACTCTCTCGCTGGGCTACATCCCAGAATATCCATAGAAGATGGTATCTTCTGGGGTTTCACTTTATTTCGACTCTCACATGAGATCCCCTGAGTTCTATCTGTGGTGGAGTTACGGCAGGATCTCTTTTATATTTTGCCCATACACACACACCCAAATACACCTATCTATCATCTCTTTGTTCCTATCTCTACCTTTTCCACATGTAGCTACGCTGAAGTCCGTTTTATGTGTTGGAATGGCCATGGATTCTAGAATGAACTAGGAACTTTTTTTTTAAAGAAAAAAAGTTAAAGAAGAAGTTGTGGGCTGTTGTGTGTAACCCCTGTAATCTGGCTAATACAGTTAAGCATGCCATGGATTAGAGGATTTGGGTCTGCAAAATCATTTTTATTCAGACACTGAATAAAATACTGCCTTATTTAAGGCAATGAAAATGTTGTCACTTCAGATTTCAACGTTTCCTGCAATTTCTAACCTACCAATGCTCAAAGAGGGGTACATGTTCTAGTTCCGGTTTTCTGGTGTTTGTCCCTGAGAGAATGCAGTTCCTTTCTTTTAAAAATATGCACTGCAAGTCCTTTCCAGATTGTTAAGAACATTACCTCTTTCCTTGCTGTAAGATGAGTTAATTGCTAGGCAAACAGCATGAATGTAAGCTGAAAGCAAAGCATAATCACAACTGAGTATGTTTTAAAATCTGATTTGAATTAGTGCCATACACAAGATTTATCCTGCCTTTTAAAAGACATCCATTTTCATTCAGCTGGTGAAAAAGAATAATCTTTTCAAATGCCTTTCAAAGGAATTGGTGAAAGTCTTTGGGGGCTCATGGCATCCTTCAACTGTTATGAAGGGCCAAGGGGGGATGAATATCTTTCATTGTACTATCCTCTTTCCAGTAACTTGCAATCTTCCCAGTTTTCCCCTTTTCATTAAATCCCAAGGGAAGACTTCAAGAAGGAACTCTTCTTATTGAGCACTTCACAGACTGGGAAGTTTGGCAGCCAAGAAGACCGCAGAGTGCTGGAGAGATGTGTCTCACCAGCACCAAGAAGCAGTGATTCCTCCTGTCACCTTCAACAATAAAATAGGATCAAAAATATCAGCCACAAAACCCCCAGAGAGATTCTCATAACTCCTCTGAAGAGGGTAGGAAAAGAGAAGACTTTTTGAGAAGCTGAAAGACAAATTTAGCATAAGCTTCCGTTTAGAGGGAATACAGTAGAAAATGTGGTTCTGCAGATCTGAATGAGCTGTGGAGGGCCTTGGAAATGTATGCTTTCCTCCTCTTCCTCCTCCTCCTCCTCCTCCTCCTCCTCCTCCTCCTCCTCCTCCTTTCTCTCTTACCACAAGAGGTTATAAGAAGCTCCTGACTAAATGGTAACAACAGTTCCCCACGGCATCAGAGCAGTGGCTCATTAATTCACACAACATCTTTTCTATTTCTCAGCTTGGGTGGCAGGATTCTGCTCCCAATGAATTACTTCCAGGTTGCTGATACTCTGCACTGAATACATAATCCAGAATGGATTCTATAGTCTAGCCAGGGCAAAGAGACGTAAGTGTGGTCTCTCCAGCTGTTTTTGTCCCTTGATTAAGTTGGAGGCCTCGGAGTGAACAGGAGAAGACCCAGTGTAGATCAATGAATACCGTCACTGGACTAGTCTTGGCAAACTCAGTTCAGTTTTATCTTTGATTAAGAATTCTCTGAATATCAGAAGCTAATGCATTTGTCCACGGAAAGCAAGGAAGGGCAGTATATTAGATGCACCAATGGGTGGAATGTCCTTGACTGGAAGGACAGCAAATCAATGCATGATCTGATAACAAAAGGAGCAATAAAGGATGGAGAGTATTAATTAATAGAAGCATCAACTGAGTAATGAGATAGAGTGAATGGACAAACTCAGTACAAGTCTACTCAATGAAAGAATCAATTTCTTTGCCTACATACTTATATCAAAGATCGGCTCTTCAGAATTTAGAAGCACCTTCTCCATCTTTCTCTTAAATTTCTCCTTACTATGTCTTTGCTTTTCATTCCCTGTGACACTGGCCCAGTTGTGCCATACAGCAGCCTTGCTTCACATCAGCCTTGCTGTCTGGACAGCTGAGATGATGACATGTTGGAAGGAGAAAAGGGTTGAAGCTGTCACCACACTGCTACCAAGTGAGCTCTCCAAGTGACAAAAGAAAGCTTCTGTCTCTCTGTGACAAAGTCAATGACAGTTTTAGGGTTATTTTTAAAAGGTCAAGTTTTGCTAAAGTCTAAATTGAGAGGGGAGAAAAGTTCCTTCCACCGTCTTGAGAGAGGAGACGTGGTGGGGACAATAGAGTGAGCAATGTTCCCATCTTCCACAGTTGTCCACTTTTGCACCTGGTTCTTCTATGGTGAAGATAGCTTGAAAACCTTCTCCCCACGTCTTTGCCTTCCAAATTTTGATTTAAGTCCTCAGGACATTCTATGGATGGGCTAATGTATGGGAGCTTCTGACAGCTGGACTTCAGTAACACTCAGAATGTAACATTATCCAGTACTGAACTCAACAGCTGGCAGCTAGCAAGCAGCAACAAGCAATGTCAGACAGTATTTGAAAGCAAATGTTTTGAGACAAAAGAGATGCTTTCCAGGCAGCTAAAACATTCCTGGAAACTTCCAATAGTTGAGAATTCTCATGGTTTCCTACTTATTCTCTGTCATTGCTTCAGAATCCTTTTTGTCCTGTTCAGATTTCTTTTTCACTGAGTCTAGCCAATCAGGAAGCATGTAGTGTCATGGCCCCCACAGGGACTCACTTTCTAAAGATGATTCTCAGGAAGCTTCAAAGCCAAAGAACGTCCAGAGCTCAGGTCCACCACAGAAGACAAGAAAGAGATGGCCTCTTTGCATGGGCCATCTCTCTTAAGCATGGGCCTTGTGTTCCCAAACCCTGACTTAGGAGCCTTTAAACCACTGGTAAGCCAGCAGTAGTGATGGCACCACTGGATGGACAATCAGAAGACTGAAAGTCATTGAAGTAAACATTGCCAGGAAGAACTTCTCGGAAATCCTGAGTAGAGTAGATGAAACCCATCTATATAGAAAGTGAAGATGTGCAACTTCCAGGATCAGCATCATTATCTGAAGGTAACCCAATACTGAAACTTCTTCTTGCTTAGGACTACCATACCTGGGCTGCAAAACATTGGATGATCAGTGGATGGCAGCAAAAAGATGCATAAAACTCTACCTCTCTGCCACCATCTCACATTTGTCTAGATTTTTGCAGTCCAGGGATGCTAACCCCACCTTAAGTGTTGCTCTGATTGGTTGCTTGGACCCTTGCACTGTAGGGTAGGTTTGAGTTCTGGAGTAAGCTTAGACCCTGACCAAGCATTTTCCTTGAACCCTTTGCTATCTGGAACTTGAGTTGCTGATTTGACTGGCCCTTGGGCTCGTTGTTATACCCTGGCTCTGCTTCATCTCATGGCTGTAGTTTAATTAGAAAAAAGGCCTAAACCTAGTTTTGTACAGTGCTTTTATGGTTTATTATATTGCAAACTGTCCAGAGTCAGTTTGGAGATAGGCAGTGCCTAAATTGAATTAATAATCAAATCCCATCTGCTTTCTTTATGTGCTCTGCATGTAACTTCCTGGACAGTCGGAGTGACACAACAGTGAACTTGTGACTGTGATTTCCCCTTTTCTAGATGACCTCAGGAAAAGTCTGGAGACCTACCTGCTCTGGATGCTGTACTAAGTAGGGGGTTGGATTTGAATTTGCTGGTTTATATGAATCCCTCCATAAGTAGCTAGATAATTACCAAAGAAATGATTCTCTTGCTTTCACGAAATGCAAATCCAAATTTTGCACCTGTAAAGCTAAATCCAGAGAGCCACTAGATGACGGCAGAGAAATACCAAAGCTTCTTTTTCTTGCTATCTCATAAACATCCAGTCTTTTTCCAGCCTGGGGAGAGCAGGCCTACTAAAATATATGGAGGACAAACATCCTCACTATATCAGAAGATACCCAATGGCCATTAACATGTCTGATTGCAAATGAAGACCCCACGTGAGCTTTAGCACACTCAATTTACTGTCAGGTTGTATAAAATTCAATGAACTTTGAAGCAAAAAAAAAAGGATTAATAACTCCGGCCAGCGAGTTGGGATGCAAAGCACCATGACTGCAATTTTAATGACTGGGGGAGCAGGACAGAGAAGGTGTCTTGGCAAAATACAGGGTGCTTTGGCTTCTATATTTCCCACGCCAAGAGCATTTTGGAGCCCCAGTGAAAGAGATAGCTTGCAAGCAAGAAAATGTTGTCCTGAGTCAGCAGTTTCTCTAATTAGACTGAAAACAGAGAAGCAATATTGAAATCTAGGCCAGGACTGAGGCAGAGATTTTTCTCAGAGAAGAAATGCAGGCTGCGTCCCACCTTTATGACACAGATTATCTACGGTGAGAGAATAAGCTCGCCTTTTCCGATGCATGTTTTGATTATCTTCAGGGCTCCCGACAATTCCTCCCCCATTATCTGAGAGCCCAGGATTTGGACACTTATGAGGATTTTGTCTTCTGTAACTCCAGATCTGAGGATCACTAGGAGGCATCATTCTTCAGCAAATGTCCATAACAAAGCATTCAGGACAGCATGGCTGGCTGGGGAATTCTGGGAGTTGAAGTCCACACACCCTCAAGTCGTCAAGGTTGAGAAACGCTGTGCTAGACCCTTGGAAGAAATCATGGGTTTCTGTAACAAATGAATTGACTGTTGCACCTCTCAAGCTTTCAGTTAGAATATGGGCCTCTTGAAGCAAGAAAATGTTGCGTCTACTGCTTGTGGGTGGCACCAATCAGGGAGAATATCATTTCTTTGGTTGGTTTTTTTTTTAATAGATGCATGAAGAAGTTCAATGGATTTCTTTATAAACAAGTTGCAATGAACTTGAGATTTTTTTTAATTGAATGTGGGTGAACCAAATCAATATATTCACCCATTTACAGGACCTGTCCCCAAGCAGCTTAAGAACAAATAAAGCAAATGAACCAAAAAGATGGCAGGTTTTTTTAAGGCTGGCCGGCCTTTGGAAAAGTCTCACTTTGCCTGGCCTTCTGGGCTGCTTCACTTATTTATTTATTTAAAGAGTTACACAGCCGCCCCTCTTAAAACAGCTCTGGATGGCTTCCAACACTCTTTGACACCATTGTTCATTCACATTTTGGCAGTGATTTTTATATCACAAACCACCAGCTATTCTGCCCTCTCCTCGCCAACCCACAGAAAATTGTTTTCCTTTTTTCCTTTTTTCCCCTAAAGGCAGAAACGAGGCAAAAATGGAAAATATGGGCTGCTAGTGAACAGTGAGAACAAATGCACAGAGTGGTGCTACAGTTTCTTAGAGGCCTTTCGTTTTCTGACAAAATGTCTGAGCTTTGATCTCTCATCCCTGCCTTAATTGGACACCCATGGGGGGGAGGCATTTTTCATTTTTTCCCCTCCAAATAGCCCTTATGATTTTTTTTTTCTGGGAATCCTCATCTCTTCCCCATAGCGCCATCAGATTTTGGTCACTGAGGATGATGCAAAAGGGAATAACAGCCACTGTTACACTTGTGCTGCCACCCCGTCACTCCATCACTCCAAATTCTCAAGCACCACCGTGTTTTCACTGCATGTGCTAGAACCAGTGATGGACAACTTCTGTTTCTCTAACCGCCCAGAGTCCCTCCTTTGTGGGGGGAGATGGGCGGTGGTAAAATGTGATAAATAAATAAATAAAAATTTCTAATAACCATCTTGCTTCTCCGCCTTTGAGGCTGAAAAAGGTGGTACAAGTTGTTTTCTAGCTGGGGGGAAGGTAAAGGTAAAGGTTTCCCTTGACGTAAAGTCCAGTCGTGTCCGACTCTAGGGGGCGGTGCTCATCTCCGTTTCAAAGCCTTGGAGCCGGTGTTGTCCATAGGACACTTCCGGGTCATGTGGCCAGCATGACTCACGGAACGCGGTTACCTTCCCGCCGAAGCGGTACCTATTGATCTACTCACATTTGCATGTTTTCGAACTGCTTGGTGTGCAGAAGCTGGGACGAGCAATGGGAGCTCACCCCGCCGCGCGGTTTCAAACCGCCGACCTTCCGATCGACAGCTCAGCGGTTTAACCCGCAGCGCCACCGCGTCCCTCAGCTGGGGGGAAACTGCCTAACAAAAGTTACTTACTGATGGAGTTTAGCTCCTTTGTGCCTCTGAAGGGAATCACGAGTCTGCAATAATAACGTTCCTTCATGGCCACTTTGCAGAACCTGCTTCTGGAGAAGGTGTGGACCGGCAGGATATTGACGTCTCGATAAAGTTTGCAGGCAAACAACGGGAACTGAACGCCACTGAAAACCCACGTGGAATCTCCTGAACCCTGCCTTGTATCAGGGTGTGTCATAGGGAGGATGATAGATGAGATAAGCATTCCGGTTAATGGTGAACCCAAGGCACAGTGGGAGAACTTCTCCCCCAATTTCTCTGACTCAAATGTGGTGGAAAATTGTGAGTGATGATATGGCCACATCTACAGGTAGTCCTCGATTTACAGCCATTCGCTCAGTGATCCAAGTTATGATGGCACTGAACAAAGGGACTTATGACCAGTCCTCACACTTAGGACCGTTGCAGCTTCCCTGTGGTCACGTGATCAAAATTCAGGCACTTGGCAGCCAGCCTGTATCTACAATGATTGCAGTGTCCCCAGGTCATGTGATCACCATTCGCGACCTTCCCAGCCCACTTCCGACAAGAAAAGTCGATGGGGGAAGCCAGACTCTCTTAACAACTATGTGATTCACTTAATGGCTGTTCGCTTAACAACCATGGCAAAATTGGGCGTGACTCACTTAACGAACGCCTCGCTTAGCGACAGAAGTGCTGGTCCCAATTGTGGTCGTAAGTCGAGGACTACCTGTATAGAAGATCTTGCTCTCCATTTCTCTTTTTAGGGAAAAGCTACACCTCAGGCTTTGATCATTTAACCAAAAACAGCATTATAGTGTTCATTCTTTCCTTTTTCCTTTCCTTTCCTTGCATCACTGGAAGATCCTCAAGACCATCACAGTTATACTGAGACGCAACAAAGGAAGCAGAAAATAAAGCCTTTACAAAAAGGTTAGGGAAGCTATTTTCCCTTTCAAGCTGCCTAAGAAGAGTCGACAAGTCTTTATTTTGCCTCTTAACGGGATAATCAGTGGGCGCTTGAGCTGATCAAGAGGGGAAGAGACACTAAGGAGAAAATGGGAAGAAACACAAGCTGAATCAGATCCTGCCTCAGTGGAAATCCCACGCAAGGCAGTGTAGGGGTTAACTGCTACACCACCAGAAATAAAAAAGGGAACGGATTCTGCACAGAGCTAAAACCACCTATGGATCAGAAAGGAGTAAAGACAAACATTAATCAGACAGTATGTATCAGCCGATAGATAGGGAAGGGTTGCATTCTGAATACTGGGGGGAGGGAAGAGTATAAGGAGTTGTGATCTTGGGAGAAGTCCAGGTGGGAGAGTCACAGGACTGGGAGCGGGTTGGGCATGACTAGCTATATGCTAAGCCCTGCATCCAAGGAACAAAATATCCCAGGCCCTGGAATTTTCTCTTTATCTCCCAGAATGCTAGGAGAAATCCAGCCATTTGGAGGTGTGATGGTATGTGGGAATGACCTTGGGAGACCAGGTGAAGAGATGCTGCCTAGGGAATGGTCAGATAAGAGGGGGCATAGGCCACCGCTGCACAGTGGGTGGAGAAAGAGGCTCAGAAGGGACCCTGCCTGAGTTTGTGGGCTGTGAAGGAGACGGCGGGAGAGTTGTACTTTCCGACTTGCAAGATTGATGTCAGCCCTACCGGGTAGACCAGACAGGAAACACGACCAGATGAGCTAATTCTACTTTATTGTAAGGCTACATTGACAGAATCTTGCAAGTCTGAAAGTACAATTCTCCTGCTGTCACCTTTACAGCTCGATAACTTAGGGAGGATCCTTCCCGAGCCTCTTGCTCCACCCACTGTGCAGCTGTGGGCTATGCTCCCTCTTATCTGACCATTCCCTAGGCACTGTCTCTTCGCCCGGTTTCCCAAGGTCATCCCCACATACCATTACATAGCCACTTCTTGGCTAGGATTGGTTTGTATCATCCTAGATACAAAGTAGAATTTTGCGCCTCCCTTTGCTCCACCTAGCAAAAGAAGCTGGCTGACGGGTGCCTCTTCAAAATGGCGCACTCCATTACAGTTCGGCAGGGGAAAGCAACTGAATAGCGAGTCAACGTCAGTGGCATGCTGAACAGTTGACCTTGTCTGACAGTCCGTGGATAGTAAGCCTCCTGCGTTCTCTCCCCTTTCCTTCTCTGAGCTTCTTAAGGTGAGCATTGGACATCGACTGATTTCTGCCCAGTTAGCTTCGTGGCAGCGGGATTGATTAGCGTTACATCAGAGGCAAACTGGATTACTGTTGTAAGACAGATATTTATTCACTTAGGCCCCGAAACGCCAAAGGATACTGCAACAGATAAACAATGGCTCCAGGCTAGCAAGTGGGCTCCTGGCCAGCTCAATACCTAGAATACTTGGGATACGGAAGTCTGACACACACCTGGGGAAAACACGCAGTCAAGGAATACACGGTCCCCTCCGTTACAAGAATTGATTCAGAATCAGTTTGAAGCATTAGCACAGCCTCCCCTAAGTTCTTATCTGACTTAGATTTTGATTGGGGGGGAAAAAATCACTCCCTTGCCTAACCTAATACAAGGTTAGAGTTAAGGTCCACCAGGTCCAAAGCCTTGCATCCCATCCTAACTCTTAGGATGGATGTTGTGGAAATAGCATTAGAAGCCCCCATTTATGCTGTTTGAGCACTCCGAGGACAGCAGAACATAAAGGAGGAGAAGGAGACATAAAGGGAAGGAATTTATGTACCATCCTTTGAAAAGGTGGAAGATATCCAGCTGGAATCCAGAGGCAATGAGATAAAGGCCTGGCTTGGCTTCCTTCCTAAAACCCATGCTTCCCTCCTCCCCTCTTCCTTGACATTACTGTAATGCTGAGCGTGTTGGCCCGACTTTCAATTTCATAGCTAAACAGCTTCTCTCTAGCTGAACCAAAGCTTTTTGCCAGGTCAGCAAGCTATTTGGAGTGCATTTTATTCTAGCAAGAATGTGTTCTTTTATCCCAGTCCCTTGGCTGAAGATTAACCAAGGGCAACAGAGTAGTCTTAAGAGTCACGCCCTTCTTCAGGAGGCCTGGATGGAGATCTCATCAATGGGAGGACACTGGCAGAACTGAACATCATCTCTCCCATCACCCTAGAAAACCCGTTGTAGCATAGATGCGATACAGTCTTGGGCAGGAATGCCATTTACCTGACATGCAGCCACTCCCTATTAAACAATCAATTTCATGCTGGTTTTGAAATGTGCCAAGACCGTTGGAAGTCCTGGCAAATTCAGCATGCCCCATTTGCATGTGAATTAACATGTAAATTGAGTTGTCCCACAATGCAACTCTGAGGAAGCTGTTTGTTGCCACTCCCACTTCCTCTTTCTCTCTTCCTTCTTCTCCACCAGAAGCCAGCACAGGGATGTGTGCTGCTCTCCTCCATTCTGGGGACCATGTGGTGGGCCTGGAATTCCCCTTTCTTCCACGCAGCTCTTGGCAGCTGTAGGGAACTTCACCTTTTCCACCAAGATGGATGTAACAGAAGCAACAAAGAATAAAGTCAGTAAGAATTCTTTTACTTATCTTAACCTAATGTGTCTAAGCATGTGATTCTTTATGCTTGGGAGGGCTGAGTGTGTAAGATCCATAACCTGTATTTCTCTGGCATGCCCACTGAAGCTATTTTTAGATAACTCCTTTTTCTGTGCCAGCTTCTCAGCTGTGTTAGGAGCTCTGCTCCATTTCAGTGGTTCTAGCAGGCCACTGAATTGGCTTCAAAGACAAGGGGTTTTCCAACGGTGTTCTGCAGCAGTCAACAAGTACTTGATGGGGTTCCATTTGAGAATAAGGGCAGAGAAAAAGAAGTTTGCTTGAACGCAGTCAGAAGGGTCCATAGCAATTTTTCTAATTTACAGTGGAAGGGTGGGGTTTGTTGGCTGACTTCTGGAAGCCCCCCACCACCACCCCCAGGGGTGTTTCTGCACATATTGACTCACTGCTCTGTCACTTGATCAGGGGAACACCAAACTAACTACAGCCACCATTAGACAATGGTTAAGAAGATGGCTTCTTAAAGTCATTGAACCCTGACCTTCTAGGATCAGCAAATGTGGGACGTAGCGCCTTGGTCCCCCAATTTTTCATCTCGGGCTTGCGTTGCTTGCACAAGGACACCTTCTACCCTTTTCCTGTTTTCTCCCTGCCTGCCAAAGAGCTCAGAGGAAGCCCTTGAAAGCGGCAAAACTGTTGCCCTAACCATCCCAATGGACAGTGGGAATGATTTACACCTCCGCCTGAGCCAGGCGCCTCCGTAGTTGTTCGTGCACCTAGCAAGGTTTACACAATACCCAGAGCCAAGGCACTGTTGTCACTGGCAGTGATTGATGGCACAGTTGGGAAGGAGGTAAATTCCACGGTGCTAAACAGGGGAGGGGGCGGGGAGGGATGGTGTAGCCTCCTCAAAGATACATGATAAATGTGTGACGGCATGTGGAGCGGCAATAAATAGGAGCGGCAATAAATAGAACCCCACAGTCTGCTTTTCTAGGAAATGCAGGGAAAACTTAAAAGCTGCTCCTTGGCTTTGTTTAGACAATGGCCTCAGCTTGGCTTGGCAAGTACAGGCAGGCCTCTAATGGGATGGCAGGAAGCAATGAGAAAGAGCTGGCACGGAAAACAGAACACGGAGAGCAGCAGGCTTCCCCAGGATGCTAAGAGGGCGGAAGACGTGGGTCTGCACCCACATCCAAAGGAGCTACACTAACCACAATTGCAGATATCAGATCCACAGCCCTGTTAGTCTGTTGTGGGGAAAGCAAGACAGCGTTGAGCACTGCCTGGAAGTACAACCAATGCATGAAGGACTCTGCAGTCGTAGAATTCAATTCCTCAAAAACAGGGACTGTCAGGCAGAGACAGGCACTGTAATGGTTGCCTATTCTAAAACACCATCAGACTCATAAGTAGGAATTCAAAGATATCTGATTTATTGAAGAATAGTATGCAGGATCACAGAGAAAGCTGAGAATGATGAAAGCGCACCAAATTCAAACTAAAAACCCTCGGTGCAAATGAAATCCCTCCCCCCCGTAGAATCTTCCCAGGCTCACAATCCCAGGTGCTCCTAATGGCTTCTGATGGTCTGCGGGAAAAGGCCTTGAGCAGAGAAAATAACCCAACCACATTCCATTGTAATGAATTCAGATACAGAGCTTGGCACAAGGTTTCACAGCAGCTCCCTCCTCCCAAACAGAAACGCGCGTCAGCGCCATGGCATGTGAAACGTTACGATGTATGAACTACATTGAAACAGTGAACATGACAGGCGCATGGAGGCGTTTTTCATTGCTGGAGGAAGTGATTGTAAAGCAGAGGGTCAAGGGGAAAAAAGTCAGAGGTCAGTTGATGGATATGGCCAAAGGGTCCTTGCCCTGGCAAATCAATAAACCTGGGATGGCTAGTAAAACTGAACCGCGTCATTGGTGATTTCCCCTCTTCCCACAAGGGACGTATTGATGTATTAATTTTACAAAGGCCAATAAAAAGAGGAAATGGGAGAAAGAGCAAAAGGGGGATAAAAAAGAAATGTACAACTATTAGAAAAGCACCTTCAGATTGCCAAAAGGACATTAATCTGCATCTGCACATTAGACTATCTTATATCAATTTGATGTTTTATGTCAGTACTAAAATACGATAGTATTAAAATTGGGTTTTTAGCACTGAAGCTCTTGATAAGTTGTAAGGATGCATCATTTTGAAATCCCTTAGTGATGAAACAGGGTTTATAATGTTTACAAGAAACCAAAATATTTGAGTGATGATGGGATTCTCTTTAAAGTGACACTCAAAAGCACATCCATCCTACACTAATAAGGGGGAAAAAGCATTGCAGGTTATCCAATGTTCACCTATCCAATAATTGAAAAGAATCAGATCCTCAGAAGAAACCACTGTATATTTTTTCAGTTCTTCTATTCTCTGAAATTCCTGCCTAAAGCCAGACTGATTATTCCATTAAAGATGCCCCTTTTAACCAATATTTTAGCCAGAAAAATTGGCTTTCAGTTTGATTTTTTTTTTTAAAAGGGGGGATTGACAAGGCAGGACCATTAGAGCAATACTTTCATCAGACTGAGTCTGTCACAGCTGAGTTTTTGCTATATACCGTAATGGTTTCCTGCCGGAAAGCTCGCATGACTAATAATATCATTTATAACCAACAGTTGGAAAACTTAGTTCAGAAGCCCAAAGATCAAACAAACATAGCAAGTAAGATGATTCTATAAAAGGAACATCTCCTTCATGTCAAGCTTGACTTCTTAGTGATTTGATTGTCATGGCTGTGTTTTCTTGGCAACAGTAGGAAAGGAATTTGCTACTGACATATTCTACTGGTTGGTTTAAAATCTGTTTCTATAGTACAAACTTAAATTGCACATGCAAACAGCAGCATTGGAGGGAGTGGGTGTTCAAGACAGCCAAGGTGACGGCCATGACCTTATAACATTAGGAAGGGATGAGTTCTGACTGTGCAGATGTGTCCACCATCTTGAATTCTGGGTCCTCTTCAGACACCCCTATACACAACCATGTCCTGTTCCTAAGGAATTGGGGAACCGTCATTCCGCTGAGGCTTGGAGATCAAGTATCTGGAGAATGAATCTCGTCCAGTCTTTTTGAAAAGAAGCCATCATGGTTAAACAGATGCAAAACTCACCTAGTTTGTAACACAACTGACACCCATCATTTCAGGAGGTCATTTAATATAAAGGGGCCCATTTTTTAAAAAATCGAACTCACTTGATTTTTTTTTGAAGCTTTGGTTTTGCTTCCTGTTTACCTTTCCTCAATGCATTCAGCCTCACGATTGCACAATTTCAAATGTCTATTTGCACAAAGTTCAAAGGAAAACAAATAACAAAGAAGACAAACATTTTAAGAGCTAGGTATGAAAACCTATTATGGGTATCTGGGTAGCATTTCTTCTCCTGATATCTTCTCCAAGTCCCCTCCCCCTCTTTGTAAAATGACCATTTTGATCTTTCCAGCTTGGTGGCCTTGTTCAAATTGCTGGATGGTAACAATGCATAAAATGCCAACATCCCAGTCTGCAAATACCACCGTCCTCATGGTGTGAAATGCCAGCTCTTTTAATGCACAAATGCTCTGCATTAAATGTCACCCGCTCCAAAGTGCAAAATACTCAGCTCCAGTAAATGGTTGTGGTTGGAAGGGACCACAGAACAGCAATGAGGCGTGGAAAGGCTAATGCCGAAAGCCAGAGTCTTCACAGAGACCAGCAATGAAACAGGAGCGTCAGCAAACCAGGAACTGAGCTGTGGATTATAGACAGATGGTCTGAAGCAATGTTTCTAAAGCTAAGCAGGTTTCAGCCTGGACTCTTTCTGGGTGGGTGGCTGTCTCAAGAAATAATTGCTGCCACCTTGAATCACCCAGAATGGAACTGAAATACAAATAAAGTCTTCTTCATGTACAGTTCAGCTTCTGGTGACTTGAGGGACACACCCATGTAATCCACCTTGGATTACTTCTGGTGATGACACTGCTACTTGACCATTTATAAAATCTCAGTTGAGATTATTTGGATTTTTCTGATGTCTCTGTTGTGAGGACTAATCAGGTACTAATCAGTCCTGTTACTTTTTCAAAACAGTTAAGGTCAGTCAGGGGATCTCTCCTGGTTAGCAAAAGGGAGATCCACATATAATAACCCTCTGAAGCAAGCAAGCATGCTTTGGATCCAGTTTGGACACCTTATGGTACTGCCCCATTGCTGCTTTCATAACACCTCCTTAATTTAAACGCATGTTTCCTGAGCCTACAAGGGCCACATGAGCCCAAAAGCAGGCCTCCTCTAAGGAGCAGCCCACAAATGAGATCTAAATATTGCACACCCTTAGCACAGTGTTTCCCAACCTTGGCCTCTGGAAGGTGTGTGGACTTGGCTGGCTGGGGAACTCTGGGAGTTGAAGTCCACACACCTTCCAGAGGCCAAGGTTGGGAAACACTGCTCTAGCAGACCTGTCCTATCGTCTTCTCATGCTCACGCCACATCTGGGAAAGGGTGTTCCTTCGAGTTGCATTGACCCTTTTGCTATAATAAATAGGCAGTTGTATGCCTATTTTGGAAAAACAACCATTGCCTCCTCTACTGCGATGGGAAAAAATATGAAACCATCCCTTCTGAGAGAGGTGGGAGCAACATGGGCCACAAGGACACCGATGCTTTGCCCCTGTGGATCAGACAATGAAGGACAGGTAACAGAATGTAATCTGTAGTCCTGGGCTGAACACTGGTAACCATTCAGTTGTCCTAACAGCAGCCCAGCTTGCATAACCAGCTGTTAGACATGGCGTACTTTGCCAGGACTGTGCAGGCCACCGGTTTCTATTCCCTCCACGTCAGCTGCCACACCCTAAAAAAAGGCTCCTGATACCATCCCAGTTTCCTTGTGCTACCAGCTGAACCCTCAAAGGCTATCACTGTCCGAGAAAGTCTCTTCTTGATGGCTCTGGGTTGGGGGACGATTGAATACTTTGTCAGTACTATGGAAATTAGAGGTGAGACAAGGGAGCATGTCACCCCTTTGGCAATTGTCACCAAAGCACTGATTCCAGAGTTGGGGGAGACACATAATAGAGGCAGTAACTGAACTGAAATTTAGTGGGGGCTGATTGACAAAGCCAGGTCTAATGCTGAATGAAATCACACAGAGAGCTTTGATGCTTCTCATTTTGAAGCCAAGTGAGTTTTTCTGTCTTTGTATCCCTGCCCAAGGAACCAAGGATCAAAGAATGTCAGTCAAAAATCTACTGGAAATGGGTCCAGTTCTCCAAAACCAATAGCCAGAGAGTGTCTCAGTGCAGCCAAAAAGAAAAGCAGAAGGTTCCATTCCTACCCAGATCCCCGCCAGGCTCAACTTTTTCCCAGCTGACATCCAGCATTCCACAGTCACTTATTTTTAGGCTGGTCATCATTCTGCAAATCTCAAAGAGCACTACAGCTTGAACCCCCCACTCCAAAGCGGTGCAGTCATGACAGAGCAAGTATCTTGTTTCTTGCTTAATCATGGAGAACAAGCCAAGTTAAGTGATGAATGAGTCTCCCCAGGATGCCTTCCTAAACTGTTCTCCTTCCTTCCTTCCTTCCTTCCTTCCTTCCTTCCTTCCTTCCTTCCTTCCTTCCTTCCATCCATCCATCCATCCATCCATCCATCCATCTAAACATTCCAGGTCATCAGGGATACCTCAACCCACTGAAGTTTTTCTAAACCCTTTTAGGTCTTCTGGTACACCCAAGTCATATCCCTGGAGAAATGTCTACCTGGTATTTTCTCTTCTCTTCCCCATTGTCATGAAGATCATAATTTAGCAGGAAATGCTAAATTTTTCTGTTCCCTGTGTTTAATCCATCTTGGATTCTTGCTTTATAACAATGCACAAACACACCATAAATGTATTTAGGATACAGCCTGAGGAACTAAGGACTGTAACTAAGGATTATTTTTTTCCATCAGGGTTACTATGCCAATGCTAGATATATGACATAGACACATTATGAAATCAAAGATTTCAGCATCATCCTTTCTCCACAGGAATCTTTGAGAATGACAGCTCTATGAAGGCTGTTTGGCACCTGCAACTCAAAGGTTTCTCACATTTCCCAGGATTCTCTCTGAGAAACTATGACAAGTTAAGCCAACATGGGTTCATAGTAAATACTGGCTGTCAAGAGCACACCTGTCAGTCTTCACACCTGAGCTCAGCAGCAAATCACAGCTCTCCAAACACCTGTCCTCTTACTCAGCTCTCAGCTAGCTTTGGTAGAAGCTCCCAGACATCTCAGCTAGGTTACAATCACAGGAATGGAGGCTGATTCCAATAATGCAACCTCAGACACAATAACCAATTCTCCAATTTTGGGCAGAGAGATCACAAACTGATGTATCAATGTTGCAGAGTTTAGAGTCCTGGGTTTTTCCTCCCATCATTCCAGATTAACAGAGCCTTGGCTGGTCATTTATGCTCTTGGGAGGCAGCTGATGAGATGGCTCACATAACAACTTTCTGTACAATTAGTTCCTGCCTCACCAGATTCAGCCCTTGTTGTTCTCAGCAATTATGATACCCTTGATACAGAAATAATGATGGGTGATTAGAAGCTGAGCCAAACTAGCAGACTATTCACCCAATCTGGCAAGCTTTATATGAGTAAACTCTAGACCACTCTGATTTTGCCTGTCTTCCACTAGTATTATACTCAAGCAAAAATGAATTATTGTGGTTCCAGGTATAATAGGAATCCTACGTCTTAGCATATGGTATAGACGAGGTCATTGCATTAAACCATAACATGGTTTTATCTGGCACAGAATGTTTCTGGATTTCATGAAACTAAGTTTGGGGTTTGTTGTGTGAACCTAGCTATAGAATCACAGAGCTGGAAGGAAGCTTTTAGGTCACTAACTCCAGTCTTCTGCTCCGTTAAGGTGTCTAAGCTAAAGCATTCAGGATAATCTCATACCAGGCTCTGTTTGAACACATCCAGTGAGAGAGAGGTCCTCCCTTCCTTCAGAAATTGATCCCACCATCAACCTGCTCTCACTATTAAGACATTTCTTCTAATGTTCAGCTGGAGTCTGCCTTTCTGTAACTTAGTCCATTATTAGCCCATGTCATTCTGGGATGAAAGACAAGCCATGACCTTCATCCATGCAATCTCACATTAAATATTCCAAAAAGGCTATCATATCTCCCATCAGCCTTGTCTTCTCAGGGTAAAAAAACCCAGTTTCTTTGATCTCTCCTTGTAGAAGATAGTGCAGTCAACCTCTAGCCAATCCTTCCTGTACATTTCTTGAGAAAAACATGTTTCTTGAGAAGGGAAGCAAGTAACTCATGAATGAAAGGAACAGAAAGGGAAGAAGCCAGTTTGTGGAAAGGGCCCCATTGGGTATGTTAAGAACTTCATTTCCTGTGTGGAGCTCCCAGACATGAATTGTACTGTATATACTGTAAATTGCTATCAGGACTAGCAAAAATGTCCACCTAAAATGAAGGATTTGTTCTCATCTGTTCACAAGAACATCACAGTGTCTATTTTTTGCTCTACTTCCTTGCATCCTTGCATGGGGAATTCTGGGAGTTGAAGTCCACACATCTTAAAGTTGACAAGCTTGAGGAACACTGGGTCAGAGGTTGCCCAAGTATGCAGTATGAACATTGGTGGCATTTTGGTTAGAATATCTGATTTATCAAAGTATCTTGGCAGTGAGATCAACTGGGGAGAGGTCAGATAAAGGAAAGAGGAGCAGAGCATTTACAGAGAAGAAATGCAGAGGGAAAGAGGGAAATGTTCTAATCGTGTATCCTCTTGATTCTTTGCGCTTCAGAAGCATTTACCCTCTCCCCAGGGAAGAAGCATTCCGTCAAAATACAATTAAATACTAAGATTATTCCTGCCTCATTCACAGTGATAAAGAAACCACAATACAGGCAAGTGTATAACTTGCATTCCAATTCAAAATATGTAATGACACTGTCCTTGGGAACACACTATTACAAGAAAGGGAGTGACACACGGAGTGGGAAAGCTCCAGTTCTGAAGTGCATATGCAAGAAGAAAAGGAAGAGGGAATGATGGGGCACAAGAAGTAGAAGAGAGAAATATTGATGTGAAATAGCAAACAGGAATGGAGAAGAGAAAAAGGGGAATTCACCATCAAGCTTTAATACAAAAATAAACTTTCTGCCTGTCTTCGTAATTGATCCACTACTGAGCTGCTGTTACTGTTAGGAAACTTCTCCTGAGATCTCATTAGAACCTGCCTTCCATTATTACATGTCCTGCATGCAAGAAGGACCCTACAGTTCTAGGGTCTAATCTCCACAGCCACAGAGATCAGTGAGTGAGCTGGGGCTGCGCGTATTGCTAGGGAAGAGTAATGTTAAGGTATGATTGTTGGATCAGGTGAGAATTTCATTTGGTGCACTCTTTAGTAAGAATAACAACTTATTGACATCCTGAAGAAATTTCAAAAGTAGAAGAGCTTTTTATCAGAAACAGATTTTTTTTAAAAAAACCCTCCGTGCACCAACCAGATTCAACAGGTACAGCAATAAATAAATAAGCGTTGAGAACAGCAGGTGGGATCTACAGTATTTACCAGATGGGCAGAGGGAAGGGAAGGGAGGAGGAGGAGGAGAGAGAAAGAAAGTGGGGGGGGGGGGAGGGAGGGAGGAAAAAAATAGAGATTGAACAAATTCATCCTCACCGAGATGGTCGTATATGTGGGGATTCAATATCCAGCTTCTTAAAGCTCAGTACTCCCCAGTCTTGTGTTTTGGTAAACAAATCTGTGCATTCTACTTCCTCCCACATTAATTATTTCTCTTGTTTTATTCTGGTAAGGACATGGCATTCTTTCTATTGCTAAAAATTTAAACCATCAACATTTTCACCCTGCCCACATGAGGATTCATTTATTTGGAAATGCATTTTTCCCCCCCAATGGGAATTGTCCAGGAGTATTTCTCAATCAGTTTGGCTCTTGCTTACTCAATGGTCCTCTTTGTGGCAGCATATTTTTCTCTTGTTATTAACACAAATCCCCAACTCCCCACTAGATCAATACATCCTGGCTACTTGGCTGCTAAGAGAAACGTTGCCATGCCTCCTTTCTTTCCTAAATATTGTGTTGAGACATCTGTTCACATTTAAAAATCTGCTCTCTGCTTCCAAGACCATTCCTCAGAAACTGGAGAATTAGGAAGAGAAAGGAGAGATTTGGGAGACCATGGGGAGTTATGGTGGGACTGCAGCTTCAAGGACAGGCATTTGACTCACATAGTAGAATGGAATTTTGTAAGCAGAGTCAAAAGGAGAGAAGGAGAGAAGGAGAGAAAAAAGGAGAAAAAGTGCCAACAACAAGCCCTTGCTTGGACAGGCTGTGGTCTACAATAGTCTCTGCACAAATGAAATACCTTGAAATGCCATGCACCACAGCTGAGGAGACCCTTTCCAGAAAGTCTTCTGGAACTAAGACACTGAGCTCCAGCTGAGTGGGAATTAACAGCAAAGCGACTTTCAACCAAAGGGTCATGACTGATATGCAAAGCTAGGTTGATAGCTATAAAATGGGGTCCAGTTATGGAATGACCTCGCCAAGCTCAGCCTGAGGCTTTGTTGACCTCGGATCATTTTATTATTCAAATTTAATTACCGCCCATCTCCCCCAAAAGAGTTGGGGCAGTTTGCAATAAAATCCAACTATAATCCTAAACGTTAAAATCTCATAAAACCAAACACATAACAATTATTATAAAATGCAATAAATACATATAAAATCCAAGAGGGTATAAAATTTCGAGCTGGTGGGAGGGCCTCTAGGGTGTGAGCCACTCCCAAGAATGGCTACCCACCTTCCCGCCCCAAGCAAGACAGCAGAACCAAGTGTTCAGGGCCTTCCGGAAGGTCAGGAGTGAAGGGGCCTGCCTCACCTCTGGGGGCAGAATGTTCCAAAGGGCAGGGGCCACTGCAGAGAAGGCCCATTTTAGTCATGCTGGGGAAAGGCTGATGTACATGTTTATTCAATACCAAATTTTAGGAAAGTGTAGGTATTGAAGCAGGAAAGGTTCTCTAAATCCAGGTGAGGGTGCTCACAATACCTCTCAGTGGCATCTTTAAAAAGCCAGGACTTTTCCTAGTCTCATACAGCGGCCACACAGTCCCAGAAAAATACATGTTTGAGTCCAGGAGGTGTTGTGGAAATTGTTCCTTCTTCAGTGCAGATTATCCCACACATTTAATTTATATCCAGGGAATGCAGTCAAGTGTCAGGACCCTGGAGAGTTCCAAGCAGATAATGGCTGGATTCCCACCACACACTCAACTACAAATTACCTCAATCTATTCAAAACTAGTCTAATATATTGTGTGAACCCAGCCAGAGGTTAATTCAGAAAGTAACAGCCATTTCCTGGTTGGGTGGAATGGGTGGGCTGATCAGTCTTTGCTGCAATCTCTCTACTTTGCTACAATCCCAAAAGACCTCAGCATCAGAATGGGTAAAACAGAAATACGGTTTTAAGAGTGTAAAGCCCATGTGATCACAGAATGGGACGTACCCATGCTATAACTGTGCACAACGATGCTTTTACACCACTTTAAGATTACAGCTTTTCTTGGAGAGAGACAGATGAACTGAAGCTAGAAACTGGAAAAGCAAAGCATTTTTTATGAGGCTAAAAATTCAAATTGGCAGGAAGATCTTCTATAGCCATCCACTGCTTGGGTTTCAGACAAGAGAGCAAGTATCTCTGGTTGGCAATGGATGCCTCTCATTTTGAATTCACAAATTTAAATCCACCCAATCTCAGGGCAGCAGGCTATAATTATTCCCTATCTCTGCCGAAGCACCAATGTTTTGCATCTTTTTTTCATCTTGCCCTGTGCCTCTGAGGCACCAAAGAGCAAACGAAGTCTGGGAGCAAAACCCATTAATCCTCATTAACAGAGTAAGAAACCATGGCATAGATATTGTTTTTAATTATACGAAAAGCATAGCTGGGACACGGTGCAAAACCATTCCCAAGACTGGTGTGAATAATAACAGCCACTTCAATAAATAACCAAGTTATCTGTTATCTCTGCATTAGGCTATGCTTTCAAAAAAAACAAACAATCCATGAATCAGCTGACACAGTGCATGAAACAACCTCAGCATCTGCTGAATTCTCATTAAAAAAGAAAAAGAAACTTGCTCCAAGATGCCTTTGGGAGAAGGAGGAAACGGATGCCCTACGTGGAATCTCAGTTGCCATGTCTGTTTCAAACAACAGTAACACCCCTGTCTAGCTCACAGTGAACAGAGAACAGTGGAGAGGTGTGGGAAAGAAAAGATGATGGTAGAAATTTATGAGATAGCCCTTTTAACATGATCTTCTTGCACTCTGCAGATATACTCCTTGCATTTTGATTTCTCTTCCAAGCAAATCTCTCTGGTTTATATCTCCCCCTTCTCAAGAGCTTAAGCCCAGGGTTTCTTTATTATAATTAATATATATATATTCTTTATTATTTCCTAGGATTTTAGATGGAGCTCCAATTGTACAAGACTGACATTCCCTGGTCGAGTAACAAATGTAAACCAGTCAAACAAGGAAGCAATGATATCAAAGCACCAAAGAACAACGCTCAATTGCAATTGGACATTCCCACAGTAGGAGAGAATGAACTCAAATCAAATCCCAAAGGCTTTCTTAAAAATCCAGGTTTTCCTGGTTTTTCAAGAACCTAACAGGATTGGGGATAGCTTGATCCTGGGCAGAAGCCATTTCAGAGGTAGGGGCCATGATGGAAAAGACTTTCCCCCTTGATCCTTGATGGAAACATTCCTTAGGAATGGGATTCAGTTCTTAATGGGCAGGCAGACACTAATGGGGGAAGGTCTCAAAGATATCTAGTCCCTAATTTCATAGCTTTGAATTTGAACCATGTTTTGAAGAAATGCCTCCGGAACGCTCTTTCCCTGAAATACAAGCGTTGCCAGTTAGGAAGACTTCTGAAAACCTGGTCACTCCAGTCAATGTAGTTCTTACCAACCTAACGCTGATTGTGAACTTCCCAGGGCATCTACTCCAGGGGTTCCCAAACTCTTCAGCTCATTGACCCCTTCATGAAGTTTCAGATTGTTCATCAACCCCCAAACTTTTATTATATGAAAATAATTTAATAAACACTACTTTAACTAATCATTCTATGCATAACAACAACAACAACAACATCAATCCCTTGGATAGTCCCATCAACCTCAGGCCTGGAGGTGAACAGAACCAGTTGCTTTCTGGGTGCTACAGGTTTACACCCTGGAGGTTCCCAGCCCTGAAGATTTTTTTTGCCCATCATCCCTTAATGATTGTGCTTGCTGTAATACATGCACCAAATATACCTGGAGGGATTCCAGCTTTGACATGCCTGCAAAAGAAAGCAGATTGGCCTGCTGCTTGCAAATGTCCCATCGTGCAAAATGCTACCATTCTCCATTCAGATGAGAGACGGCACCGTCCGAGCCAAGCCGGTGACGCAGCTGTGGGCGATCAAGAAAATTGCTCCATGCCTGCCAATATCCTCAATTGCCCATTGCTTGTCTTGTTCTCGTTTCACCCAGAGTGTCATCAGTGGAAGGGAAGGAACAGCAGCTAAACTTCTGCTCTGAACTGCCTCTCTTGCCAACGATTGTGAGGAGAGCAATAGACAGTTTGCTAAACACTTAAGGAGACCGGCAGAGCTGCGCAAGGAAAATATTATTGTTCTACCTGTAACTCTTTCAGCACGAGAAGGGTGCGATCCAGTCAGTGGTCTGGGCTCTTTCAACCCCACCAATTCCAACAACAGAGACTGAAGCCTTGGCTTAGACTTCTTCCAGGAAAAAGCAGATTCAGAATTCATTTCATTCAGGCTGGATTTTCCTTAATGCACCTTATATTAAAGCATTCACCTGGCAACAGGAAATTGCATAGCCACAAGTGGGCAGGCGTGGGAGGAAGAGGTCATTTGATTCCTCTGCTGCACCCCGCACAACACTGCAAGCCTTTGGCTAAAGGGAAGAAGTCACAGCCGTCCACCAGAATGCAAACACAGCAGCTGTAATGGTCTGTGGGAATGACCTTGGGAGACAGGAGGAAGAGGCGCAGCCTAGACAATGGTCATGCAAAAGGTATCTCAGCCCACAGAAGGAAAAGGGGCATGGGAAGCATTTCAGAAGGGACCCTCCCTAGTTTTCTGGAAAGTAAAAGGGAAGGAGGGGAGAAATCTTGCAAGATGCTGTTACTGTAACCCTACAATAAAAGTAGTGTTAGTACTCATGGTTGGTGCTTCTTCTCTCAACTACCTCGAAGGGCTGACATCAGCCTCCAGCAGAAGGGACAGGATTGTTCATTGTTCTTTCCCTGATGTTCCCAGCTACCCATGAGGGTAACAATTTTTGGTGTGCTTAATGACAAGGAGAGAAAGACAGACATCATTCCTAGAACACTGTGCAGGTATGGTACCAGAGCTGGCCCTGTTGGGCACTTGCCGTGGCCCATAACATGGTGTAGAGAGCCATGGAGATGGCCCTGAAGGGAATATTCAGAAGCCGTTATAGATACAACCAGGGCAGAAGTGTCCTTAAGCCCTAGGAAAGGCGATAATCTTAAGAAGAGTCTCAGGCTGGCTCCTCCCTGACTCAATGGGGCATAAGGAGGAGGGAAGGTCAAACTCAAGCAGACTTGCAAGATTGATATCAGCCCTACGCAGGAGACCTGACTCCACCAGATGTCCACCGGAAACTGCCTCCACCAGAAGACCAGAGCTATACTTTATTGAGATAGGCTAGGAACAGCATCTCCATGGCTCTCTACAGATGGCCGGGGGATCACTGCCTAGCCCAGCTGTTTTGCCTCTCTTGTCTTCTCTGAAGATGAGATGAGCTACCATCCTTCACTCATGTTGCCCTCTTAATGCTGGGGTAACTTTACAGTTAGGAATTCAGGAGGTGCCAGCCCTACAAGGTCAGAAAACAGACCCTGAAGAGATTCCAGGAATGTTACTTTCTGGTAGTAGGGTATAACAACTGACTCTTGAAAGCCCTGCCGAGGTTTCTCTCTGCCTCCTACTAAACAATATCAAGTTATTTTGACTTTCCTTCTCATATTTCCTTCTATCTCTGGGCTGTGTAGTGACTTCTCCAAGTCCCTCCTTAACAGCTCACTTCTACCTTCCTCAAGGTCCGTTCTAAATTTCTTTACAGGAGGACAGGAAGAAGGACAAGTGTCTGCTCTTTGAGTGGAACTGAGAAGACCTAGGTTGAAGAAGTCCACCTTCTGCCACAGAAACTCCCAAGGTGATCTGGGGCCCGCTCCTTGCTCTCAGACCAACCTACCGTAGAGACCCGCAGTCTGAAAAAATAAGAGGAGGGAACATTACAAGTGCCACCTTGAGCTTCTGTACAAAAGGCTGGATAATCGATCGAACAAATGAATACGTGAATAAAAGTAAATAAGCTTGCTCCAGAATAGGACCTGAAGAAAACATTTCACCTAACGTTCTCCCTTCCTCCAGAAATATGGCCAGTCCCACCAGGAATGTACAGCACTTACCCAAAGTAGAGGTGGATGAAAAAGAACAACAGTTTCACCTTCAGCATGGGAAAAGCTGGAAAACAATGATCACAAAAGCTCCAGAGAAGGGAGAACAAATGGAGACTGCTTTTGACTTCACAGGCCCGTTTGGCTGGTGGTGAAAAGGGAAGCCTTGCGTTCTCCCCTAATGAGAGATGACTCCATTTTGTGAACACAACCCTTCCCATCAATCACCTTTGTGTCACCTCTGTCTGTCTCCCTGGTGCCGGGCCATAATAATATATGAGCAGCGCTCATTTACTCTCTGGCTTTCTTGCATGCTAAAGATATACGGCGCTATATGGAGGATTTATCCTGATGGGAGGCTTCCAACACAATGAGGCTAATTTATGTGACTGAGGCCTCTTCCCTTCGGTGGCCACCTTTCTCTCCCTCATTCTGAAATCAGTGGGTAATGGCTGCAGTGCTTTGAAACAGCAGCACCACCAAGCAAGCAATTCCAGAGACCATGCCTTAACAATGATCCATATTAAAGGTGTTTCCTTGGTCTGCCTGGAGCGCTTCCTGCCTACCCCCAAGGTCTGCATGGAATAAATACCCTGTGGAATTCATTCTTACAAGACATGATGATGGCTTTAGGTTGCCTCCAAAAAGGGACTGGATACATTCATGGAGGACAGGATTAGCAAGGCTATGAAGCCTGAGATTTAACATTACCATCGGCTGGGGGTCAGCATGCCCCCAAATACCAGGTTTAGGGGAACAATGGTGAAAGAGGGGTATGTCACCATCTCCTGCTTGCAAGCACCCCAGAGATGCTAACTTTAAGATTTGAGAGAGACAAATGAATATAGTAGATGTGTATATAATTCGGAGAAAACTGTAGAATAATCACTGGTGATAAATAGAAATAGCTAGCATGGAAAATAAAATCACAATATCACTAAAATCTGCAGGTAGAATATATTGATCTTAATATTGTAACTATAAGAACTATAATGGTATGGCATAAAATAGAATAGCATATACAGAATGACTGCAATTGCGTATCTTAATTTTTTTCCATCTATTATCTACCTTTAGTAAATATTCTATCAAGGTATGCGGATTAATTTTCTTACTCTAGTTTTTTTTTGCCATGACTTGTATAGCTTATGATCATTCAGCTTCATTTCCCAGCCCAAAACAACAACCTTGGTCTTTGATGCCATAATTTCAAGATCCATATTCCTTGTTGCATCATACAATCTCTCTAACATTTGTTGCAAATCATATGCATTTTCAGCCCCCAATGCAGCATTATCTGCATACCAAACTACATGCATATCCCCAACCCCAACAACTGCATTTCTAATGCCACTCCAAATGACATCAAGCCACTGTTGTTTCATTTGCAAATTGCACTTTATATTGTAGAGAACAAATATTGTATGGTTTCACTCTAAAGTATTTACCAGGACTGTTAATTCCTAGGAAATTTAATGGAATTTGAGAGGGGACGATTTTGCAACCTCCTAAGTCTTCATGGTTTACTGCAAGGCTCAAGGTCTCACTTTAAGCAGGGGTGTGAGCTGTGCATTTTGATTTCCTGCATGCAGTAATAGAAAAAAATAAAAATAAAAACAGTGTGGGTTGAGTATTTTAATTTCCTGCGTCCTAATATATTCTCTCTCAGCACAAGAGGAATTTCATACATGTGGGGGGCACAGAGAACCAATTTCGCTATCCTTCTGTGTTCGTGAGATGGTAAAGGTCTCTGAGCTTATCAGCCAAATTAGCTGCGCAAGGATCTAAAAACCAAGAGAGCGAGCAAGGGAGAGGGAAAAAAGTATGTTCCACTCCTGCAACTGAATGCTTCCAGTAAGAGTGGAAGAGTAGCCAGCTAAACAGTTACAGGAGGAATGACTCAAAAACAGGGGCTTCTCCCTTTAAACCCCAATCTTCGTTTCGCTAACAGTGGATGACAAGGTAAAGATCTGGCCACGCAGGCCACATATGGTGGCTCTGTGAATTTTCAGAGATATGGCAAGATATCCATCTGGAAACAGAAGGAACTTGGCTAATGGAGATAAAAGGTTACACTAAGCACACAACATTCATTCGTTCATTCGTTCGTTCGTTCGTTCGTTCATTCATTCATTCATTATCACCACCCATCTCCCCCGACAGGGGACTCTGGGCAGTTTACAATAAACATTGTAAGTGGGGGCAGGATGAAGAGAGAGAAAGAAAGGGAGATATTCAGGAAAGGCATTGAAAATCAAGCACAAGCGAATTTTCAAAGATTGCCATGCCTGTTCTCCAAGGTGTACTAGCGTAAAATGAAGTAACAACAGCAGCAGCAGTTACATTCATAAGACATAGGCAGGGTGCAATGAGACCATGGCTCCGACAGAGAGAAAACCCTGCCGTCCTTTGAGAGCCATCTCTGCAGACATGACTTCTTCGGCAGGTAACCGTCCAAGACTCCTTCTGAAAAGGGAAGGCCTCCAGGCCACCTGATAGCATTGCAAGTGAAGCAGGCAAAATTAAATGCACCTTGTAATTAAGACAGGGTGTTTGAAGGAAACACAATCTCTGTTCGGAGGGATTCGCTGGCACAACAGTAATTAACGTCTCATTAACATTCACCTAATTAAGCAGCTTATGAAAGTGGAGAGGCTTTGTTGTTACATCTCACGCGTTGCTCCTCTTCAGCTTCGGTGGATACAGCTGTGTTTAGGCATGAGGATTAACCCTTTTCTGCTGGGGGGTAAGGTACCCATCCATCACTTGGATCTCGAAGGTGGGCGATCGCTCTGCCAGGTAGGCGTCTTAGGGGGAACGTAGGCATGCCACTCAGACAAAGGGGTGTTTATTATTATTGTTTATTAAATTTAGCCACCACCCATCTCCCCCCAAAGGGGGGACTCTGGGTGGTTTACAACAAAGGTAAAAGCATTAAAATACCATAGATAAACATAAATACAATATAAAATCCAGATGACTTAAACAAGATACAAACGCTGCTCGGTGCTAACTCCTAAATTTTTTTTAGGACTCATTTATTTATTTATTTATTTCAAAATGCCAAGATTTGCAGCAGAGACCTAGTGACGGAGGTGAACTTAGCTCTTCCTACCTGCACCAGTTTTCTCTTCAACCCCTCCCCGTCTACTCTCGATGCAGCCTGGTGTCCAGCTGAGGGAAAACAGCTGGACGGAACTAGTCTCAGCAGGAAGGAAAGACTGAGGAGGAAAAATTAACAGATAAATTTGATGTATCATTTGAGGGAGACTAGAAGTTCTCTTTTTTTTCAGTCGTAAACTGTTCTTGGGGTTCAGTTTTTCTGGAAAATGCAGGTTTTGCACGTGGAGTTTTGAGTAGAGAAGGATGGACAGCGATCACTGTTTACTGAGGCCAGTCAGTACAGGGGTGAAGCCCCTTTTGCTAGATTGCACAGGCAGTCCTCATTGAATGACCACAATTGAGACCGGAATTTTGGTCGCTGAGCAAAGCGGTCATTAAGTAAATCCAACCCAATTTTATGACCTGCGAATCACCGCAGTTGTTAAATGAACCATGTGGTCGTTAAGCGAATCACACAGTTCCCCATTGATTTTGCTTGCCTGAAGCCAGCCAGGAAAGTTGAAAATGGCGATCACGTGACAAGATGTTGCAACGGTCATAAATGTGAACCAGTTACCAAGTGCCCAAATCGTGTTCACGTGACCATGGGGATGCTGCAATGGTCGTAAGTGTGAACACCGCTTGTAAGTTGTTTTTTTTAGCACTGCCGTAAGTCTCAACCATCACTAAATGAATGGTTGTTAAGTGAGGACTACCTGTACTAATTTGCACCCAATGAAATCCATGTTGTTGTTGCTGCTGTTGTTTTCCAGGGCTGTGCAGAGTATTTCAATAGGTGTTCACTGAAGAACATCAGCCTGAAAAAGCCCCCCTCACCAGCAACACTGAGGCAGGCATGTCTTCTTGACGGCATGGTACAGCTGCTTTGAGGGCCATTTCAGGCCACCTCCACATCTGTGGGCAAACACAAGCTCTTTACTGTCAGTTCCAGAGGAAGTGTCTGTCCATGTCCACACTTACACAGAGATCTGGAGAAGACTTCCAAGCAGTCCTGCAGAGTCTTCAAGAGGGCCTGGCTGCCCGAGGGGCATTTCACAAAGGCCCCCTTCTAAACCTTTGCCCTAATTCCTTTCACCTCCTTTGCTGGTATGGATTCTGGAACCCTACAATGGAGAAAGGTGATTAGAACTTCTTCGGTAGGCAGCTCCCAGTTTGTTCTCCTTGTATTTGTCCTCTTCACCGTCTCTTCCTGAGCGTCAGAACAGCAGGGGTACTTCTGCAAGCTAGACAGAGACTAGGCTGAGTATGTGCCATCAAGTCGGTGTCAATTCTCAGGGACCAAATAGATTTTCTCCAGGAAGATCTGTCCCCAACCTGGTCCTTCAGGTCTCCCAATGGTGTGCACCCATTGCCACCATAACTGAGTCCATCCACCTTGCTGCTGGTCACCTTCTTTTTCTCTGTTCTCCATTTCACAGGATCTTAACCTAGATTCTAAGGAAAACATACATACATTCTCTTTGACCCAATTTGCCTCATGGGGGATGGGTGGGAATCCTCTGCTTTTACATTTCTTTTTTAAAGCAAAAATGGGAAGCTGAGATGTACCCATTTCACCCATCAACCTCATAAAACCACCTGTAGGCAGAAACCTGATTCGGGGTCAGACCGGATTATCTAACAGAAAGGAGTTCCAAAGATCTAAAATCTTCTCTCTTCCATCTTTCCTTTTGGTGTGAGAGACCCTAAGCCACTGTTTCTCAACCAGGGCTGGCTGGGGGAATTCTGGGAGCTGAAGTCCACACATCTTAAAGTTGCCGAGGTTGAGAAACACCGGCCTGACCAATAATCCTGAGTGGGTCCAGCTGAAATGAATGGCTGCCATGTTTGTCAGAATATTGCATGCAAAGCTTTTTACACTTACCGACTGTTGGGTGTTGTATCAGCAAAGCCGTGGTACATACATCAGGCTCTGTTGGTGGGGGAAGTCACCATTGCCTCTTATTTATTTTTGTGTAAACAGAGGGGAGAAATGAGTTCCCACATTTATGGTTAATGCTCAGAACTGACGTATAACTCTGCAGTGCCATTCAGGGCAAAGGAAAAATTCATGAGACAGCCTTTCAGGAGAAATCAATAAAAATACACTGGAGTGTGATATACACATGCAATTTATTCCTGGCAAAGCTTGCTCTATGTCTGATAAGGTACTAGAGTCTAGGGAAGGGAGGAAAAATGGCTGAGTTTGTAATCAAGGGTGAATTTATCCAATGCATATCCCTTGGATCAATGAAGTAGATTAAGAAAAGCACTGAAAACAAATTCAACGTTTAGCCTTAGATAACTGTGTGGGGGGTGTATGCACGTGCAAAGTCCTTGAATCTGAAGGTACGAATTCTCTGACACTGACTGTGCACGCCCAAAAGTCTCTTATTACCTTCTCTGAGCAAGAGAAGAGTTGTCCAGAGGAAATGCCGTTTGATTCATGAATTACGATCTTGTCAAATGGTTATAATTCACCTGCTGCACCAGCATAGTGGGAAACCCCTCTCCAGCCGACGACTTCCTCCTTGCCTCCAACGGAAACACAAGCTAAAACCAAGTGGACCACAACTGTCCAACTTCATGTTCTTCTGCAGCTCCGAGATACTTCCACAGCTTCCATGGTGTCCAGCTGACTTCTCAATATCTTATTTATTATTAAATTTCTCTGCCACCCATCTCGTTTACGGCGACTCTAACACGTGAGCCCTGAGACCACTGCTATTCACCCACTCATCTTCCAACAGTTGATCCACCTCCATCAAGACTGAAATAATTTCTTTGCCCCATGGTGCCTGGGGCAGAGAGACTTTTAATACTGCTTGAACCTCTCTGCATTTCCTGTCTTCATGTTTTACAAATACACAGGAAGAGATCGACACATGGCTCCTTCACTGCACAAGACAGACCCCAACGGAATCAAACTCTAAATGCATCAAGGAAGCATTTCCTCCAGCACCAGCACCAGCACCAGCACCAGCACCAGCACCAGCACCAACACCACCCCTTCCTTGTACTGATTTTCTCAATGCACCAATGATTTAACGATCAGCTATTTTTATGAGCAGCTGTCATTAAACTGAAATGTTTTGCTGCTACAATTTTGGTTTCTCTTTGCTCTTTAGCAAAGTGGGCCAGCAAGGACGTGATGTAAAAATGATAATGGGGAAGATGAAGTGTAGATGGTTCTCGGAAGCTTAGCCAGAGATTCTCTCTCCGGGTGCTTCTGGCCTGTGAGTGGGGAGAACAGAGGTCCTTCCAGGTTGTGTCTTCAGTGACCTGTTTGCTAGGGTTCAGTTCCACTCCATTCAAATACTGAGAGGAAACCTCAGCAAGCAGAGAAATCTTCCCTCTGGGTAATCTTCCTATGCCAATGAGAAGCTCCAATGTACCAGCAGGTATGGAGCAGCCATTGTAAAGCCAACATTGGCCTCGACAGAATGAAGCCCCCTGGAACCATGACAGCCCCATGCACAACTTTGCTCTCCCATCATACAGTGAGAAATACGTTGAGGATGAGTCCCTGAACAAGGCTCCTCTGGGAAGGAACAGAAGGCTAGGCTCAAAAGCTACAATGCAAGAAAATTAAAGAAGGATCTGGCCATCCATCCCCAGCTGCACACTTAGTCCATGTGCTTATGGAGTGAAGCTATCAAGCTATGTCTCCCTCAAATCAAGCTGTGTCTCCTTCCCCACCACATCCCCTTCATATGCTCGCTGATTTGCATCCACATGCACTAGAGCTGAAACATATTTGCCTCCCTCCCTCCATCTAAAGTCTTTCTTTCCCAATACACTCCCTCTGCTGTGGATTACCAGGGACAGTTACGACAACCACATCAACAATTCCTTGGATCGCATACAGAGCCTGGAGTGCCTTCAGCTGATGCAGTGAAAGTCATCCTTCAACAGTGTGATGAGCCGACTGCTAGATAAACCCTTTCTCAGGCCCCCAACCCCCTTGCGAAATAAACACTCGTCTCCTCGTCCTGGTGACGTGGAGGGGGCAGCAAGAGAGGTGCTCCCCAGTGTGACAAGCAGCCCAAAAGCTTCCTGCAGCACTCCGTGTTTGCATTCTCCTTGAGCTCTGCAAAGCAGAGTGACCTACTTTCTCTATTGCTGAAGCCATTATAAGGCACCGCAGTGGTGGCAGCATCTGCATGGGGCTCCTTACAAATGTCTTTGGGCTGAGGTTTGGTTTCTGGTTCACCCCCCACCACACCCAGACACCCAGACCCAGACACAAGTCCCTCCCCCCTCCCAACTTCTGCCCGAGAAGGAAAACGAAAGATGCTGCAGGCTTGCAGCTGGGTGGAGAAGTGAGGATGCAGAATATCAAGGAACACAGAGCAGGATAGTAAGCATGTTGGAACAATCAATTATTTACCCCTTCCTCCCCTGCACATATACACCTCCCTTAATGGAGCAAGGGGGAAAACATTCAAAGCACATCTCTAGCAGGAGATGAATTTATCAGTCATCTTTCTCTGTGACTAATACTAGCTGGAATTCTGTGATAAAAGGTGGGCAGACAGAGAAAAATGGAGGCCTATTCAAGGTCCCACCGTCTTTGAGGGGAAAATAGCTGGCCAGGAGGATTCCCAAGCCCCTCTCCCTTTGCCTGTCTTGGACCATGATTTGGTACTGGATTATGATAGATGGGGATAGCTATCATGGATTGATGCGCCATGCCCTGGATATGGATTAAAGCCAGCAAAAAGAATGCACACTTTGATCAGCTAATGTGCAACCAACTTAAGATTCTCCACAGCAGTGGAGTCTCTATCCTGGACCTTAAATGCAGAAGGCAACAGCTGGGTAAAGAGAATCTATGAATTCAATCCCCAGGTTAGCAGGAACCAACTTAATTCATACTTCCAAAACTAGGCACATCTTTATTAGTCAACCAACTAAACAACAAGATAGACAAATAGAATGAGACATGCATTTGGTGGTGATTAAATTGGAAAGGACACATGAATATGACCATTTTCATAATAACGTCCTAAGATGTACATTATTAATGCACACTTTCCATTTCAGAAAAAAAATATCATGGGGGAAATTCTGGAGGTGTCCTCTATGAAGATTTTAAACCCTCCATTGCAGGTTGGAAGAGTAATGCTCAGAAAATGCTTTACGTCTTTCTTTCTGTTGCAGGTCTATGCATCTGGGAGTGAAAGGGGACAAGAATCAATCAAATCATAGCTTAACTTGAGCTGCATGCCAAAACGTTTCCATGTATCTACAGGACAGCATCTCTCCGCTGTGGCTGCTGTGGTTATTGTTGTTGCTGCTTTTTAATGCAACCAATTAAGTGCTGTGTGCGCCATTTGATTGCTCACAGCCCCGAGCCCTGAAGGGTCCTCTCGCTGTGATTGGTTTGAGCTGGAAATTACTCAGAGAGCACGTAGGACAATAGTCCTTTCCCTCAACTTCCAAATCAACCTTAATTACAAAAATGGCAGGACACCAGACACAGGTGAGCTCTCCCTCTGCTTTTGAAATGCTGGTTTGGAGACCATGCATGAAAATGAAATAACATGAGTGTGAAGGTTTTTCCAGCCTGGAAGAAATCCCAGGAGCTGTATGGATAAAGCAGAGCAACTGTTCACTAAGGGAAGGGATGCACGGTCAGGATCATATAAAGACAAATAGAATTTTAGAAGAGGATAAATCTTCAGAGGTCATTCAGCCCAGCCCCTTTGCTCAATGTAAAATCTATACTTCACAATGTAGCTGCAGGCACACATGATATCCCAACTTTTGCTGGAGTATCTCCTGCACATTAAATGAAAAATGCAGGGCTTCTTTGTTTATTCACTAGATAGGTATCTTGCCTTCCTTCAGAAGCTCATAGCACCTCCTCACTCCCTTCTCTAATCTTTTCCTACATCAACAACCCAGTGAAGGAGGCAGAGAGATAGTAAGCATACAGTCACCCAGTGAGTTTTGCCAGCAAGGATGGACTTGACCTGAAATTCCCCACACTCCTAATTCAACACCTTAATCACTGTAGCTAATGTCTGGAATGCTGTTCTTCAGCCTCGTGGTCTGCTCTGAACCCATTCCTTCACAAGATAGTCTTGAAAGCCACCGACGCTTTTGAACTGTGGTGTTGGAGAAGACTCCAGAACATATCATGGATAGCCATCAAACAAATGGATCATAGAACAAATTAATCCATTTGAGTCACAAACGATCAGATCCAAACAATCATATTTTGGAGACGTTATGCAAAGACCCAGCTCTCTTGAAAAGTCCATAATGGTGGGAAAGGTAGAAGGAAAAGAGCATGGCCAGCAGCAAGGTGGGTGGATTCAATTGTACAAGTAATGGATGCACTGTTTGAGGACCTAAAGAGCCAGCATGGAGATAGATCATCCTGGAGAAGGTCTATCTATGTGGTTGCTAAGAGTTGCTACCAACTGATGGCACATAGTCAGTCAAATCTTGTGCAAACCCAAAATTCAACCACCAAGTTAAGCACACTGCATTCAACGTGAAAGACCACTGAGAATTTTCTTGAAGTCTCCCGCTCTTCCACTTTGGATTTCTCTTCCACCACAGACAACTCTTCAAGCTGAACATAAAGTAGTGAAACAGAAGGAAGAGACATACACACTAATTGTTTAAAGAACATCCGTGGTGGAGAGTATCAATTTGTACTTTGTAACCCCGGGATGTTCGAGAGAGATAATTGCTGTACAGTTACTGAAGCAAAACAAAGCAATGACCAAACCTTGCAAGAGAATGTACAGAGGGCATCCTAACTTATTATAATTGGGTCTGTGACAAAGCAAGGAGGGTGGGGAGAGGAGAATGTAAGCGCTGAACATAAAGAGCAGTCAGAGCTGTGGGGAGGCTGGCAAAGGAATGGAGAGGGCAGGCAGAAGGCAGGTCGGTTGGCATCTTGCATCATAAATGGCAACTCTGCCCAGGTGGCAAGAAACTCAGGAAGAAGCATTTGTGAGCATTCAAAGACACTCTGCCTTAATAAATTCACTGATAATGAGGGTGAGAAATTCCCCTTGCAGTTTCCAAGATAGTGAATTGACCTCAAGACACCCTTCTGAAGTGTGTGTAGTTCTTGCTTCTTGATCTTGCCCAGCTGGTAGGAGGACAGGGAGGAGAATCCACCTCTTGCTACATCATCGGCCACAGATCCATCCTCTGGAGGCCTATCCTAACCCAAGGAGGAGGGGCAATATGGGCAGGTAAGAGACAGAAGTGCAAAGAAATCTCAAAGAAAGCACTAAACTGTGTTTCTCAACCTTGGCAACTTGAAGGTGTGTGGACTTCAACTCCCAGAATTCCCCAGCCAGCATGGTGGGGGAGTCCACACATCTTCAAGTTGCCAAGGTTGAGGAACAGTGCAGTAAACATTCCAAGTAATGCTGTGGCAGAAGAGAGAAGGCCCTTCGCCCAACAATGAAGAATCTGCTTTGTACTTCCTACCCTCCAAATCCTTGCTGCTCCAAGATGCTTTTTCAGATGGCAAAGCTCAGGAAGTGGATCCATGCAAATCTAGTCCACCTCTACAGGTGGACATGTGGACATATTACACCATTCCGTCAAGTACCATCTGCAAATTGTTTAAAAGTGCACATAAAACTCCAGCGTTGATTCGGATTTTGGATCCAGGCTTCCTCAGTCCACACATCATAGAATGCAATGTAAGTAACTTCCCCATTATGCATAACCTTTTCTCTGTGCATGTCCCATTATCACATGCTTTATTTAAACCCAATGAGCCCTAAATTTTCCCCCAGATACACTGATTTCATAGGAAGCTTTTCCAAACAAGTTTTTTTTTAAAAAATAAATAAACTTTGCTGGAAAAGAACAACGAACTGAAGCAGAGGGATTTCGTTAACCTCCCTAAAGAGGTTTTTCTTCTGCACAAAGAGACAGTACTAGATAGGCTAATGGTCTGTCCAAGATGATATGAAAATAAAAAAAGGGTAGAAAATTCATAACTCAAACAGTTTACCAAGGTGCACCTCATTATGACTTTAGCCTTCCAACCTTAGGCTAAATTCTTAAATTTACCGCCCAGAGTCCCTCTCTTGGGGGAGATGGGTGGTAATTAAATTTGAATAACAAATAAATAAAATAATAAATAAATCCCTCCCCCCATTCTCTGGCTTGACTACATATTCTCCCACTGCTTCCAAGCAACCTAATCCATTAGATCTCTAATGGAACTATACATTATTTTATGGAACCTTCGGACTCCAAGGTCTCAACCAGACCTCACAGAATCTGCTTTCCTTCCCCCCGCCCCTTTCTTTCATCTCTCAGAGTTGCCTGAGACTTGATAGGATTCTGTATTATATTTTGTCATTGTTGAACCATTCATTTATTTTACTGAATAAATCAGTTAGATTCACACTCTGCTCATTGAGTTCTTAATTCACCACCTCTAATTAAATTAGTAGCCACACTGGGAGAGAAGCTCAATTACTGGAAAGAGCAGTGTAAACTCACTAGAGTTGCTTCAGATTCCCGGGGAATACAACCATCGATTTAACACCCAGGGTGCCATCTGGAGAAAAAAAATGGCTGCGGTGTTTTGTATAGTTTCCTGGCAGTAAGATCCCACTGGTCACCATGAAGATTTATTTCTCTGTACATAAGCATAGAATTAGGATACATTCATTCTTAAACCCAACTACTACAGTTTTGGACATACAGCTGCAGCCTATGCATGAATGTTTTCTCAGAATCAAAGAAGAACCAACGTGAACTTCCAGAACATGTCCATGGGATTGAGCATCAACTATGTGGTAAACTGATCACTGATCGTTGGTCACAGATTCTATTGTGGAACTCCTTGCTACCATATTGATAGCAGTCCCACCTCATCTGTCCCTGATGGCCATTCCACAACCCCAAAGAAGCTAAATTTAGCCATCAACCCCCTCCCCATATTCCTTCTTATGAAATACCTTCAAAATGCTAACACTATATAAAGAAGAGGGTGCCCTGGCTCTCTCATCTCTCCATAGGCACACGAGCCAGGCTTAGCTAAACATCCAGAACTCCACCTTCTGACAGTCTGAACTAATTTAAACTGGCAGCCATCTAAAATAACCCCCCGCCTTCCCAATGGCCTGGGAACATATCAGCCACGTCTCCAGGGAACTGTCAAACTCCATTGTGATGCTTGCCGTGATATTCCTCCCACGGAAAAATCAGATAAATGATTTAAGTGTTTGCTTCAAAGCAGAGGGAGATGAATGAGGCTAGAGAAATACCTGCTATGGGTGTGAGGCTCAAGAAGAGCATTGATACCCCATGGGCCTAGGGCTCTTAAGCTAAAGGTCGGGATCAGAACTGAGAATGCACAGTAGAGGAGAAAATGCACATTGTGCTTAAGCAAACGACAGAAATGAGGTCCACTTTTGCCTGGGGAAAACGATATTCCCCACTTCCTCACTTTCTGGGTTCAAGAATGCCATCTTGCTCCCAACATGGTGTTGCTCTTCATGTTTACACAAACCGGCTCAACTCACTCTTTGAGGATGAACATGTGACTCATGGGCCACCTATCATGGAATAGGCACAAAGGCGTTCACCCAGCTTTGGAAACCGACCTTAGCAAATTCTCTCTCCATTCCTATCCTTAGTGGCCTTGCTCATCACTGAAAAACCCACCTTCCTACACTCAGGGTCTTCTCCTGAGTTTCTCCCTCTTCCTTTCCACAATAGCAGCTGGCTTTGTAGGAATAAGCTTAATTAAAAGGAGAAAATGGAACCAAAGCCATCTTAAAGGTGCAAATTGAAACAAAATATGCGTCTTTCCTCCTTGACTTCATCGGACGAAAAAAATAGGGGACCCAGGAAAACCAAAACTCTCAGGCATTTGGGCCAATTAGCAGGCTGCATTTATTTTTCCATTAAAGGAGAGAAAAACAAGCAAATGGGCAGGGCTAAAGTCCTTTTTTTCCCCTGTGGGCACTAGTTCAAATTCAGAGATGCTGTTCCAAGCTAATGAAGGTCCTTCCAAGTTCCAAGATGCGCTAATGGCACCCAGACTGTCAACAACCACAAGATGCTGGTAAGGACTTGAGGAACTTCTGACTTTCCCACTCTTTCTCAGAAAGTTCTCCAGAGCTTTAGCTAACTCACAATAACCATGTGCAAAAAACCAATAGTCATGTATGATGAACACACGTCATTCCACTCTTGAGCCTGGCACGCTGAAGATGCTTAGATGCTCCACCGACAGAGCAGTCACCCTGAAGTCCCAATACTGGTGTATGTTAAGAAAGCACGGACAGAGAGTAGCTTGACCTTGGCAATCCACCTCTTCCCATTGCAGGAATTTATTGCTGACATTGATTCACAGTTACATTATACTTCCTCCAAAGCAAGAAGGGGGAAAATCCAATAAGCAATAAACCCTTTGAAACACAATAGAATTAGACATTCATGGATCTGAATGGAATGGCAGAGAGCAGAATCTGTTTAGATCCATACAGCCACTGGACACTTTGATGGCTTTCAGAAGTTAACACCAAGCTATAATTTGTACTATGACAAAAGGGGAAAAAGGGTTTTAACAAGTAGAAAATCACTTTATCGGTGGCACAGAATTAACTGTATCAATGTTACATTTCATTTCAAGGTAGCTTTGTCTTGGGCTGTCTACAGGTAATCCTCAACTTACGACCATTTGTTTAAGGACTGTTCAAGGTTATGACAGCGCTGAAAAAAGTGACTTGTGACTGGTCCTCACACTTACAACCGTTGCAGCATTCCCACAGTCATGTGCTCAAAATCCAGGTGCTTGGCAACCAGCATGCTTTTATGATGGTTGCAGCATCCCAGGGTCACATGATCGGTATTTGCAGCCTTCCCAGGGGGCTTCTGGCAAGCAAAATCAATGGGGGAAGCCAGATTCACTTAACAACCATGTGATTCGTTCAAGGACCATGGATGTGAACAATCACATCACTTAGTGATGGAAGTTCAGGTCCCAATTGTGGTCATAAGTCGAGGACTGCCTGTACTTGGTGGAGTGCTGCTTGGGGTAGATAACCCAAAGTCTGTATCACCTTCATTCGAAAGGAACTGACCAAGTCCTCATCTCCACCAATCTGCTACATTAGATCACCAGTACCACAAGAAGCAAAAATTGTGTGTTTGTGTTTGTTTGGACCAAGTAATTTTCACAGGTAGGGTTGACAGCAGTGGCCTTTATGACCCCCTTCTCTCCCCCCAGCCCCCTCCCCAAATCATCTGCTTTTCTCAGAAATCTAAATCCATCATTTTCAGAAATTAGGTGGAAGGTCACTTGGACTTCAGTCAAGGATCACACTTTCTCAACCCCAGCTCTGAGGAATCTCAGCCCTGGGGACTGAGGCCCTCTCACTATTTGAAACGACAACCACACGTTTCGTAAACGGCCAAGGCAGAGCTGAAGAGCCGATTCCCTCTGTTCGTCAGAAGGAAGCGCGAGGCCTCGTGTCTCTAAAAACTGCCAGTGCATCCAGACAGATTTTCTGACACACATTATATTCAATTTATATTGAATATAAAATATCAGCCCCAAAATAGCATGGGGTTAGAGCAGGGTGACTATTCCCCTCCCCTGAACGAATCCAACGGGATTCTTGACCCGCAACGTCCCCAAATGAGACCTGGAGAAGGTTCCGGCCCAACTCCCACGCCCCGAACCTTCACATCTGACTTGAGGAAACGCTGTACTTCAGGAAGGAAAAAGGGTCGGTAGATGAGAACAAGACTTCAAAAAAAAAATTATTTTAAGGGGCGAGACAGCTTCTGAATCCACCAGGAATCAATAACTGAAGAATGAGGCAGGGAAGGAAGTGTCACTTTGCTCTGTCATCTTCTCCTTCATCATGTGTGTCATCTTCAAGATTGAGACATCCATTTTCTGGTGCTGATCAATACTTCAGAGCACACAAAACAAAGTCTCGGCTAGACAACTTGACACCTCTCTTGTTTTCAGTGTGTATGTGTGGTTTGTTTGTTTAAGAAACATTTCCTGTCTGTAAAACGTCCTGGTTTTCCTTTCAGATTCAACCCCTGGGCAAAAAGAGGTAGCGGGCAGTCTCAGCTTGATCTGCTGCATAAGCCAGGGTTCCTCAACCTTGGCAACTCTAAGCTGTGCAGACTTCAACTCCCAGAGTTCCCCAGCCAGCTACCTTGGCAACTCTAAGCTGTGCGGACGTCAACTCCCAGAATTCCCCAGCCAGCAATTGCTGGCTGGGGAATTCTGGGAGTTGACGTCCGCACAGCTTAGAGTTGCCAAGGTTGAGGAACCTTGGCATAAGCTACCACTCCATCAAGAATCCTGCTTTGTCCTGCATTGCTTGACCAACTCACAGAGGGCTTATGAGGATAAGCAAAGGTTCACCTAGAAAGATGATGCAAAGTGTTGTGCTACTACAGGTAGTCCTCGCTTAATGACCACAATTGGGACCAGAATTTTGGTCACTAGTGATGCGGTCATTAAGCAAATCCAACCCGATTTGACACCGTTTTTGCTGAGGTCGTTAAGTGAACCACGTAGTTGTTAAGTGAATCATGCAGTTCCTTATTGATTTTGTTTATCGGAAGCCGACTGGGAAGGTCACAAATGATGATCCCATGACTGTGGGATGCTGCAACAGTCGTAAATGTGCAACAGTTGCCAAGTGCCCGAATTGTGATCACGTGACCGCGGGGACGCTGTGACGGTTGTAAGTGCGAGGAACAGTCGTAAGTCTTTTTTTCCAGTGCCGTCGTAAATCTGGAGAGTCACTAAATGAACGGTCGTTAAGCAAGGGCTGCCTGTATTGTTTTTGTTTTGGCAGGAAGGCAGATTCCATTGGACTGCTTTTTTTCTTTTTTTTTTAAATCCTTCCTAACTGTAAATTTAGTTCAACAATAGAATCAACGAAATGGTGGGCTCTCCCTCCCTGGATGTGTTCAGGCAGAAGCTGGACAGCCCTCTGATGCTTTAAGTTGCACTGAGCAGAGAGTGGGATTTGACCTAAATGCCCCCTCCCAACTCAACCATTCCATGTTACATTTGGAGCCTTAAATGGCCCTTTTCAGTCGCACACAGCCCTGACTGCCTAGCAAATCCCAGGCTCTTCATTGCTGATTTTCCTACATCAAGGCCCAAAAGATCCGGCGAAGACCTTCCAAGGATCACATAAGGGCTTCCAAAAGTTTCCTCCCCCTCCCCTTACTGGAGAACTTAAAAAAAAAGTGGCATGTTTAAAATATCACTTTAAATGTTATCGCCCATTGTTTTTCTCCTCCCCCTCCCAAATGCATACGGGAGGAAAATCACACTTTTGAAAATGCAGGCTGTGCTAAGAGACACCCTCCTGCCTCAGCAGCAGCGTAAGTGGCCTCCTTTCCGCGCATTATTAGCTGTGGGCTACGCAGTGCGCGGTCCAACCCCTATAATTTGAGAATCTGTATGTGTTTAACAGTAAGAATGCTGAGCTGCATCACAGGGCTGAGATGTAAAACTGTTGCGTGGTTTTTAACGCTGAGCTTCAAAAGCAAGAGAAGTATCAGCTGGACGATGAGGGAGTCTGGAGGACGGGAAGAAAGTGACTCGGAGCTATCTCTTGCTCTCCCACCCCCCCCCCCCAATTTCCTTCTAATTGAGAGGTTCTTTTTTTAAACACACAAACTGTGAGCCAAGGTACAAACTGCCTCATGAAAGGGCGGGTTCGACTTTACAGGTAGTCCTTGCTTAATGACCACAATTGGGACCAGAATTTCAGTTGCTAAGTGAAGCAGTCATTAAGCGAATCTGACCTGATTTTATGACCTTTTTTGCAATGGTCGTTAAGTGAATCACTGTGGGTGTCAAGTGAACCATGTGGTTGTTAAGGAAATCACACGGTTCCCCATTGATTTTGCTTGCCAGAAGCTGGCCGGGAAGGTTGAAAATGGCAATCATGTGACCACAGAACGCCGTGACAGTCATAAATGTGAACTAGTTGCCAAGTGCCCAAATCATGATCATGTGACCACGGGGATGCTGCAACGGTTGTGTGATAACCGGTCACAAGTCACAACTCATTCTTAATGAGTATTTTTAACCCCCCATTTTTTTGGTGGGGGGACAGTCTGGTTAATCTCCATCTGTCCTTTCTTTTTATAACCCCCCCAGTTGCTGCCGTGCTGTTTTTCCTGGACTGTGAGAGAATGAACTCCCACCTCCACCCAATCTGCAGGCAGAGAAATTGGGTGGACCATTTCATTGGATTTCTACAAGGAAAGGGGGGAAAAAATCTCCATTTCTCAAGGACAGGGCAGCTTTTAGTGGTGGCACTAGCAGCACTGTGGAATGTCCCGCCCCAATCCGTTAAACCTCTGGTGGAAAAGCAGGATAGACATCAGAAGAATGGCGTGTCTTAAACCACAGCTTGTTTTAACCATAGAATAGTTGAATGAGCCATGATAACGTGGTTCGCAAACATTACATCATAAACCAGGATTTACAGGCTACACTCCAAGCCCCCCCATCATAGATTAATGTTATAATTAGGGATTAGAACAGTGGCTGAATTTTTTAACCACACCGTGGATATTTTAACTTTGTTATATTATATATTTGTAAAATGTCAAATTGCAGTAGGGAGATGACAGACAAACAGACAGACAGACGGACGGACGATAATAGAGATGCATAAATAGATGATAGCGATAGATGGATGGATGGATGGATGGATGGATGGATGGATGGATGGATGGATGATAATAGAGATGCATAAATAGATGATAGTGATAGATAGATAGATAGATAGATAGATAGATAGATAGATAGATAGATAGATAGATAGATAGATGGATGGATGGATGGATGGATGGATGGATGGATGGATGGATGGATGGATGGATGGATGGATGGATGGATGGATGGATGGATGGATGATAATAGAGATGCATAAATAGATGATAGAGATAGATGATAGATAGATAGATAGATAGATAGATAGATAGATAGATAGATAGATAGGATGGATAATAGAGATGCATAAATAGATGATAGAGATAGATAGATAGATATTCAAGCCTGATGTAAACCCTATTGATTTTCATGCACTTACTCCCAACAAATTATGCCTAAGACAACAGTCTTAGTTTAATTGCTGTTAAACTCAGTAATTGTCTTGTCCTTTCAAAGTACTCAAAGCCAAAAGCATTTTCAGAAAGAGAAATGAGGACTTTAATTCCCATGTATTGTTAGAAACGTTATCACACGCTCATAATTAAATGTTCCTTACAGTGCACTTTGTAAGTGTCCCAAATGACTGTCTCCCTCTGATGCATGCAAAGCCTGCCTCGCAAGTTGAGGGTTCAGCTGCCGAGCCCAATCGCAGCACCGCAACTGTCCCGTCTAAAAGCACTCCCTTCTTTGATCTATGCCTGCTGCACATTCTGCTTCACCTACTTTTCACTGGGGAACTGCAGGGTTCCTGCACCAGGAACAGCTGCAAACAGAAGACGACAAAGGGTTGCAGACAACGGCAGTGCGAATCCCAGCTGCTGATGAAAGGGAGAAGAAAACTGGCAGAAGAAAGATGGGCACAGGGCAAGTGTCTAGCCCTCATGTTTGCAAAGAAGAAACTTCTTCTTTGTGTTCAATCAAGCTTGTAGGCCACCATTTTCATTTTGTGTGGGATGGATGAAGGTCAGAACAAAGCCTTATTTGGGGGTTATTCTTCAGGAAATGTCAACATACCTGAAGCTGGGATCTCTGCAGTTGAGTCACTGACAAAGAGCATCAACCCCAATCATTACAATTTATCTCTTTGCCTTGAAGCTCTACGATCTGCAGAAGAAAGGCCACCTCAAGTCCAGCACAACCCACCAAGATCTCCATACTGTCTGGAGGAAAGGGCCTCTTTCTTGCAGAAGTACACACTCAACTCACAGATTCCCATATGATTACATCTGATGCATCATGGCAAATCCAAGCTCCTTGACCTCCAAGTGGCACTTAGACCTCACACCATCTATGAAGTGGAAAGTCTCTGAATCCAACTTTGAGATTCTTCTTTCCTTTAAGCAGGGATAAAAGATGCTGCCCTATAAAAGATCAAGATGTTTGCTTGATCGTTGTTTGTCTATTCCAGCTTCATCCATTCTGGTGGAGAGAAGACTCTTTCTCATCATTTCCTAGCTGATCTTTGCAACTAAAGAGGCAACTGATGAAACTTAAGTCTCTCTGCTAAATAGAGGCTCATGCATTAAGTTGTAGCCCCTCCTAATAAATTTAACCCTCCCCAAGCAACAACAGAGGTGGGAAGAGGGGCTGGTAATCCTGTTTAGGAGCACAACACAGAGAAGCTGCCCAAATCTCAGCTTCTCCTCCTTTACATTTTTCATACTGGGAATAAAAGTCCACTTGCTGTTACTCTGAAAGGCTTTCTACGCCCAGATCTGTGAATGAGGATACTTTCAATGGGAAGCCGTGGTCAAAATATGACCAGATGCTGCTAAACTTCAACTCTCAGCATCCTCCAGCATTGTCCATGCTGCAAGGGCTGCTAGGAGTTGGAGTTCAGCAACCCACCCCCATGAAAGCTACAGCTTCCCTACTCCACCTTATCAGATGGAGTTAAACAGATAATTCAGGAGTAGAAAAGCCATCTGGGAGCTAGTCCCGAAGTAAAGGAAGAGGATCACATTCCTCTCCAATCTAGGATGACACCTTTACATAGCACAAGATGATAATCTGGCTCCCATCACTCCATCATTTAGTGACCACAACATCATGAGTAACTATGGGAAAGCCTCTGGTGGTACTACCTGTTACTCTTCCTTAACCCACGTCTGATCTGCAGAGGTCAATTTAGAACCATCAGGGACATCCACAATTGCACAATACTGACATATTATCTTTGCTTCTTTGACACCAGCTTTTCTTTTTTAACCTGGCACCTAAAATCTGCCAAATGGTTTTTCATCACCCTACCTCCAAACTTGTCTTCTCCTCCCTTCTCCCACAATACCCAGGTTTTTCTCCATTGTTAGTCCTGCACCCATTCTCCCTTCCTTTACCTCAGGATGCTGTGAGATGCTGGTTCTATTCAAGATTCTTTTGTGCAAATCTCTTTGCATCCTCTACCGGCAGAAAAGAACTTGAGGAAAGATGTCTCTCCTGCTGGCTTCACCCACCCACTTTCTTTCCAGTTGCATATGGTACACGTGCTGCCTCCCCAAAGCAACACATGGCACATAACTTCAAGAGCCAGGAACAGTCAGTCAGTGAGAAGACGTGCCTAATATACTTTGTCTGCCACATGGTTCTTCCTTTCTTTGGGAGATTATGGATTCTACAGACATTACTTTCACTCAAGTTGCCCTGGCTTGAAAGTTGCTATTATTGATGGTCTGATCTCCTGGAGGTAGAGGTCCACAAGACACCTGCTGGATCTGGAGCAGTATTCTGCTTGCCCACTTAGACCCATCCAGAAGGATCCAAATTGGACTTTGCATTTTCCAGCCCTACATTTCTATGTACAAAAGCGAGCGGAGCAGGGAGAGTGTGCTTTCCACAACACAAAGGTCACTCAAGATGGCCTGACCATTAAAAGCAACCTCACATGACTTTTCTGAGAGTTCCTCCTGCTGTCTTCAGGGGATGCTCCTCCATGCTTAACTGATGTTTAATGCATGCTCTCCTCAGTCCCTGGCTTCTTGAGTTTCATCTCCAGGTGCTCCTCTCCACCAGGACCATCTGTGGACTAGGTGCAACCTTCTGGACTAACACATAAACCCTTCCTTGGAGTAGATGCAGATTCTGCTCTGTAACAGTTGACAATGTCTAGATGGTGCTTCTCCCTTTCTTCTGTCCACAACACTCTTTCTCCACCATCCTTCTCCTCATGACACCCTCTTTCCTTTCTTCTAATTAGCCCAGGAATGGGCAGAGAGCTTTCACTGGATGTCTGAACTGTCCATGTGCAGTCTAAGGAGCACATGTAGGCTATGCATTGCCCATTCCCGCTCTGGATAGAATAGGGATACAGCTGAAGAGCAAGTCTGATGCATCAGCAAGAGGACTCAGATTACAATTCTTACCCAAGTGATGAGCATAGGTTAGATAATATATACTTGTAGAGAACCCAAATCTTGTAGACCAGAGCCAGCTGAACTGGCAACAAGCCAAAAGGGCCATGCATAAGAATGCAGGAAACTGCTTCAGCTGTGTTTAAAACCTTTGCTCAGGAACTGAAACACTTTCTCAGTGCTGAACTGCAGAAATCTCTCCTTTGGTCCATTTTTTCATTGTCCTTGATCTTGCTCAGTGGGCTGCTCCCTCCTCCTCAGTTTCAGCCTTCAGTAAGGTTGCATCACAACTTATTTTTTGGAGCACACCCCTCCATCTAATGGGAAGGACCCCTACTCCTAGCATTTCCTTCACCAGACCTTGGCTGTGAATATGCCTGCAGGTTGACAAATTACTCAAAAGCGGTCCTTTGTCACTCTCCCTGTCCCTCCAACAACATAATACTGGATGGAGGCTATTGTGTTTTTTTTATTTTTGTCAAATCAGCACAATGCAGCCGCGGAAGTCAGAGGCATTGCAGTAATTGATCAGGCCAAGCAAGAGGAGACAAGAGGGATGGTGTCTCAGATGCCCTCTACAATCACGTGGATGGGGGACAAGCCACAAACTGCAGTTGACCATCTCAACTCTCACCTTGCAGCAAGTTAGAATGGATGATTCTTGTGTCCCTCCCAACTCTACAATTCTATAAGAACAGAATTCTGTACAATTTGGCAGATGGCAAAAAGTTCCATATTCCACCCATGATATTTCTACCTAGTGATGCTGTGAAAGTCCACCACCAGAACTTCTCAAGAGTCCACTCAGCATAGGGTAGGAAGATTTTCTTTACACACACAAACACACCTTCCTTGCTCCACCATTACAGTGGAGAAAATAAATATCCCCTTCTTTTCTGTAAGAACCATCTTTTTTTCCTTCCAGTTACAAATTAGCCTGCATTTGGGGGTGGGGGGTGGGGAGCCAGCATCAAGAAACAAGAAAGATGGATGCTCAGTAAATAAATGCAAATCACACCTTTCAGCGCAAATGCATTTTTAAGGTATAAGCCTATACACATCACCACTCATCCTTCTTGCACGATTCAGGGATATTTATTGATGATCCTCTTAGAACAATGGGACATAATTTCTCCTATTCAAGTGCTGCACTTGGCATGTCAATGTGCGCACATACTGCGAAAAGTAATGGGCAGGACCAAGGTGAAGCCTGAATGTAAGTTGGCTGGATGGATATGTGATGTCCCAATCTGTCGCATTAAACACTCCCATTTGGGAACCAGTTTTGGAGGCATCTCAGGGGGTTTGCAGAGGCCACAAGTGGTTGTAAGGCCTCTGATTATACAGTATATCTGCCCTAGAAAGATGCACACTTATGGCTTAAACATCACAGGGAGGAGATGCTCGAGGGCATATTGGGTCATGAAACAGGAAGCAGAAAAGCAGCTACCAAAAGTTTGCCTGAGAACAAGCAACTCATTCAGTCAACCTATTTCCATCTTTCTTATCTACCCTGGAAATCACATTCTACAGATGGATTTCTTGGAAATCTCCCATCGGATCCCCAGAGCAGAGGATGCACAGAGGGTCAAAATCCAATCCCTGACATTGTCTCTCTTCTGTTGGTTTATTATCCCATCCAATACAATTGTTTGTGATTTAAAAAAAATAATAATGAAGTCTGCCTCGGGTGCTGCCTGCAGTTTTTCCCCTAAACTCACGGCCTATTTGCAAACGTACTGGCAGCTGCTTTAGGTTTCCCCAAATATACTGTGTGTTGTGTAGATTGTAGATCTGAGAACGACCACCAGCAGCTCTTTCCAAACGGCTCTGCCGTGACATCCCATATGGACAAATCACAGCATTTCACTCTAAAAGAACCAAGGAGAGCCTTACCTTGTCCTTTTTCAGGAGAAGCTGGGAGGCAGAAGTCTTGGTTGTCTGTTTCTTACATCTCCTGTTTCTATTGGGACAATCCTACCAACCCACCAACTGGACTTGCTGTCCTAATTCCTAGACTGATAGTTTCGCATCCCCCCGTCCATCGTAAATAAAATCAGAGACACGGTTCAGCATGGGTTCCAAAGTGCATAACAGCGCAAAGCCACAGCCGCTGTGAGCTCCTGAAGTTTGGTAGGCTGATCCTTTAACAAGTAGGAAGGCTGATGTCGATCACTGTATATCTTTGGATATGTCAGTAGGTGGTCACACCAAGCCCATCTTGGCTGATCTAGAAAGTGAAACTGGATTATCCTTCATTACTATCTGGACAGGGGTCCTCCTGCAAACCAGGGTTAAAAATTGGATGATTCTAAACTGCCTAGAGTAGCTGAAAGCACACCCCAGAAGAAGGCATCGCTAAATCACGTTGGTATCCTGTCAAGAAAACTGTGTGGATGCGTCCGCAAAGTCACCAGCTATCAAGCTCAACTTAAAAGCAGCTTGACTCTTTTTATGTCTCTGCATGTGTCCGTGGTCTTTTTTTTTAAAATGTGTTGATTTCTTCTCCTGTTCTTAAGCACAGTAACTAAGGAAACCTACATTTATAGACACCATTGTGTGATGAAAGTTACTAATAAACGCAAACCCCCAAAACAGCATTGTTTAAGATAAGCTGCTTCAAAGAGCTTTGTGGGAAGAGCAGGGATGGTGCAACGGAAGACGAAGCCTAGGAGAGGGATTAGTGCAAGATAATCTGTTCAAATTAGGGGTGCTTGTGAAGGTTTCCCCATCTGCATCTCCTCCTGGATCTCATGACCATGAGAATGACTAGCCGCCTTCATCGAGAAGCACCAACCTCTGCTTATTCTCCAAACACCAAAAGTTGTGAGGATGGTGCTGTAGTCTCAGACAGGTAGTCCTCGATTTATGACAATTGAGATCAGAACTTCCATTGCTAAGCAAGGCAGTCATTAAGTGAGCCACACCCAACTTTTCAACCTTTTTTGCTGCAGTCTTAAGTGAATCACCACGGTAATTAAGTGAATCTCATGGTCGTTAAGGAAATCCAGCTTCCCCATTGACATTGCGTGTTGGAAGCCAACTGGGAAGGTCGCAAATGACAATCATGTGACCCCGGGGTGCTGCAACTGTCATAAATACATGCCAGTTGCCAAGTGCCTGAATTTTGATCATGTGACCTCGGGGACGTGGTGATGGTTGTAAGTGTGAGGACTGGTCATAAGTCACTTTTTTCAGGGGCATCGTAACTTCGAACGGTCGCTAAACGAATGGTCGTAAGTTGAGGACTACCTGTATGTGCATGGCAGAAAAGCGGGACACTCTCTTCAAATAAATAGTCAATCACATTGCAACAATTCCAGCCTCTCCTGCTCCAAGAGAGTTTGACAGAGATGCTCTAGATTACCCTGGGCCATTATAAGAAATACAGCACTGCCCAAGTAGATGCTAATTTGCTTATGTAAAACACAATAATAAAATAAGACTCTGCTTATGTAAAACACAAAGAGAGAGGATCGGGCATCAAGATATGACAAAGCTTTCTCCTGACCAATTTAGGCACAGCCAAATATTGAGCAAGTTATGATAAGCCATCTCCAGATGGAAAATATCTCATATCGCACTGCTGGTTTATGCAATTCATTTGCCTGTTACAAACTCATTTGCTTGCAGTCTCTCAAAAATGACACTCTTACGGTGTTTTTCTCCCGTATCTTTGATACAATCTGAGCAGCATCTAATAGCAAACAAGAACAAGCAAGCTTAGATTCAGATTAATCTGCCTTCTCAACTTGGTGTCCTCTCAACAGTTAGGATTATAGGCCCCAGAATTCACAGCCAGCATGCCCAGTGGCTTGGAACTCGGTGACCCCTAATTCCATGACTGCTGGGGGATAGAGGCAGGAACAAGCTGACATGGAAGCTAACTTTATTTTTGGTTCAACTTATGCTAAACAATGGTTTGTTTAATCAGTTTATTAAATAAGCCACAATTGGTTGGGTTCACAGAACATGTGAAACCATAGTTTATAAATCACAATGGATATGTTCCTATCACATACTAGGCCATAATCAAGCAAACCACATTATGGCTTAGGGCAGAGTTTTTCAAACCTTGCCGTGCCATGCCCACCACAAAGTGAATTTGTGTGACCGCCACATTTCTAGTTACATTTGAGTCTATATATTAAGGAAGAACAGTTGTAGGAACTTGCTGATTTGATCTGAAAGAAGTACCCCCCCCCCCAAACCTTTTAAATCTTTCATAGAAGCCTGCTGTGGCCAATTACTCCTCTTTTGAAAGGCAAAGCACTTTTTGTTAAAAAAAAATTAATACCTGGGCTTCATCCTGGGCTCTGGAGTTGTTGTATTACTAAGGCAGTCACTGGCAGCCCTCCAATTATTGTATCACAACCCCTCCAGTGTTGCGACACACACTTAGAAAAACATTAGCTTAGGGTGCAACCTCAGGTTATAGGTACATCCTGTAGAAATTGAACTACAGAACCTTTAAGGTTGAGTTATGAGCATAGTTTGGCCTGAATCTTGATGCAGAAGGCAGAAATCAGGACCAAGGAGCCACTGATAACAGAAGAAAAATGGAAATCAGGACAGGAGAAGGAGTTCAGCCCATCTGCAGCTGTTAGCATGACATGGCCCAGAGAACAGCAGCCATCACCCTTGGCAAAAATACGCTGATTCTTTAAAAGTGACTTTTAGAAATGATCTCTGCTGGGAAGGAAGAAGATGACACAAAATGAGGATTGAGACCTTGTGGCCCTCAAAAATTGCTGAACTTCAGCTCCCGGCATTGCTCCCCACTGGTTGCAACTGGAAGTTACGCTTCAACAATATCTGGAAGAACTTATACTTATCATCACTCAGCTCATTTATGGAGAATAGGAATCTTCTTGGCCATTAAATAAAAGGAAAAAGAGAGAGCTTAAAGTCCTCTCCATAGAGTGCAGGTCACCTACAGCAGGCAAGTTGGAAGGAAGTGATACCTTCAAACTATGTTGGGGAGTTCTCCTGGAGGTACTTAGCTGAAGGTAATACAACCCTGGGTAGCAAGAATCTTTGATCTTCCTTGAACAAGGCTTGTCTTCTGAACTCCCATTCTCATAATGAGGTCAGGATTACTGGTTCAACACAGAAGTGTTTCAAAGAAGTGGGAAGGAGCAGCTTTTTCTCCTGGACAAGTACATTAGCTGAGAGGAATATGTTGCCAGTCTCTTAAAGAGGTTTCATTGCATGTTTTCTTCACAGGGAAATTCTTCTGTGAGACTTGATGAGTGTCATATTCAGATCCATTAAAGAAAATATATGTATATATTTTCTGAAGTTGGTGGGATGAACCCACTAACAGAGAGAGAGACAGCTCTTGCCTAATCAGAAAATGTATGAAATGGGATTTGACAGAATGAAACTTTGATTTCCCTGAAATCACATTTTTTTTGACATGACTTGTCTGCCCCAACCATCCATCCATCCTGCCTGCATTCCAGAATGTCAAAAACGTACTTCAGACATTCTCTGAGGCTCCAAGTATCTTCCTGTGACTGAAAACATCAGCCTCAACTCATCTACCAGAAGGGTATAAACTCAGATGTATTATGGATGGGTGGAATAGATGGGAATTGAAGACAGCAAGGATGGGAGGTGGTGATAGTTGGAGTTTAACTCAGCCAAGCTAGATATACTGGTTTAGGGAAAGCTTCATTACCTGTACCTACTCAGAGTTCTGAAAAGCAAGCATGGTTTTTTCAACCCATTGTAGCTGCACAACAGTTCTAAGTCACCCACTAAAATAAGGGGGTGTAGCCCTGTTAAATCCAAATACCAGGTTAGATATCTTCCACTCAGGAAGGTAAGGAACACAGCATAAATGTACAAGAAAAACATTAAGCAGTGTTTACATTGAATACCTTAAAATACAACTAGCTTTTCTGGAAGAGCAACTAATGAACTGACATGGGCACACTGCATAACTTGGTATCAGAAACCACATCTTGTGGGTTTAATGAGAGTTTGCTTCACCTTCCTCAGTTTTACAGCTCGTAAGGGTATTATAAAAGTAGAACAGAACTGTCTACCAAATGGATCTGGCCATGAAATAGAGTATAGCCCACACATGCCATGTCACCTGCTCCACGCAAGCCCATTCTGCCATGGGACTGTCACAATACTTTCTCTCCTACAGCACCAGTGGGAAGGCACTCAGGTGAGCTCGAACAAATGATCTTTCAGGATTCACCTGGGCAAAGCCTCACAAGTACCAGGTGGGAACAGTAGTGATCAAGGTATCTCCCCTGCCAGGTAAGTATACCAGGTGGGAACAGGTCAAGCAGAAGTCACACTCCAGTCTCTTTTGGAGCTCAGTCTTGTCAGCATTTTGCCGAAGGGATAAATCAGCCCTCTCTAAGCCAAAGGATATTATGGATTGAGAGGCACAACCACAACGATACATCCAGCTTCAGCTGAAGATCTTTAGAAGACCTGGGAGTGGTCCTGTAAGGTCAGTGGTGCCACACCTACCTCAAGGGTTAAGCTAGGTTAAGAGGGAAAACCTAACTTAGGCCAATAGTTAAGGCCCAGCTTTGAGAGAGAAGAATTAGATATTCAGCAAGAGACCATAAAGATGGCTCTGAGAAATGGAAGTTGAATGGCGTCCAGGGTTAAACATCCTTGAATGGAACAACCTAGGCCCCATTTATTTATTTATTATTCACATTTCTATCACCACCCATCTCCCCCTAAAAGGGGGGCTCTGGGTGGTTTACAATAAAATTCACCTTAAAACCTGACATCATAAAATCACCAATGTTAAAATAATAAAAATATAAATATAAAATCCAAGTGGGAGATTTCCATTCCGTCGGGAGAACTCTACATCACCAGCCACCCCCAGGAAAAGCTATTGCCCTTCCCATCCCAGGCAAGGCAGCAAAACCAGGTCTTCAAGTCCCTCCGGAAGGCTGGGAGTGAAGGGGCCTGCCTCACCTCGGGGGGTAGAATGTTCCACAGGGTGGTCACCACTGCAGAGAAGGCCCGCCTCCTGGACCCTGCCAGATGGAATTCTCTTACTGATGGGGTCCGCAGCATGCCCTCTCTGCATGATCAGGTGGGACGGGTTGATGTTATAGGGATTTAGTAACTGAGATATTACCTTACCTTCAAAAACGTTCTCCATTGCAATAATGTAATTTCCATCCAGCAACCATCAGTGTCCTCCTCTAGGTATTCTCTAGAATAGATCTTTGTCAGCTTTCCAGGAGCCATTGATAGGAAAGACAATGTGTAGATACCAGAAGGACATGATCTGTTCTATGATGTTCCTATTAATTTGCTATCTACACCTGCGGCTTGCAAGTCTCTTTGTTAAAGCCATAATGTCTATTTTTTTTAACAACAAAAAAAACCCCTTTCATGATTAATCCTTTCTCTATGCAGTAGGAAGCTCGAAGCTCTCAGTTAATGGATGCTGCTGATTGAACTGAGCAGCATAAGGAAGCATTGCAACTAAGGTGGGGACACTCATTTTTTAATAACTGAAGGGATCTGTAAATTGATATAGAAATCAAATAGGGGTGGGCTAAGACACAGCCTGACTTGACCCCTTTCCATAAAAGGATTTGAACAGATCTATGACCTAAGTACCCATCTATGGTTTTGGTATTATCATGCCATCTGTTTATTAACAGTTCTAGCTTCTTCTAAAAGCTCTCTCTGGGGATCAAGTCAACCACTTCTGATAATGCTCGCTAAGGACATACTGGAGCATTTCCACACCAGATGTTGTGAAATGCAATATTGGACCATTATCAATCAGCCCAACCTAAATCCAACATCTCAACTGTTAAGACTTCCTTCTATTCCACTCTACCTCTTTTTTTAAATAGATGGGAGTAGCAATACATTGACCACAATCTTTGGGTGCCTGGAGTAATCTATCAATTTGGGGTGAGCAAGGCCATCCAGACAGAGTCCCACCAATCCATGGCAAGGGATGATTTCTGAGCATCCAGCTTGCAATGCTCAATGAATACCCTTGCAGTTTAGATAAGAACTCTGCATTGTTTCCAGACCTCTCAATAATATTCTAAATAAAGAAGCTGCAGACACAGACATTATTTATTTATATCTAAGAACCCACCCCCTTCCAAGGCTAATTATGAGTCATAAAGTAACAACAATATCTCTGAATAATTCAGCTGAATTAAAGCCAGTGAATTTCCTTTCAGAGCATTCCTCAAAGTGCAGGTACCAATCTATACATCTGCCAAATGGGGCACCATTTTTCAAACACTGTTTAAAAATATGAGGAGTCCCTATTCAGTCCTGATCCTAGTATTATATTGCCTGGAAGAAAAAAGAAACGCACAGACATACCACACACTGTATCTGGTCATATCAAATTTTAGCTGACTTTCAAAATATTAAGCAATATTTTTCAGACATTGAAAAACCATAGAATATAACTGGAGGAGAAGGAGGATTCCTGTTCTGAATTGCTTATGGGTTGGCTGATGTGCTTCGTAGCTGTTGTTTTCTGGTCACTGACCATAATGAACTAAACTTTATTATTATTATTATTATTATTATTATTATTATTATTATTATTATTATTATTCCATAGGAGAAGCAGAACAAAGTAGTGGCATAGCTTATTTTCTGCACATTTCACTGAACTTTAGGACACACTTCAGGCAAGTTTATAAGATTCAAGAGTCAGTGGTGCAGAAGATGAAAATATCTTTTTAATGCAAAGAGAAGCGTTCCCTTGTTCATAATGGAGAGTGTTTAAGTGAATGCAGAGCTCTAATCGTTCATTATGGAAATGAAAATGGGAGAGCAAAATCCCATCCCGTAGCTCATTTTTCTCAAATTCACAAAAGAAGATCCTGCTCATTCTCAGAAAATGCAAACCACCAGGATGAGAAACTCAATTTTTCTTTCTCCTCCCAGAGGGCGGGCAGCCTTTCTCCCCTTGTTTAAGGACCCCAAAAGATGGGCATATGAGGTGCAGCAGACCAGGAGTTTTCTCTAGGAGATAGATATGTATGAACTGAACCAGCAAGGATGAACCAGGCCTATTTGCAAGATACATAAAAAATCTCCTGGGCTTTTGTCGTTTCAAAAACTAGAAGTTTAGGCGTGGGTAATGTTTCCTTGACTGGAATATGCTCCGACAATGCTTTCCAGAAAACAATTTCAGGATGACAGCAGAGGAAATTCCCAATGCCTCGTAGTGGTTCTAACCTCTAACTAGAAGTGTGATACAGGGATGGGGGTTAGTCAATCAATCAATCAATCAATTAAATCTCCTCTTCATATTGCTGAAACAGTCAATAAGCCATTGATTCATGTTTTCAATCTGTGCCCTCCAATCATCTACAGCAGTGATTTGCATTTGGGTTCTGCACATTTGCAGAGTCAAATTCTCCTGCTTCATTCAGCCTTGTTTCAAATCTGGCATACATGAAGATGAAAGAATTAATTCTCTCCCCCCACCCCCCACCCCCAAAGGAGGGAGGAAACACAGAGATCAACAGAGCAAAGCATCTGTTACTGAGAAAAAGGAAATATTCATGAACAAAGATAGGATCTACAGATGAAGTTCTAAACATTTAAAGGCAATCTATCAATCCTCATAAAGACAAGCCAGAGGAAGCAAGGAGGAGGAGGAACAGCGAGTGTTTGCCATTAATATTGTAAATACACATGTGGTTTTTATGTCTCAGAACAGATATGGAGTATGTAGTTTGACAGTTGTAGGAATAAACAATATGGAATGGTTGGTTGCAAATGTGAGATTGTTTGGGTAAATGGATGGGTTGTAATTCGATAGACAGTCCACCATGGCTATATTTCTGGACACGATTGATATAGAGTGATGGACACAGTGGACAGAAGGTTGGGAAAATAGGGTTGGGGAGAAATAAATTCTCAGCATCATCCAAATTCCATAGAAATTACAACACGGTGAAGGGAAAGTGCCGAATGAAATCACTGGGAAGTGTACAAGGAAGTGAATGTTATTTTAAAGAATGAGTACTTTACAAAGAATGGACCAGATCAACCATGCTTCCATGTTGTTGTGTTGTGCCAGTGAGGTCCATGTTTTTGAAGGAAAAAAGGCTTTCGATCAACTAGGGTCAGAAATGAGGACAGTGACAAATTTACACTTCTGGAGGAAGAAATGGTGGACTGAAGGTGGCTCCATGAAAAGCAGAGCTCACGACCATGGTGGAAAGAAGAGCCAATGAGTAGACCAGCTCTTTGATAATTCCTCTCTGGACAAGGAGAGGACTTGAGATGACCCACAAGTGCTCCAGACAGCTGCTCCTTGTGAAGAGACTGCACAACAGTGGTCTCCGGTGGTTTAGAGCTTTGGGAATTTGAGCAAATTTGTTCAAACTGCAGTCAACCCCTTAAAAGGAAACTAGGTTTGCATACTTCCTTTTCTAATCACTTTAGGAAATTGCTAATTAACTGATTTTAAACTGTGAGAAACCTTTGGATCAACAAGTTTGACAGCACCGGGTGACTTTCCTTCAATCCTTAGTGAAAGAAAGCTTTAACTACAAGTTTAAGAACTTTAAAAAAAACTTTTTTTAATAAACAGCAAAAGGGTAATTAAACCTTTGATTTTAGAAAGTTCCAAATAGACGAAGGGTCCAGATAAATTTGAAATAAGATTTTGGAATTAGTTATAAAGAATCCTTCCCATGGGAAAATGGTTTGTTTTGAATTCTTTAAAAAAAAAAAGACTTTAAAAAATGGACACTAGAGGGAACTAGAGGGAACCAAAGATTACAATTAAAGGAGAAGAACACACAATCTCAATTTACACTTACAGAATGAAGCAAATATTCTAACATTGGACATATTGAAGGATATTTTTGGACTCAGAAGTTAATTTTAATAGCATCAACAGAGACATCTGCCTCTATGGAGAGACTGGGCCTAAAAGATGTTATGGAGGAGAAACAAGTTTTACTTGACAAGATCGAGACTGAGTTGAAAGTGGATTTAAAAATGACAAGCTACAAGAATGATATGGAAAAAGATGTTATACTGGACATACAAAAGAAACCAGCTGATGTCTCAATAATTAAAAGGATTTACAAGCAATAAGAGTGACCCAGATAATTTTCCTATATTGTATTTACAAGAGGCTTCTTAAAGTTTTGAAGAGTCTCATGAGAAGGGAAAAAGAAAAAATGAAAAGATAACATCAAATTCTACGTCATTATTTGAATGGACTAAAACTTAAGATTGTTGGTATATGCAATAACATAAATTGATAAGAAATGAAGGCCATAACTGTCATGAACTCTTTGTGAGAAGCCAAAACTTTTTGGTTATTTTTTTTTGGGGGGGGGGGGGAGAGATACTATGTTTACGCATTCAGATGGTCTCATGATGAAGCTAAGCATTTCCAATTAAAAGAATTGAGCCCCAGAGATGGAAAAGCCTGAAATCCAAAAGAGCCACTCTCACTTATCCAAGGATAGATAAACCATGGTTTGAGTCAAAACAAACTGTCTCATGTATTTATGGATCTAGATCAGTGCTTCTCAACCTTGGCCACTTTAAGATGTGTGGACTTCAACTCCCAGAATTCCCCAGCCATCATGCAACTTTAAGATGTGTGGACTTCTTAAAGTTGCATGATGGCTGGGGAATTCTGGGAGTTGAAGTCCACACATCTTAAAGTGGCCAAGGTTGAGAAACACTGATCTAGATGAACCATGGTCTTCCAGAAAAGGAATTAGTTTTCTTGTAAGATGTCTCTGATGTCTCACAAGAAAAAGATGAACATGTACTGAGGTGGGACAGCCATCCCAACCCACATTTCTACTCTACTATTTCAAAAAGGGTTTCTTTGCTCCTGCTATTTCTGAATCACATCTTGCTCTTTATTAACTTCTAGTTGCACAAACGGGCTACGAATGGGCAAGTACCTGATCCTCTCAAACAACCTGAAACCCATCCATGCCTACAACTTTCAGACTTCAAGTTTTATCAGGAAAGGGTACAACTCGATACTCACCAAGCTGGGAGAGAAATCTATTTAATAAGCTCACAATAGCAGTCTAAATATTGAGAAAGTCTGCCACACAAAAGATGGAAAACAATCATCTCTCTTTTGTCACTGGGGAGGCAATGAGAAATGATATATTGAAACAGCAAGAAAAAATGGATTTTGTTTAAGCCAGTGGGTGGAACGATTGTGCTGCTGGTTGTTCCAAAATCAACAGACCTATCTCTCTCTCTGGTCAAATTATAAGCATGAACAAAAGTCTCCCTCTTCCCCGACACCCAAGTGTTCCCACCTTATTCACAGGTGGCAAAGTTTATAATATAGATTTCACTTCTGTGGGAATTTCTACCCCACTCTTCTAGTGCATAAATGCCCTGCCAGGTGGCTTGTAAGCTTCACTATGGTCATAAAACTAAAATATGTTGGTGTGGGAGGGCTACAGCAGGCTTGGTCGACTCCCTGTCCATAAGCGGGACTGCATCCTCACAGAATTCTCAAAATTCCCATTTGAAAAGGCCCCCAGGAGGTGGTCCCTGCTCAGTTCTTCATTTGGGATTAAGTAGAACTATTAGAAGCTAATGAGGTAGTGGACTTCTGGAGAGAGAGTTGTGTACATCCTTATATTCCTTGGCCAGATCCTACCTAAGTAAGTACAAGAATACCCTCTTCCACCCAGAAGAATGTCCCCATTTGAAAGTCTATCTAAAGCAAGTGGTATTTTATAAAATTGACCCAAAACTGGTAGACAAAGGTGGTCTATGCATGATGGAGTTTAGCTGGATCCTAAGAATCTTCCCCCACCAAAGTGTGATAAGTATTTCCTGTGTCTGGGTAGAAGCAGAACTTAGGTCCTTGGTGAAGATGCCCCTTTAGGAGTCACGGAGGACCAGGTGTGAAAGCTGATGCTAAACACCGTTTCTGTGCCAATCAGGCAGCATTCAGAAAGGTGCCATGTCTAGAACAAAACATGATGCTACCATGACCTTCAATGTCACTGTGACACCAAAGCCTGGTAGTGAGACTTCCCATCACATTCAAACAGGAAATACATGAACACAGTTGTGAAGTTCTTGAAATAAGTTTAACAGTGCACCTCCTCCCCCCAAAACTGGGAAATATTAATCCTGACGAACATCATCCTGCACATGTGCATAACTGGGGGCCATATTATTTTTTCATCCACAATGGCCTCCCAACCACCAAAAGGTTAGCCATCTTGTCACTGTTTTCCACCACTGGGAGGTGGGTGGATGGGCGTAAAGGGGATTATTGTTTCAAATAAATAGATTGTTGTATTTTATAGTTTTATTGTTTTATTCATATGGAATCATCATATACTAATGTTACAATAAAAAAGAAACAGAGACATGTTATCCAGAAAAGAATCTGGAAGGGAAAGGAGAGGGGCACTACAGCCCGCCCCCCATTGGTCCAATTTCCTCTCCAAACACACAATTAAAAACAATTTTCAGAATTATCACTATTTATGCCAACCAAATACAAAACTTATTGAAACAAAACAGATGAAGCTTGGGGTAAAGAAACAAGTCACAACCAGATAGGAGGACCCTGCCAAGATGGGATTTGATGATTTGATTCAAATGTGATTGATCCATGCCCAAAATCAAATGAGGAAGTCAATTCAAAGCATCAGACCAAATTAGACAGCCTGAATTGACACTTCTCCATGTGCTGTTTCTGACATCAGTCTGGAAATCCAAGGTGAACTTCTCCAGTTTCAACATCTGATTTGACCATCCAGATCAAAAGAGACCGATTTTCTGAATCACATCAGTGACTCAGATCAGATGTTGCCCGATTCACACAGGCTTCTCAGATAGCTTTATATTGCGGCTAATTCTAGGCACAGATGGGGAGGTTTAACTTACAGTGCAAGAAACTCCAGTGCACAATATTGACATAATCCCACATAGCACACAGTAATTAATGACAAAATCCCCCATGCACCGTAAAGCTCTGCTTCATGCTGAAAAGATGAAAATGGTCTACTTTTTTCTCCATGTGAACAGGCAGCTGGGAAATCTCATGATGATTGAATTGCAACAAGGCTGTTACATCTGGCTTTGGGGAGAGAAACTGAGGCTCAGCCAAAGAAAGCAAGAAGTTGGGGAGACAGATCAGGACCTAGGTCTAAGACAGGAAAAATATAGTACGCTTCTCCTATCCCTCCAACGATGGGTTGCTGCTAAGACCAAGCCAACCAAAGAGCAGGAATCTTCATACACAATGTAGTCAAAATGTTTGGCCAGGTCAATATTTTGCTATGGGAACACCACCCCAAACTATAGCAAAATAGAGCTGCCTGGGGGATTCTGGGAGTTGGTCCACTCATCCTAAAGTTGCTGAGGTTGGGAAACACTGGTCTAGGGTCTTTTGTATGGGAATCCAGAAGATCTTTTGCTGAACAATGTCCCCTTCCTGATTATAATATCCAGACAGAAAATGCAAATTTGCCTCTCCCCATATTTGCAGGGGCTGATAATAAACTTAAGAACCGAGCTCTAATTTAGAGTGCAAAATTGGATTTTATCCTCAGCTCTGTCCCCCTTGTGACTCAAGCCAACTAAAGACCCAACTTGTCCAGAGCTGCTCCAAGTGGGTCAGCTCCATTTTATAATATTATGTAGCAAAAAAAGGGAATTCACCTGTGACTAACAACAGCAGGTTGAGGTTTTCATAGCATCATCTGCTGTTTAATCGCAAACCTGGCCTATAAATTACTTGGAGGCTTTATGATTAAGCCAGTCACAAATAGGAAGATTTAATGTTATTACAGAAGAGAGAATTAATGGTGTTATTAGAAGCATAAATCTGAACCAAAGACACCTTTTCCCCTCTCTCTCTTTCAGATAGGCAGTCCTAGGCATTTTTTCACAGCTGGATGGGGCTTTCTGGAAATTCAGAATATTTTCATGGGCCACCCTACCACAAATGGGCTTAAACAAATTCAAGGTGAAGAAAACGAGGACCTGATTGAAATCAAGTCATAAGGACATGTGAACCGTCCTGCTGCATCAAACCTATTCCACTTGGCCCACCAGGCACATCAAGGAAGCCCATAAATCAGAATTCAGGGTGGGCTTCCTCTCCAATTGTTGCTCCTGACCACCTAGTGTGTAGGGGTGGGCTGCCTCTGTGCCTCTCCTCCAGGAACTTCTCCTTTTGAAGCCATCTAAACTAGCAGCCAATATCATATCTTGTGGTATCATATTTCACAGGTTGATTACTGTTGCATGAAGAAATGTTTTCTCCTATCGGTTTTCAATCTATTGGTCAGTTCCATCTGTCCCCAACCTGGTCCTTCAGATCTTCCAACAGTGCACCCATGTAAGGTATATGAGAAAGACCTTGAGAAACGGGGTGAAGAGATGCTCCCTAGGGAACAATCAGATAAGAGAGGACTTAGCCCACAGCTGCATAATGGGAGGAGAAAGAGGCTCAGAAGAGACCCTCCCTAACTTCTCAGGCTATAAAGGAGATGGCAGGAGATTTGTACTTTCAGACTGGCAAGATTTCTACTAATGTAGCCTTACAGTAAAGTAGAATTAGCTCATCTGGCCATGCTTCCTGTCTGGTCTACCTGGGAAAGCTGACAACCTATCACCACTATAATGGATTCCATTCATCTTGCTGTTGGTTGTCCTCTTCTTCTCTTCCACCTTCCCAGCATTATGCACTTCTGAGGAGGGCTAGGTCTTTCATTATGTGTCCAAAACATTGTAATATATAGCTCCACACTTAGGAAATTGATTTTTGGTGCTGAGCAAAATGTCTTGGTCTGATCTGAACTGGGAGATGTTTCAGGCTCCATTAAGGACCAGGAGTCCTTACCTGTTTTTGTAAACTTGTACATATACTGTACCCTTAAGCAACATACTGTAGGACGTGTCTTGCATCTTGAAGGCCCAAGATTTACTTTGCCTCAAACACATACAGCATTGTGTAAGTGCAGATAACATGAGTAGTACAACTAACATGGAAAGATGGCCTAAGAAGACAATCACAAAATGCCTAATTTGTGGGGGAGATAATGAGGCCTCCTACATCTATTCCTAAGGAGGCCTGGACCCTTGACATGGACATATCTGAACTCCAAGAATCTAATTTCAAGAAGCTGGAGAACTTTCCATTATTTACGATGAAGTGAACATCCTAATGTTTGAAGGATATACTGTACATCTCTTGCTGTTACACCAAAACCCACTTCAAAAATCGGCAACACATTGTACTTTTCCATCCTCCTCCTCAATTTAGATCCTCACCTTTCTGCCCACAGCAATATAGGCAACTAATTTAATTTCACTTTCATTCAATATATTCATGTAAATTAAACTGAATCAAATTTAGTTTTTGCCTGGCTTCCCCATTTTCCTTGGGCTTGGTGCCCTGAGAAACCACTCAGTGTTTGTGGAAATGAAAAAAAGGTTTTGCTCCCCCTATTTAGATCTGTGCAGTCAAGTGAAGTGTTAAGGAAACCTGATTAGGCAAGAATAAATCTTTTTTCCATAAACAGCAAAGGAAGCACATATTAATGGATCTCATTACTCCCCAAAACTCCCACTCGTTGTGGGAAATTCACACATGCATCTTAAATCCAGCTGGAATTAAGATGCATGAAGCCTTGGCTATCAATCAGCTTATTAAACAAAGAATCTGTAATGTTACTTTTTCCCTTCATTGTTCATGTGTGTTTTGAATTATATCTTTGTAAATAAATTATTATGATACCTAACTCTGCCTTTTTTGTCCTACTGAGATTCTATGAAGTTCATCCATTCATCAAGGATTATAGCAGGACCTCATTAGCTTAAATTAATATAGAGTTTAGCAGGTATTTGTTTATTAGCTAAATGTTTGTTATAAATTAAATTGCTGGTCCTTTAGGTTCTAATTCCCATCAGATTTGCATTTCAGCTGCTCCATGAAGAATTTACCTGCACTGTTAGCCACTGATTATCCCTTGAGTAAATATGAGCTATGGCCATCATTGAGTTAGTCTACTCGGTGGAAAAACCAATGGACACAATTTAAAATGTGCATGGACAAAGAAGTTCAGTGCCAGATTTGCTTATTCACAGAGTAACTGCATTTTATTTTAATGCAGCAAGGTGGATGGGTTCAGTTAGAGTGGCAATGGGGGCATCATTGGAAGACCTGCAGGACCAGGTTGGGGACAGACCACCATGAAGAAAATCTATCTATGTGGTTGCTAAGAGTCAACAACAATTTGATGGCATGTAATCAATCAATTAATCAATGGGAAGAAAGAGAAGAAGAGGACAACTGGCAGCAAGGTGGATGGACTCAGTTACAGCAGCGATGGGTGCACCATTAGAAGACCTGAAGGACCTGGTGGGGAACAGATCCTCCTGGAGAAAATCTATCTGTGTGATCACTAAGAGTCAAAAATGACTTGATGGGACATAATCAATCAACAAAAGGCCACCTACAGTGTCTTCATGTAACAACCACTGGTTGCAGGACCAAAAGTTACGAACAGTTCAATGAAAACTGCACTACTGCAAAATTGCCAAAATTATTTAATAAATGGATGGAAAGCACTGAGTTTCATTAGATTTTCTGTTTCAGGACTTACACCCAGGAGACAAGGAGCAGGTTTACATGAGACTTGTTAAAGGAAACCCTTAAACACAAGACAAAGGATGTGCCTAGAGGTACCTCTGCAGATGATAACAGATGGAATCCTTTTTTCCTTTGCATTAAATAACTTCAGCTCACATCTACCTTTTTACCACTCGGAAAGCGTCTTTTCTCCTATATCTGTGAAACAGCAACACCTTTTCTTCCTTCTCATTTTTGTTCACATATTTATGTTTTTCCAGCTAAATTAATTCCACTGACAGTCACCAAGTTACAACGGCAGCATTTTGCCTTTCTCCCTCGATCTAGTTTCTTCATGCCATCAGCTTTAGTGAGCCTTTATCTGAGCTGCATATTCAACAGCAATAAACACTGAAGCATTTTATTTTAACCTCTTCTCTGTCATGCCCTTCTCAGGGTGGTTAGAAAGGGCCAACTAAGATGGATAGGCATTTTATTCATACTTGCAAGACACATATGTTGCCCAACGCAACCAATTCTGGGCGCATTACCAAGTTGTCAGTAGGGATGAAAAAGAGATCTGCAGCAGATTTTAATGGGCAAAAAAGGGGCATGTTCCGACAAAAGAGACACGGACAAGTGACTATAAATGTAGCAGCTAGCATTTACCTGTCATGAATCAGTCTGATTTACCCAACTGAACAAAAACAAGGAATTTCAAAGTGTATCTAAAGATAAGTTGAATTTCTAGCCCTGGCCAAAGGTGTCATATTGAGAGGACAAATCTAATTTAAGAACAGTTGGGCAGGACCCAAAACTAGAAGAATCTGGAATGCCTGAAGTCCACAAGACAAATACAGTAGGTTTATATTTTAACAATCAGAGGTTTCGTTTTAAGATCCAAACAAAGGGTAGATGAGGTGCTAGTTATAAATACATTTATTCATTCATTCATTCATTCATTCATTTATTATTTAAATTTATATCACCGCCCATCTCCCCAAAATGCAAAATTTAAAATGCAGATAAAATATACCCCAAGGATCTGGTTGCATTGATAGAATTCAGCAAGCCATCCCTCCTTCCTCTTCATAATCCTGGTAACTCAACTCCTAGAATCTCAGTGTCTCTTCCCAGGTTTCAGTCCTGGTTTACAGCTTGGCTGTTCCCCCCCCTCCCTCTTTCTGACAATTCCCTGATCGTTCTGCCTGCAAAACTCCATCCACTTTAGAGACATACGAAATAGCACATTAGTGGGAAAGCTGAACACAAAAAGTAGGTTGTAGGGTGGTTGTGTTTTTTTAGAAAATCTTTTAGGTTGTTTACAAAACTCTGGGGAATCCTGCGTATACTTAAGGAAAGTCATAAAGGACCATGGATTTCATTGGACTGAGTGATACGTACAAAATGTAGCACGAAATGGAGTGACATCAGTCCTTCTCCACGCACCACAAAAGGATTAGGCAACCTATAGATACAAATCCGAGCAGTTCTTACAAACTGGACATGCCTCTCAAGCTGGAAATACAGCAATTCAAAGAAGATCTTGGGTTGCTTATCCTCCTCTAGACTGTAAAACGGAACACGACACAGGTTTAACCAAACTGGCCATGGGAACGGTCCATTCAGGGACGCTGGCAGCCATCAAAACGCTTCGCATAAAATCCCAGGCTCAGGGAACACGAGAAGGCAGACTGGCCAGAGTGAAATTTCTCTCTAAATATCTAATATGTTTTGAGCAACTTTCCCCTCCCTCCCCATCTTCCCCTCTAGGAACATCTAGAAAGCTACTACATGAACAGCTCATTCATTCTCTTTGTCCCACCATGTGAATACCGTGTTCCTCCTTGTGAAAAAGTTGGGGAAAGAATGTGGCGCTCTTTGGAGTTTTAGAGGTCCCTGGATAGAAGTATGGATAGGTGGATGATGGGTGTTATTGCTTAGATTCACAGCTGGGGTAGCACAACAGTGGGTTGGGGAGTCACACAAACTCACCTGGTACTTATCATCCTGGGCTTTCTTCCTAAGACCTTTCGGTGGCCAAGTCCGAGAGGAGACCACAGCTTTTTTCAAATTCTCTCCCAGAGGAAGGGTGGGAACCACTAACACCACCACCCCATTTTAATTCAGTTTTTAAACAGAAACCATAATTCGTGTGCTTTAATCTAAGTACTGTGGCTTGAGTTTTCAGCTGCCAGGAGAAAAGATGGGATGTTTTATGATGGTATAAACAACTGCAGGAGTTTGCTTTGAATTTAGTTTAGTTTTGTTTCATGTGGTAACAGGACTGTTTTTCCAGTTCAGAACTATGAAACCACTGTGGAATTAAGCAGAAGAACCGTGCGCAGAGCGAGTTTCTTGCATCAGAAGGAAGAGGAAGGCATGGAAGATTTGTAGCTTTCTCACAGGGGCCGCATTAATGTAAGAAAAGCTGCAGGCTCCCACGGTAGGTATAATTAGTTGAAATGAAAGCACTCTAAACCCAGCAAAACAACTAAAGAGATTTGTCAGAGCTGTTTCAAATTCCCACCATCAAGAAAATTAAAGCCCGACCAGGCTTAATGCCCCCTACCATCAGTCAAAAGAGGTGCAAATCTGGTGCTGCTGTCTCAGAAGAAAATATCTCAGAAATACCAAGACCGACACTGGCTCATCAGAAAAACATACACCAAAGTTGAGACTTAAATGAATGTTGAAGCAATCCTTTGCACGCATTCAGAAGCAGGCTTTCAAGGGACACTCCTGCAGAGGGTTGAAACTCCCAGACCAAATCATTTACTGTCCTGAACATCCCTTGTACAGGTAGTCCTCACTTAACCATTCATTCAGTGATGGTTCGGACTTAAGACGATGCTGAAAAAACTGGTCTTCATGCTTATGGCCGTCACAGCATCCCCACCGCCACATGATCACAATTTGGGCACTTGGCAACCGGTTCGCATTTACGACCATCGCAGCATCCCATGGTCACTTGATTGCCATTTTCTACCTTCCCAGCCTGCTTCTGGCAAGCAAAATCAATGGAGAACCATGTGATTTGCTTAACAACCATGTGGTTCACTTAACACCTGTGGAGATTCACTTAACAACCACCATGAACAGGTTGTAAAATTGGATCAGATTCGCTTAATGACTGCTTCATTTAGCAATTGAAATTCCGGTCTCAATTGTGGTCCTTAAGCGAGGACTACCTGAAAACACTGTCATGATCTTCACCTTTTTATTCATACAGTCCCCCAAAGCAGATCCCACCCAAAGGAACCTCTAAACCTCTTCTTTGGCAAGTATAGCATGATCACATGAGTCCTGATAAGAGTTGGTCCTCATGGTGGCACTTAATAAGCCTTTAAAAAATAAACAGACTCCATTCTCTTCTTAACTCAGTAGTTTTCAGGCTGCTGTTCTCAGGGAGAGACGGGAGGAGTGCTTGGCTGTCTCAAATGCAGAATTCTGCAAGCATTCCAGAATTCGCAGAACCTCAAGGCTTTCTACAGCGATTTGAAAGGTACACCCATGCCTGACCCACCCTCTTTGAAGGTCGCTCGCTGATGGCCACCAACTTGGCCTGCAGCAAATCACAGGTTGACCTCCCAGCACCCCAAAGCCCGGAAGAAATGCAGCTCTATCTTGCCAGCTTTTTAACAGCAGTTGCCCAAGATTTCCAAGAGACTTCCCTAGGAATCCTGGGGATCAAACTAGAGACCTTTGACCCATTATCATGGCGCTGTAGCTGGCCAGAAAATATTACAACTGCACCCTAACACATATGTTACACTTCTGCCCCCTTGAAAAGAGCTCAGTTCAACAAACGTAACAGCTGCTCCTTTGCAGCCATTTCACTTTAAGACTGAAGTTAAGACCAAGGTTATTGGCACACCCTAAAAATACCTCCCTGGATTTTGCTTCATTAATCTCTGTTCTGCATGCCTCCCCTCCTTGTTTTCCCCCTTTAAAGATCCCTCTTTCTTTGACCTTCCTACACTTGCCAGCTTCTCCCACACCTGCCCGTTTTTCCAAATGTAGCCCAGCAGGTATTCCTGGATCTGCGACTGACTAATTGAAACTCATTTCTGCCTGCTTTGCAACAGAGGAAAAGAATGGGGGACCCTAAAAAAAAGATTCCTGCTGCCAGATTCAGCAACTAAAGCAAAAGATTCTAAAGGACCAGGCAAAGTGATTTAGAAGTTGATTTGTTAACAGTTAGTCTCTATAAATCACAGCACCCAAGAGGTGACTCCTGCAGAGGGTTTAACAAGGTCGCCATGGAATTTATTTAAAAACCATTTGTCTGGAAGGCCCAGTGATAATTCTTGGGGAAAACAGTCCTGCTTGAAAGAGGAATGGTCAAGATCTGGGTGTTTCTGGAGATCAAGGCCTGGACAAGAGTAAATTGCATCAAGGCACCTGCTCCACAAAGTACAGTACCATTTTACACCATGCATTGCTAAACTGTGGAATCAGAGGCCATCAGAGAAATTGAGGCCACCAATTTCAACAGTTTTAGATTGGACCAATGCACAGAGGATCAAGTGGTCCATGGCTAGTAGACATGATGGTGGTTCACCACCTCTGGAATCCCAGGGAGCCGAACAACTTCTAGGGAGCAACAGTTGAAAAACCCTAACCCTTTCTATCCCTGCTTAGGAATATCCACTACAAAATGGTGTGACCCAGAATGCTGGATTAGAAAGGCCCTTAGCCTAAATACAGCCTTAGGACCTTTCTTGGGTTCTTATGAAGACGTCTGAGATTGTACATTCAAAGCACACCTTAACAGTGGAATATGCTGGCCTGAGTCTGGGATGGACCTAGACAAGTGTCCTTCTACATAGGGTATCAGACAATCAACCACGTTCTCTGCATGAATGGCAAAATCATTCTCAGAGGCTGGAACCTTAGGGGACCCCAACTGTCCCATCCATTAAGCAAAAGAAGCATCTAAACATTTATAAGGGGAAAGAAGTTGAACATATGTTTCAGGCAGTGAAGCTAACCCTTGGGTGTAAGAGAAGGAAAACAGGAAACTAAGCAGATTTAGGGAATACCAAATGCTGATTTCCAGGATGGGGATGAAAAGGGGATGAATCTTCATGAAATAGGGCATGGTCGCAGTCCAGATGGGAGCATTGCCACACCCCCTGTCATAGCAGATGCCAATTTATTGTCTGTGAGGCCCGGGTCAAAACCTCTGAAACACTGGTCCTCTACTCACTCCAACTCATGTGCCGCAGAGAAGCATTTAAACTTCTGTGGGGAAATGATAGGCACTTACTGTCTCTCCAGGAGCTGTAGTGAACCAAATCAAGAAATTGCCTCTTTAGCTGAAGTGAAAAATCACTGCACAGGAGGCTTCAGAAATGAAGAGACAAGACTGGATGGAGAGTCCAACTCTAATGCACTCAAAGGGAAATTGTTGGGGGGAGACGGGGCTTGGGAGGAAAACCCAGTCTGGGGCGGCAATGGATTTCTAATGAGGCAGTGAATTTTTGCAAGTTTAAAAGCTGCAACGAGATCTCTGCTGCTCATCCCCTGATTTCAGTCTGTTTCCAAGAACAGGTGGTCTTGTAGCAATAAGTGGCAATTATTGGATTATCTGCAACCAGAGATGAGCAGCTCACAGGGTGGGTGAGGTGGAGAATATCTAGCAGCATCCTGCCTGTCTTGTGTATGTAGGGGACTGTCATCAGGACCGCGTTGATGCAAAGGACTGGTTTCTTCTGTATCAGTTGACATCAGCAGGCATCCGCACTGTAAATTAAGCTAGTGGGTCTCAAGGGCTGGGTGAGTGGGAAAAATGTTTGTACAGAGCTTCACGAATGGGAGGAAAGCCACAAACAGAGATTCCTATTTGTGGGGGAAAGCTGTAAAGGAATTTAGAGCTGACTTGGAGAAGAGATGAAAGTGCCATTCAGATGAGAAGAAGGGATGAACGATGAAAGAGGGACTTGAAGAAGACATTATAGTCCAGAGATAGAAGGACGTGTGAGAAAGAAACTCAAGATAACCCTGCCTTGATGTTGTTTAGTATCAGATGGGACTGAGAGAAACTTGGATGGGCTTTCAAGATTCGGCTGATAACCTACAACAGTAAAGTAGCACCCTGGAGTCCCTCAGTCTCCGTTTCTGGATCTGGTTTACCTTGAAGGGCTAACATCAATCTTGAAAGCCTCTTCAAGTTTCTTTTTCACCCTCCCTTTCATCTCTGGATGGTGTAATCTCTGGTCCAAACCCCATTTAAGGGCTCTCTCATACCTTCTCTAAGGTCAACTTTAATTTCCTTTGCAAAAGCTATGTTGAGACTGGAACTTATTTGCATGCAAAACTCCGTATCCGGGCTCAGGGAATCCACTGGCTCCAAATAATAGGGCTACACAGAGAGATCTGCTTGTTGGAGAGAAGCTGCACGGAGCCTTCCTTATGTTTCAGATTTTCTGGGGAATCAGCGCTATATTTGGGGGAAGGGAACTACAAAGCTGTGTACAAACAGCTCCATCTCTGATGGAAGGCTGCAAAGGATCCCAGGCATGATGCATTTTTCTTTAAAATTTAGCAACATTTGTATAGAACCAAGTGAAGCAAATCAAATGCAACTTTATACAAAATAGAAATAAGAAAAATTCTGGCAAATGAAAAGACCCTCCGTACAGTTGCGGGTGTAAAAAATTCAAGATGGCAGCCACAACCATGTGATCCAACACCGCCTCTTTTTATCTGCAATGCATTAAGAGGGGGAGGGGCTTAGATCACACAGTCACAGCTGCCACCTTGACTTTTTACACACATCCCAGACCCCCTGGACCCCATCTATTAGGGAAAGTTTCTGCCCACAATAGATGTGGGTTTTTTCTACTTTTTTTTTAAGAAATGCCTTATAAAGCTTATACATTCTACCCCATCTCATTTTTGCTCTTTTTATTCCTTTGCCTTCCTAGTTTTATTCCTTTGCCTTCCTAGTTTTTTTTTTTTTCTTCGACAGTAATTGTAAAAGGAATAAATTAACGCATTGGTTGGAAAGAGAAACAAAATTAAAGCAACACCTTAAGCAAATGGAAGAATGACATACACATGCACGCCCCTCAGTATTAATAAAGGCAGAATTTAGATTGATCCTGTTAGTTCTTCTCACAATCCCTTCTGCAAAAACGAAATACAGGTAGCCCTCGACTTACGACTGTTTGTTTAATGGCAGTCCAAAGTTATGATGGCCTTGGAATGAGTGTTTTATGCCTGCAAAGCACTTCTGAATATCGCAAACTGCCTCACCCCGCCCCCATGGTCACATGATCACATTTTGGGCGCTTGGCAACCCACTCGCATTTATGACCAGTTGCAGCTTCCTGCAGTCACGTGATCATGTTTTGCGACTTTTTTTGCCGTTTTCCAGCAAAAAATGCCCATTGGGGAAGCTGGATTTGCTTAACAACCATGGTGATTCACTTAATGACCCACAATTTGCTTAATAACCACGGTAAAAATGGACATAAAATTGAGTCCGGTCATGTGGTGAGCCGACTTATGACCACAACAACTTACAATGGAAATTCTGGTCCCAATTGTGGTCGTAAGTCGAGGACTACTTGTATAACAACAGACAATAACATGACTCTCAGCATTTGGGGTAGCACATAAACCCTATGACCAGAAAATAATAATAATAGGGGAGCAGAACAGAAAAATCAACCATTAAGAGCAGCAAAGCACGAACAGGAGTTGGTGTTCAGAGTTGTTGCTTTCAAATAACACCTTGCAAATGATATGCGTCTCATCCAGAAGATGCCAATATGGCAACCCCTTCCCCATCTTTGCCCCCTTTGCCAACTTCCAGTTTCTGGCTGCAGGGGGGAAATAGGGGGGGGGGGATTTTGGGAACTCTCCAAGGTAGTGCTTCTCAACCTCAGCAACTTTAAGATGTGTGGACTTCAACTCCCAGAATTCCCCAGGCAGCCATGCTCATTTAAGCCTTGTTAAGACTCCAACCAGGGGGAGAGATGTTGGCTTGGCAAAGGCAGTGCTTGCCTTGCAAAAAGAGAGACAGGACGTGTTCAGGGGAGGGGGGGACGCTAAGCGAAGCAAGTTTATCACCCTCCCTAGAAATTGTTGCAGCATTGCCTCTGACCAGGCTCGAAAGAGTCAGCCAGCTCTGGTTCGCACAAAGGACGAAAGAGGCCTGCAACGTCACTGAGCAGGGCTCCCTCAGCTTCCTCCATCCCATGTTAGGAGTGGATCGTGCTGGCTTTTCGACTTCTGAAGAAACCACTCTCACATGGCAGCTCAGAAATAAATGAAATTCAAATGCATTTAAAAATGGGCATTTCGAGGAAGGAAATGCATTCCGAAATACACATCCACATGTTGGTTTTATCTGCGTGTGTGCAGATTTAATTAAAACATACTTGGTAAAGGCTGCAGGACGAAATAAATTTATGTACTCAGCAAACAGGAAGGCAATCCAGGATGACTTCTCCGAGAAAAGGACGTTTCAGTTCCTAATGAAAATGTTCCATTTGTCTGAAGCAGGGAGGAGGGCATAAATTAATGGCCTCACCCCCATTACATCGACCCGTCCCACCTGGTCAGGCAAAGAGGGAATGTTACGGACCCCATCCATGAGAGATTGTCGATTGGCAGGGTCCAGGAGGAGGGCCTTCTCTGCCACAGCCCCCGCCCTCTGGAATAAGTTACCCCCAGAGATTAGGCAGGCCCCCACTCTCCCGGCCTTCCAAAAGGGGCTCAAGCCCTGGCTGTGCCGCCTTGCTTAGAGTGGGAAGGGGGATAGTCTGCCATGGGGGTGGTTGGCACCTTGATGCGGCCCTGGGAATATTTTCTCAAGACTGTGGTCTCACCATCCTGGATTTTATATCTCATATTTTATATCTTAGAGTTTGTTGTATATTGGTATATTTATGCATCTCTTTTAATGGTACCTAATTTTTTTATTGTTTTAATTCGCTTGTAAACTGCCCAGAGTCACTTACCGAGATGGGCGGCAAGGAAATGCGATAAATAAATAAATAATTGCATGTCGGAAGCCAGCTGGAAAGGCTGCAAATGGTGATCACATGACTCCGGAATGCTGCAACCCTCGTAAGTGCGAGCTGGTTGCCAAGCGCCTGAATTTTGATCACGTGACTGCAGGGACGCTGCGACGGTCATAAGTCGAGGACTACCTGTAGGCGCATTTTAACCTGTACTGAACGTTCACACAGCAACACAGTCCAAATGTCTAGGTATCATTTCAACCAGCTCTTCCTAACTTGATGCCTTCTGGTTATGTCAACCTACAATTTCTATCTTCTCTGCTCCACCTGGCCACAAAGAGTTGGGGAAACCAACTTTGCTCTTTTTTTTAAATCATCCAATTTGCCTTTTTAGAAAGACTCTAACATTATTTAATAATATCAAGCCAACATTGGATCAGCAACTGAGTCACTCAAACCATTTTTAATGGGTCACTGAATCACATGCCCTTTGGTGGTACAACAGAGTACCCCTTGCACATTAGAAGGAGCTGTTTGCAAACTTATCCATAGCGGCTCTCCTTTCTGTATTGATTCCATCCAATGTTGGTGTTGCCCATATTTCCCCCAGCATCATTTGTCCTCCTACAGGTATCTATGCTACTACGGGGTATTGATTTTGCTTGGGAAACCTTCTGCCATTTTAATGCCCCAGAAATCATCACAGCAATTCTCTGGAGCACGGTGGGAAATTTAGAATGTTGGACTTGGTGGTCTAGTATCCTCTGCATCCTGCCCATTTTGTCCCACCTCTTGGACAAAATTTATATCCGATATTGCTGGAGGCTTCGATTTGGCTTAATGGAATTCTTCACCATGTCGTGTCCATTTCATACTCACCTGGCTGCATACAGGCCTGCAGCTTTCGTCTTGAGTGCTTCCCAGCTGAGTGCACAACTGAAATCCTTCTTTCATCCTCTAGGATTGTACCAAACCACTAACACCATCCACTTCTCACCAATAAGACCCAACTGAAGACACATTTGCAAGAACAGCAACCAACAACCTAGTAAGGACCAATGGACACCCATCGCATTAAGGACACTTCTAATCCCCAATAATCTCTTCATTCAAAGAAAGGCCGATGATACAACTGATACACATTATACAGATTTGCCATTTTTCTTTCTAAAGTGTGCATTTTCCATTTCTAAACTCTCTTTTTGGGGGGGGGGGTGCACACTTGGCTTTGGTGAACTAACCAGATCTTCACACTTGCCCCAAATTTTACTTGACTACTTCTGAGCTTCTCAGATTTTGGCTGGCATCACTACTCATCCTTTTTCCAGCATGGTATTGCATCATGAACAGCTTGAAGTCCTTCGTTTTTGTTTTCTTAAAGGAAGATCTCAGGAAACGGAAGCCAACGGCCTTTATTTTAAACAATTACTAGGCTCCTAAGGAATTACATTGGCCCTAAGTTGTTATTGAATGTAACCTAAGCGAGTAAACGCCTACCTTAATATAATCCCAGGAACTTGGAGTTGCCAGAAATTACAGACTTCCCCACGCACAAGACGCCGAATTGATGGAGATGAATAAGACCTCTCATGAGAATCTAGGTCCAGTAGAAGGGCTGAGTATGAGAAAAGGCAAATCTATTCCCTTGTGATGCAAGTCACCAGGACTTGCTTGGCTGCTCCAGGAGCAAGGCACTGAAAAGAGAGAAAAAGAGGGGCAACAGTGTAAAAGGGGAACCAAGAAGTTGCTAATCAACTGCTGTAGATCTAACAAAAATCAGAATCAAAACCACATACACAAAATGTTCTTTCCCAGCTCTGGAAAAGAGATACATGCCGTACAATGTCCTCAAATGTGAGCAAATAAGGAAGCATGACTAAGATACCTGGAGGAGGAGGAGGACGACGACGACGAGGCATTCTTAAATCTAATCAAGATTAAATTGCAAATAAACAATGAAAAAGCGGTGTTTGCAAGCCTGTGTTGCATTGCTTTTTTATATCTCATAATAACTAAGATAATTAGATCTCTCAGGCAGTTACAGAAATGATAGCTGATCAATCAACTGATAAAAGAGAATCAATTCAGTCTGAAGAGAAGGACGCATATGGAGAAAACATTATTTGGACAGGGAAAAGGTCATTCTGGCTTTGCAGCTGGCGCAGACATTTCCCAACATTACCTCTGATGTTGGCGACCTGAAGCCCCAGTGATACATTCAGCCCACTTCTGCAGCCCTTCCAGTCCCACGCCCTGAAAGCTGATGGCCCAGTTTCCCACCAGCTTGAAAATGACAAGAAACTGTAAAGTTCGTTTCATGGATTGATTGATTGATTGATTGATTGATTGACTGATTGATTGATTGGATTTAGAAAGCCGCCCAACTCCATAAGATCCTGAGCAGCACACACAATTAAAAAGTAATTAACAACAACATGCAGTGAAGTAATAATAAAAAAACCAAACCATGTATGTCTGGAAAAGACAATCCTTCAAACAAATGAAATCCTACTGGGGTCCAACATCCAACCTTATGCAAGGTCTGAGAGAACAGGCGGTTTTCAAGAATTCCTGAACATCATCAGGGTGGATTAGCATAATAAAAATAATAATAAAAAAAAAGATCTTCCTCTGTTGCTGTAAACTCCCCTCCAAAATCCCCCCCCCCAAAAATCTGGACTTTGCCCACATTATATGTCCTGCCTACTTTGTGTTTCAATCACCCACTGTGGATCTCTATAAAAATATTAATTGTGGCCCTGAGATACCAAAATATTGCCCAGACTGATTTCCATCATCAGCATCTGAGAGAAGGCATTCTCCATGCTTTCTTACATACGGTATGAATGATGGTATTTCAGCCACAATAAGGGAAAGGACATAAATTGGTTCTCCCAGGAGGAGGAGGAGGAGGGGAGGAAACTTCCAGTTGAAGGCAAGTTTGGTTAAGGACCTTAAAATTCTGGTCATGTCTCCCCACCATATGGAGCAAGTTCTGCCTCAAGTTAAGCTTCATTCCTGTAATTGTCTACTGCCCTCCCAAGTACTAACCAGGTCTGATCCTGCTTAGGTCAAAACTTAGGGGCTGCAACCTGCTTTTACCTTCCCTTTAAATCTTGTAAATAAAATAACGGTTGAAGTTTACTTTGGCTTATAAAAAACAGGACACATCTCCATGTTGTTAATTATAGCCATTGTTAATAAGGGTATAAAAGAGATCCTCTAAAGATTTCAATAGAAATGAATTGGAGGGATTTGCTGTTTCACGTTAGCTGTGCTGTTTTAAATGCATCTCTCTCTCTCTCTCTCTCACACACACACACACACACACACACACGTGTTTATAAACATCCAGAGTTGCATAGACAGCTCCATGTAAGATGAAGCTTTGCTCAGTATATGAAATATACGTTCTATACATACCTCTCTATGTATAAGAAAACATTCCAAGTGATAGCAAATGCAAAATGTCCAGCTTTTTTAAAAAATGCAACGAAATTGCCAGAATTGGTGAGAACATGCAGTTACGTAGATGGACAGAAAATAGCTGGATGTAGTTGATTCGAGAATCCAGCCAGCTCTGCACTTGAGGGGGGAAAAATCCCAGAGTTTTGAGAAGAGGCCCAATGCATTTTGACTGAACACCCCACAGCTTTCTCCCATTGGCAGAAAAGACCAGGCCCAAATCACAGATCTTCTGTTTAGGTCTTAGGGAGGAGGCAGGATGCAGGATGCAGACAGCCCAAGGCCTGCACACCAACTTCACTCTGTTGACAGTGACAATGGGTGCAGGCAATGTGAAACTGAATGTAAGTTTATCAGCCAAGGAGCTAAACAGCTAAGACAAAAATGCTCCAGTTGGAGAATGGCCAAGCAAAATATACAGAAACAGAGCACAGGTTGTGACTCCCATGATGGAGGGGTCATTTCGCTGTACCTCTCAGAAAAGGGTGTTTAGTAGATAAAACTCTACCAGCTAGAGGTCTGGGAGATAACATTACTGGACATCTTTGTTTCAAAAGGTCAGCCTTGGACATCCAACTGAATGAGAGATAAGATGCAGATTGTTTCCCTGGGCATCCAAATCACCAGTTGCCAGAACAACAGAGGAAATGAATGCATTGCAACAGAATGGTCAAATGAAGAATTTGACCCATCACTGATGACACCAGAGCAGATAAAGATGATCAAGAGGAGTGTTTCTGAATCCAGGAAGAGATTTAGACTGGGTTCATCCATTGCACAAAGCTGGCTTTTCTTAACTGTGGTTTCTGAAATAAACCACAACTGATTGGGCTAGCATGATGTGCCAAACCAAGACCACTCAACGTACATGCTGGCTTCCCAGATTGCACAAACCCAGCCTCAGAGTTCAACCTACTCTTTCCAGAGATGGACCAAGGGACCATAACCAACCTCAAATTCCAGATTAACTTTTCACCATCTAATTGCTCCAATCTTTTTCTACTTGCTGGGTCAAGAAAAGAAGAAACGGCCATGGTTAAGGAGAGCTTGTTGTCCTCCGCTGGCAAGCAGAAGAGAGGGGAAGGGAAGGGAAGGGAAGGGAAGGGAAGGGAAGGGAAGGGAAGGGAAGGGAAGGGAAGGGAAGGAAAGGAAAGGAAAGGAAAGGAAAGGAAAGGAAAGGAAAGGAAAGGAAAGGAAAGGAAAGGAAAGGAAAGGAAAGGAAAGGAAAGAGCTTATAATGGGAGCAGAGAATTTCTAAAGGAGTCTCAGAAAGATTTTTCTCCCAATACTTTGTCTCTGTTGAATTATCCCTAGTGCTATGAAAGGATGAGAAATTCATTTGGCGCCAGTTGTCTTTCTTTTTTGTTAAATAAAAGCTTATCAGCATCAGCTAATTTCTCCATAAATCTGGCCTGACAGAGCTTCAGCTTCAACAAATACACCAGCAAGAGAAAATATCACCAACCACAACGTCCCAGATCAAGGGCTTTGTGGGCTCAGCTTCTCAAAATCTGGACGTGAATCCCCAAATAGTCTACCAAGGCCTGTCAGCCTGAGCATGGGCTACCCTTGTTTTTAAAAGTTGCTCAGCCGAGGTGGCTTTGGGGTAGAGAAACTGGGTGGACCATTTCTCTGAATTTCCTCAAGGGAAGGAATGGTTCTCCCAGTTTCCCAAAAGCAGGATTCCTAGGAGGGCATCACTGATGACAACGGTGTTTTCTCCTGACGTTTCCTCATGTATTGGATGGAAGGCATGGTAGCTGAAGATCATTTGGGGAGAGAACCAAGCTCTGAAAAGATGAGATATTCTTGGCCACTTCCTAAAGAAAGAAGTGCAAGAACATTGCATTCCACCCAGGAATAACTATGCCACTATTTCTGTTTCTCCCTAAAGAATCTCAAAAGCCAACTGAATGAGAATGAAAAATACAGAAGCATTTCTCTCTCCAGCATTGTGTTGAACAGCCAAGTTGCTAAGATGGATGTGATTTCCTCTGCGCTAGAAATAGCTAGACGTATGGCTTTGCCTGGTGCAGATGGGTGAAATTAGTTTGCTGCGTATCTTTGTATATTTGCGTGTGTGAGTTTGTGAATGTGTATAATTTAGGGGTGTGTGGGTGTGTACTTGCAAAATTCTTCATAAAAGGAAAGAACCTGGGATGTTAGAAGCAAATGAATGCAAATGAAAGGAGAACTAGCCGTTTATACCGAATGCAAACATCTAGGCTGAGACTGTAACTAATTAAAAGGGCAAAACAGGTTCCAACGGAGAGGAAAGAAACGCATTATCTTGTTTTCCAAGGGCAAAATATTATTGTTGGTCAAAACTTATGGGGTGCTCATCAGTGGCCACATTTTCCAGGACCTAAAGTTATTTTTCAGCCCACGTGAGTGCAATGTCACTTACTATAGTTTCGAAAAGATAGTGAGATATTGCAACAGGAGAACAAGAAAAAGGGAATTGCGGAAGGAAAACAGAAACAAGGAAAGGCCTCTGATTGCCTGTAGTATTTTAGGAGATGTCTTGCTATGTCATTTGATTCCAGGTCTCAGTGGTGATAAGTAGGCAGATATTTGCCAAATGAGTCATCAACAATTTCAGCATACCACAGGTATTTTTGCTGAATGTGGGTTTGGGGGAAAAAACCCAATTCAGGCAAAAAGTGAGATGGAGCAACGAAGGATGGATTCAACAACTTACGTCAGTGTTTTTGTAGCCTCTGGGCTTGATCGTTGGAAAGCCTAGCTCCATTTTTCAAGGTGGCTCAGTGTTGGAACCAGTTTGGCAGAAGAACCAGATCTGAGGCACTGCTTTCAATGCAGACTTCATCAGGCTGTTGTGGCTAACATGCCCAGGTAGACTTCTTCTGCCCAATAAAATTTTTCCTCCCTTTTACAACTCATCCTGTGAGGAGAGTCCATCAGCAAAGCATTTCAGCGCGAACGCTGTGAGTTGCCTACCTTTGGCCATCCCGAAGGATCAGAGGCCAGTCCGGTTTACTGGACAGCACACCCTAGCTGACAAATGTTGCCAAGCCTTGGAAGTCAACAGAAATGCCAGATCTGCACCTGCATCACCTTTATTTCCATGTCTGCCATGGTCTTGGCAGGCTGCAAGGACTCTCTTATTATTGCAATCCAGTCTCCAGGGCAAGCACACCATTTGGGTTGCTTCTTAGTGCCCTAGATACCGACAAGCGAGTCACCGGATGAGGATTGCTCCGCTGCCTTGGTTTTTTTTTCCCCCTCATTGCAACAGGTATGTACAATGCTTGGTTTGTGCTAATGGGCTGGATCGCTCTAGCCGTGAGCTCCCAAACCTTGCTTTGTCTGAAATCAAACCCCTGGCACCCTGCCACCATTGTGTGGGGAATGAGGCCATTTATAATCATTTTGCAAGACATCACTTCTCTCGTCCCCGCCCTCTCTCTGCCTGCTTGCTGCCAAGAAGCTGGTTCCCTCGCTAGCAATCCGAAATCCTTCACTTCCAATGACAACTCGGCATGACAGTCAAGACTTTTGCAGATGGAAAGGCAGGGAGGCACTTTTGGAAAATGTGCACGGCTTACAAGGCCTTTCAGAACTTCCCAGAATGGAAAACGCTCAACCTTAAGTATTCCACTTGTATGAAGCGCACGGTTCATAAATAGATAAGTTTGATGGGATGCAAGAACATGTGAAAATAGAACATGATTTTATGCATTTGCTTAGTAGAATGCTGTGTTCAGTTTCGTTGCATAGATAGTCCTCGCTTAATGACCATTCATGTAGCAATGGTTCAGACTTATGATGTTGCTGAAGAAACCGAATTGCAACTGGTCCTCACACTTACGACCATCACAGTGCTCCTGCGGTCACATGATCACAATTTGGGCACTTGGCGACCTGTTCACTTTCACAACCATCACAGCATCCTGCAGTCACATGATCGCCATTTTCAACCTTTCGTGCCAGCTTCTGGCAAGGAAAATCAATGGGGAACCGCGTGAATTGCTTAATGGCCATGATGATTTGCTTAATGACGCTGCAAACAAGGTCATAAAATCAGGTCGGATTTACTTAATGATCATTTTGCTTAGCAACCAAATTTCCAGTCCCAATTGTGGCCGTTAAGCGAGGACTACCTGCATTGCCAAGCGTTGAGAATCGGCAGATGGAGATCCACAACGAAGGAGCGAAGAGATGCATCTGGGAAGCTGAAGAAGGGTACAGGCAAATCAACACAGATATAAAAAGAACCCTGAAAAATTGGGTGGGGGGAGGAATCAGTTTGAGAGAAGCTAATGTAGATGATGACATCTGATAATATTATGCCCCGGAAGTGGGATCTGCTTGCACTGTTAGGTCTGCCCACCGTTGGATTTCAGCCTCTACGCTTCGATTTGCCTTTTTTTTAGTGGTGGTGTTCCATCTGGTGCAATCCTTTTCTAATTGCCTTGTACCCGCACAGTGGCTCAGGCTTCAGCACGTGTGATATTAATGAAGCAACAGCATTTAACCTAGGCCAATATAAGACTTCGCTCATTGTGAAGGATGTCCACAGGACTCCTAGCCCTTTTACTTGTCTCTGAAGGGAACAAAGGCTCAACTGGAGTTTAAGTTTGCAACCACAGGGGGCAAGAAGAAGCTGGAATCAATCCAAGGGTTGGCGCATTTGGCTACTCCCCCCCCCTGTCTTGCTCCATAATTGATGAGATCTCACACTATAAGCAAAGGACCTTGCGGGGGAGAGGAAGGATGGACTTCTTGCGTGTGATGCTGCATCAGGACATCATCATTCTCTGGGCTGGGTTCTCAGTCATGGGATGGGGTGTGTCTGTCTGCCCTCCCAGGTAGACCAGACAGGAAACACGACCAGATTAGCTACTTCTGCAGGTAGTCCTCAATTTATGACCATTCGTTTAGCAAACGTTTGAAGTTATGACAGTGCTGAAAATGTGACTTGCGACCAGTCCTCACACTTACAATCACTGCAGTGTCCCTGCAGTCACATGATCAGAATTCAGGCACTTGGCAACTGGCATGTATTTACAATGGTTGCAGCATCCCAGGGTCACATGATTGCCATTTGCGACCTTCCCAGCTGGTTTCTGACAAACAAAGTCAATGGGGGAAGCTGGATTCGCTTAACCACATGATTCACTTAATGACCACAGTGATTTGCTTAATAACCGCAGCAAAAAAGGTCATAAAATCAGCCACTTAATGACCACCTCGCTTAGCAACAGAAGTTCCAGACCCAATTGTGGTCATAAGTCAAGGACTACCTGTACTTTATTGTTAGGCTACATCACAGGGTTGCTGTTGTGGGGAAAATAGGAGGAGGAAGGAGTATTAGGTATGTTCGCTGCCTTGAGTTATTTATAAAAAAATAATAACGGTGGGATAATTAGTTAATTAATTAATTAACAGAATCTTGCAAGTCTGAAAGTACAGATCTCCCACCATCCCTATTTACTGCCTAACAAGTTAGGGTGAGTCCTTTCTAAGTTACTTTCTCTGCCTATTACTCAGTTGTGGGCTCCTCCCCCTTTTACCTGATTGTTCATCTCTTCCCCCCATCTCCCAAGGTCATTCTCACATTCCATTACAATGTCCTTGGAAAAGACAGGTATTTCCAGGTATGATGCCTAGTAGAGAATCTTCTGTTGCTGGCTGTATGGTGATGGAACAGCATCTGGATTTCTTAGCTGCTCCATTTAATTTTTTCCTGACTTCCTCCCTTGTCATTTCAGCTCTTATACGCCGAATGGCCACCAGTAATAACTTTTCTCCTCCCACAGGAATGGACACCCTGTGGCCCTCCAGATGTCACGGGACTACAACCCCCATCAGCTCCCATCAGAATGGCCAATGCTGAGGAATGCTGGGCGTTGACATTCAGCAACTTATGGCCCTCACAGGCAGCTTCCATCTCACATGCAAGCACCATAACTGGCAGCTCCCGTGTTGGGGAAGCTGGGAGGCCCACCCCTTCGGGAAGACCTCCTTTGAGCCACCTCTATTCCTGACATGACAAGTGCTAATTTCACACCCTCTTTAAAGATTCACTAGTTGAAGACTGTCAAGTTTAGCCTTGACACATTCCAGTGCTCTGGCATCTTCAGGGCATCATTGCATTTAATTAACCTGATAACTCTACATTGTTGCTTCCTATTTGTGAAGTGTTGCGCACTCCCAAACAGAAGTAGGAGATCAGAGAAAGTGTTCTTCCCAGAAGCTGGGCTATGGGGGCATGATCCTTCAATTATTCACTTCCCTTCTTCTGTCATTAAGCTGAGATGATGCGAAAACAGAGTCTGGTGTTCCTCAATGCAATCTGCAAACACTGTTTGAGAAAAGACTGCTGAGGGTTACATGTTAAGCATGCAATTAACAAAAGGCTTTTTTAAAAGCCTTCAAGAATCAGAGTTTTGTTCTGGAAGATGTAAATAACCCGAAATGGGTTTTACGCTGCCAAGAAGACTGTCTGCACTTTCCCAGAAACGTTCAGCAACATGGGGAAGAACCAAGCACAGTGGATCAATCGATGGGATGTCGCCGCAGCCAAAATCGTTGGGTTTTATTTAACTATTTCTTTGGAAGTCACTTCCCAGTCCTGAATGGTCCCTCTAAATGCCAACGGAGGTTGTTTCATCTCAAACTGGCTGACATTAAACAATTTTCATATTTTCAAGCACTGCAATCAGCAGAACTTAGAGCAAGTGAAAAAGAGTTCCAGAGACAGAAGGCAGTGTAGACACCATTAAAATTAGTCAAAGGTGGAGCACAATCCCAAAGGTTTGAAAATCCTACCTAAAGCCAAGCAAAGGAGGAGCTTGTTTGACCCACTGGAGGAGAGAATTCCATAATCAAGGGAGCCACCGTGGAGAAGACCTTCTGCCATGAACCCAACGTATAGCCAGGTATGTCTAGCAGTCTTCCATACTTTGCTAATGTGATTGGCAAAGACACAGCAGGGTACCTGTTGAGTCCCCAACTTGGAGACCATATGGATCCTTGGAGATGACTCTCCAGCCTCCTTTTATTTTTCTTCATAGAGTCAGGAAGGTGCAAAATGGACGTTAAAAAAACAGGCTGTCCTTTACAACCTTTCAGCATGAATCCACAACACTGTCCTTGTTCTCTCTCTCTCTCTCTCTCTCACACACACACACACACACTCAGTTAGCCCTCCCAGTTAAGCCAGACAGGAAACACGACCAGGTGAGCTATTTCTAATTTATTGTAAGGCTACATCAGTGTTTCTCAACCTTGGCCACTTTAAGCTGGGTGGACTTCAACTCCCAGAATTCCCTAGCCAGCTATGTAGCCAGCATGGGGAATTCTGGGAGTTGAAGTCCACCCAGCTTAAAGTGGCCAAGGCTGAGAAACACTGGGCTACGTTAGCAGAATCTTGCAAGTCTGAAAGTACAAATCTCCCACCCTCCCTCTTTACCACCTGAGTAATTAGGGCAGGTCCTTCCTAAGCTTCTTTCCCTGCCCATTAGTCTGTTGTGGGCTCCTCTCTCTTTTCTCTGATCGTTCCCTAGGCAGCCCCTCTTCCCCCCATCTTCCAAGGTCACCCTCACATTCCATCACACACACACACACACACACCCCAATCTGACATCTTTCCAGAACAGCCCATCTTGAGTCAACCACTCCCTTTGTTAATCCAACTTCTTGCAGACTACCTTCTCCTCTCAAGGAAATGTGAATCGTCTGTTACTATGGAGATGATACAAAACAAGAAAAGAAACCCCCAAAAGAGGGGGAGAAGAGAAGAGAAGCATGGTGGCCGTTAGCTGATCTCCAGGGCCACATAGTCGTGCAATACAGAAGCGAAGCATAACTAATATAGATTTCCTTTATCACCTGCTATAGATTGGTCTCGATAGAGGACATGCCATTAGCTAAATACTTTGCATGCATTCTAATTTCCACAGAAATAGGATTTCCCCAAGCATTAAAACCAATAGTCAGCAACAGTCAACATGCTGATTTCATTAACAGACACCATCTGCATCCAGAAAGAGAACAAAGCTGCAATATCAAACAATACCATTAGCTGGCATTTATCCTGGCCGAATATGAGCCATTGTTCTCAAGGCAAGGCATAATTTAATCTCCATAACGGAGAAGAATGCAGATTATTCTTCCATTTCCTACTTGCAATCATGGGTCAGGTAAATTGGATGGATGCAAATTTCTACTCATGTTTTGTTTATCAGCTCTCAGCATTCTTTTCTCAAACTGAGTTGGCTAATACGGGGGGGCGGATCTTGAGTTTTTTTTGTTTGTTTGTTTGTTTGTTTGACTGGTTCTCATTCGGTCTGGTGAGGGAGAATTTGCTTTACACAGTCTCAGAGGGGCAGACAGTTGGAGAGAAGGGGCAATTCTCCTAGATGGATTGTGACGTTCTTGAACTTCTTCAGCAACAAGGCCACCAAGAGATGAACGAGGATGCTTCCTCTTTCATTGTCCCAATCTTTCTCCAAGAGCTTCCCTGGTTTCTCTCAGTCCCAAAGGAAAAGTTCAGGAAGGAAATCCTGCCAGAGAACTTTTTCAATTGTGATGCTACTGCTAGAGCTCCAGGTGTGGTAACCTGCCCTTGAGGAACCTTCTGGAGAACGTTTCATCCTTCAGGACAACTCTAGAGAATGGGTTATCCACCTTACTTACTTACTTACTTACTCACTTACTTACTCACTTACTTAGAAGTTTTATGCAGCCACCCCACTCATGTGATATCACTGCCCACAAATTTTGTTGAAGGATGTTGAAAGGCTATTCATGACAAGGTTGGGCTTAACAGTTATGCAAATTAAAACAGAAGATCCATCTGGAAAGGAATAAGAGAAGAAGTGAAAAAATGTTCTCACATTTCAAAGCAAATGGTTAAACAAAACACAGAATCTCCTATTCATAGATATGTAGAACTCGGAGTACTCAGAGTTTTAAATACTTCAGCTGGATTCACACTCCCTAGACTTATACGTAAGATGTTGAAAACTAGGGCTCTGCCATATTTCAAGGGAAAAACTGAGAAAAATTTCGTGTTTCTGTGCCATTCACCTCCAGTTCCTATCTGCTTCTTTACCTGATGTAGCTTCAACATTTTCTTATCATCTTTCTGAGTCAAACCAACCAGGTAGAAATCACCCAGGTGCCAAATGATTATTTTCTTTCAACATTACAAAGCCGTCGCCAAATCAAAACCACAGTAGCAAGCATTATCCTCAATCTGACTTGGCTTCCTAATTATGTCACACTGATGGAACTAAACGATGTTAGGTCACCATGTCTGTTCAGAACAATGGCCTCGCCCATCTTGAGAAGGCACAACTATGCATCCCTGGAAAAGAGGATGATTTTATGGAAACAAAAGCACTTTGGCTGGAAATGCAATTTAGCTCAACCCTACTGTAAAACTTAACATTGCTTTTCATCAAATCTATTCAGGCTACCCATTATGTCTGGGTTGTTTTCAGGCATCTCCCCTCTTTTCTCATCTATCAGCATCCTTCACAAATCTTCAAAATGATAGCTCCAATTTCCAGACTGTCTCTATCAAGAGGTTGTAATTTGAGTTTGTTTAGATACTGTACGTTCAGCTCTCCTGTTGCTATTGTAGGTTTTTCTCTCCATCTCCAGGCTGACTGAAGTAGAATCAAAGAGTTGGAGGGCACCTTACAGGTCATCTCGTCCAATCTCCTGCTCAATGCAGAAGCCACTGGAGCATCTTGGAAGATGAACATCCAGGCTCTGTTAGAAGACCTATGGAGAAGAAATCACCACAGCATGTGGTAGCCTGTTCCACTGGCTGACAGCTTGTATCATCACAAAGTTCCTCCTGGTGTTGAGTCTGAACCTCCTGCTTTGTAATTTTAACTCACTGCTTCTCATCCTACCCTCTGGGACAATAAAGAGTAAGTCCACTCTTCTCCTGTGTAAGCCCTTCCTAAAAGATTTACTAAAGTTCCTCATAGTCAAAATGAAATGAACTTTAGATTTAACACAAGTAAACGTAAATAAATAAAGTGAAGCATACAGATTAATCAGTCCCTTAATAGTTGATAATAGGCTGCCTTCAAGTTAATACAAAATATTATGCCTAAGCTTCTTGCTTGAAGTTGGCTAATGATGTCTGTCTTTAGATATTTTGTAGAGACAATTTCCTGCCCCATCAACTTCTCCCTTAAGCATCAGGAAATCTCACCATTTTCCACAAGAACCCAATCTCATCCCCAACAGCTTTCTTCATACTTTTCAAAAGTCATCTAATCTGTAGGAACAGTCTGGAACTGATGAGAAAATGTGGTGGCTCTCTGGCGATCTGCAGCAGAGATGGAGAATCATGGTTCTCCAACCACAATGGCATCATCCCTCACCACCATTTTTGCTGTGGGATGCTTCCAGGAGTTGTAGTTCAGCCATATCAGTATGTATAATGGGATGTGGGAATGACCTTGAGGGATGAGGGGAAGAGATGCTGCCTAGGGAACAATCAGATAAAGGATGGAGGAGCCTCAAGCTGATTAACCGTCAGAGAAAGAAACTTAGGAAGGATCCACCCTAACTGATCAGTCTGTAAAAAGAGGCAGCTGGAGATCTGTACCTTCAGACTTGCAAGATTCTGTTAATGTAGCTTTACAATAATGTAGAATTAGCTCTTCTGGTCGTGTTTCCGGTCTGGTCTACCTGGGAGGGCTGACAGGATGTGCGGTGGGCATAGGGAATGGCCTTGAAGGACAGGAGGAAGAGTCTCTACCAAGGCAACAGTCAGATAAGGGTTGCTTGAGTCCAAGACAAAAAAAGCTGCTCCCTGGTTCACACAAAGATAAAGGGAGGGAAGGGGAAGTACATTCAGACTCGCATGGTACTGTTACTATTACCCTAGCAGTAAAAATAGTCCTGACCTACCTGGCATTGGCTTCTTAGTCAGGTCCACCTTACTGGACTGACAGTATGGTTATACATAACGATCAGGATTGGTAAAAGCTCAGTAAAATAGCTAAGAGCAGAGACATCACACTGACAACAAAGGTCCGCATAGTCAAAGCAATGGTGTTCCCTGTAGTAACATATGGCTGCGAGAGCTGGACCATAAGGAAGGCTGAGCGAAGGAAGATCGATGCTTTTGAGCTGTGGTGTTGGAGGAAAATTCTGAGAGTGCCTTGGACCGCAAGAAGATCAAACCAGTCCATCCTCCAGGAAATCAAGCCAGACTGCTCACTTGAGGGAATGATATTAAAGGCAAAACTGAAATATGTTGGCCACATAATGAGAAGACAGGACACCCTGGAGAAGATGATGATGCTGGGGAGAGTGGAAGGCAAAAGGAAGAGGGGCCGACCAAAGGCAAGATGGATGGATGACATTCTAGAGGTGACAGACTTGTCCCTGGGGGAGCTGGGGGTGGTGACAACCGACAGGAAGCTCTAGCGTGGGCTGGTCCATGAAGTCATGAAGAGTCGGAAGTGACCGAATGAATAAACAACAACAAAACGAATGGATAGAATCAAAGGAATATATTTATACTGAATCAGAGTAACACACACACACACACAGACAATTCTGCATCGGGGCAGGCCCTCTCCTACATTCCATGTTCCAGATACAGGTCCCCCTCAGCCACTTCCGGCATGACAAATGATCAGGGATCAGGGGAACTGTAGACCAAACCGTTCACTGAATATTGTATTTCGAATTGGAGTCTTTTCCAAAGTCCACCTGAAGAGGGGAGGAGTTGAAGCTGGGACTCTGGGCCATAACAGATGAACATGTAATCATGCTTCATCCCTCCCCCAGGAGAGAAGATCTCCAGCATTACCTCATTGACTCAGGCTTCATCTCTAAACCATTTTTCTAATGTTTTATTACTCCTCGTTACTGCAGATGTCTGTCTAAAACAGCCTTTCCCTGGGTCGGAGTCACACAGCTAGAGGAAGGCATCAGTATAAATTAAGAAAGATGCTGGCTCGAGTCTCATTTGTATTCTGGTCCAGCCTTCAGCATGGCTGGGAAGAACACAGGAAAGCTTTGCAGAGAAGGCCTGGAGAATATTTCACTCCAATTCCAATTTATTTCCCATTATTAATGCTTGTGAAAGCTGAGCCTCTCCTAGGAGCAAAAAGCACATCCAAAGAGGACTGCTGGGCTTGCCTGTAATCTCATTAGCCAGGTAGACAACAAGGCTCAAGTTCCAATTGGAAAGAAGTCATACAGGAACTTACCGGTCCTGGGGGAGTGCAACCTTCCTGTCTGAGTGAGACACAGCCAAGCTGACTTTTGGCTAGAGACCCAGGATGCTCGAGATTCTCAGGCACGATGGAGGAGTCTAGATCCCGTTTCAGAATTCACACTCACGTCACAGGTGAGGTCTGCCCAGCCCTTTACGAATCCAGAATTCCCTGGCGGAATGGATGCTTTGTGTGTGGAAAGTCCCTAGTTCAATCTTTCATATCTCCCGATTGGGTTGAAAAATCACGAGCTGAAACTTTGGAAAGTCACCATCAGTTGGAAGACATCATATTGGACTAGATATGAGAAGCAGTCCAACAGCTACTGGCATTTTTGTGGGAATACTTCATATAGGTAGTCCTTGCTTAATGACCAGAATTGGGGCCAGAATTTTGGTTGTTTAGTGAAGTGGTCATTAAGCAAATCTCACCCAGTTTTATGACCTTTCTTGCAGCAGTCGTTAAGTGAATCACCGTGGGCATTAAATAGACCATTTGGTCATTACATGAATCATGTGGTCCCCCAATGAAGGGTCGAAAATGGCGATCATGTGACCACAGGGACGCTGCAATGGTCATAAATGCAACTGGTTGCCAAGCGCCCAACTCATGATCATGTGACTGCAGTGACTCTGCAATGGTCATAAGTGTGAGGACCTGTTGTAAGTTGTTTTTTTTCAGCACTGTCAGAAGTCTGAACCATCACTAAATGAATGGTTGTTAAGTGAGGACTATCTGTACAGTGTATTCAATGTTGTCCAGTGATTGCTCCATTGCAAGAGAAGATCAGAAACAGAAGCAAGACTTCTTGGGAGACCCATCTACCACATGGTACTGACCTTCTCACTGACAAGGTCCTGATGAACATTTAAGGAAACCTGATGAGCCTCAGGCTTTGATTGCAACACCATGCTTTCTCCAGCACCCGAATGTCCCTTTGCTTGTCTCACCACCATCTTGAAAAAAGATGGTATTCCTACATCACACTAATCATTATTTGCTAAACAATGGTCATTACTAACCATTATTTATAGAACAAGCCACAATGGCTGGGTTCACACAATGCAAAGGAGGGAAGGAATCTCCTCATTTCTGGCACAGGGCACGCTGTTGCTGGAGAGAGATCCAGTTCCCTGGAAATATATAGACTTTAAGCCCCCCAGATCCCATGTTGACTGGAGAACATGGGCAGCTGAATTCCACACACATATCTGGAAGGTGTCCAGGATAAGAAAAGCTGCTGGGTTATTTGGAAAACTGAAGAAAAGAGCCCATCATTGAATTCATCCCTTGTTTTTAGGCTTCCTATCAACATCTTCTCAGTCACTCTGGCCAAGTAATGGAGAAGCTGGCCTTTCCCAACCTGGATGTCTTCCAGGTATGTTGGACTGAACACCCAGAGCCCCAGCCAGCCTGGCCAAAGACCACAGAAGAATTACGGGAACAGACCTCCAGCAAATCCAGAGGGTTCTGGGTTGATGAAGGCTGATGAAGACCTTTAAGCAGGTCCAGAAGCATCCTTACATTCTCTGAGAACAGAGAGCAAATGAGCAAGAGAGATTCAAATGTCAGACATTGAGAAATACAGTTACCCAAGCACGCACTCACACAGAGATTAACAATAGAATTTCCATTAAACTGCACTGCTGAGCATACGTTCAGGGTCAACATGTCCTCATGAATAGGCATTCCTATTAAGGAGATGACACCAGAGACTCCAGAATATTAAGGAGACTCACCAGAGCTGAGAATCTTCAAAGCATTGGCCTGGACAAGTAGGGTGTTCCACCACCACATCTTGCCCATATTGTTTACTGCAGTGATTTTCCAACCTTGGCAATTTAAAGAAGTGCGGACTTCAACTCCCAGAATTTCCCAGCTAGTGTGGGAGTTGAAGCCCATACATCTTAAAGTTGCCAAGGTTGAAAAATGCTGGTTTAGTGTGACTCAATGGAGAAAAGTTGAGGAGGGAGGGAGGGAGGGAGAGAAGGCACAGATCTGACACATACAACCAAGCTGAGGCTCTGCTCCTTTACCTCAAACTCTAAAAGGTTACAGCAAATAATATGATGGGATAGATTTTCCCCATAATGTGAAGAAAATTGCTTTTTACCAACTATCTGGCAGTTCCAAAGCAATTACAGTTATGGGGAATACTGTGAAGCCGAGACAGAATACCTGAGTGCTGTGCATATATTTTTTTTTTCTTGCTGTTAATGTGGAAACCAAGTAATAGCAGAAAATGCCTCTAAAAGCAGCAATTTCAGGTACCAGACATTGTGAGTATTAAATATTTACTTCTTACAAGAGGGATGGCTTGTGCTGGTAACTGGACAGTATTGCTAAACAGTTTTATTGGCAACAGGATCCTGTTAGCATCTCTGCCCTGACCAAGGTGGGGCAAAGGGTTACCAATATCATCAAGGCTGGACTTCTTCCCTCCTCCCCACCCTGTGGCACCTGTTCTCTGAAGCCTTCTGGATTAACTTTGGGATTCGTCTTGTTCATTTGTGTTAACAAAAACAAAGCTATCGTTGGCTTTAACAGTGGCTTTGTGGAACAAGCCACAGTAGCTTGGTTTGTACAAAGTCTAAGCCATAAATTCATGGCTTATAAGCAAGAGTGTCTTGACAGCAGCATCTGAAACAAGGCACAATAACATCAACCCGATGAAGATGTGATTGTGCCACACTGTCACAATGCTCCATAGGAGCTCATTGGTCATATTAGTTACAGGATCACACATCACACATCATCATCTGCCATTCCATGGGCACCCATGTTTCTCGATGTGCACATCACACACCAATATAGGGGCCTCTGACTTTTAAGACTGACGGGCACATTTGGCCGGTTCTCTAACAAAATGGTGGCCATCTTGAGGATGGCCAATTAGCCAATACCTAGTTAGCATAAGTTTCCTCCTCACCATCCCCTCTAGTCCTTAGATGTTCTGTAGTACCCCAACAGTCTTCTGTCCTTTCTTTTTTTCCTGGGGATCAACATGGACACCCATCTAAATCAAGCACTGGGTTTCCATGGCTATTAGAAAATATGCCTTTCAAAGTATGCCTGTCAGCTCCAGGTAGATCTCAGAGGCATGGTTGGAAGTACTCAACTATTTTTTTTCTTTTTCTTTTTGTAAGAGTGGTGCAAGAGCTGAATTTGGCCTTTCAGTTATGACCTGGAGTATATTCCAAAAAGGGCCAAGACACAAACGAAAATTGTTTTTGCTTCTTTTACCTTAGCATTTGATTACAGTGACAGGAAAAAAATCTAAGCAAGTCCATGGTTCTCTCCTTGTGTTGTCTTCAGAACACCCTTTTCCATCTCCAATGAAAATTGTTTGGAAGATTTCACAAGCCATCCCAGACTTTCATGGCAGCCAGACACAGCCCTATGGCCTCAGGTTACACAAACCAGGTCAACTCAATAAGATATGGCTTATTAACAATGATATTGGTCCCATCCACAGTATAAGGAAGCAATGCCTTGCCAGCTTTCTTCATCTCTGGCTTCAGCAGGCAGACTCAGTCTGTGAGTTGACTTGCTTTAATTACCAAAGATTCATCAGCATTCTGGTTTCTTTATTGACATTGCCAAAGATGTTCCATTGATTTTGCTGCTAATATCAACCTGGACATCCCATTTATCAGCCCTGAAGCCTCTTCTAAGTATTCACACCACCTAATTTCTTCAGACAGTGCTGGAGAAAGGCAAAGACCAAACACGACTCGTGAAGGATCCCGCTTTAAAACAATCATTGTCCTGCTATTATTATTGACTCCTACAAAGTGAAATTGAAGCATGAAGTAGATTTGTGCCCTAGATAATAACCTTTATTAGACAAGCTATTTAGGGCAAAACAAAAGGCAACCGCCAAGAATCAGTAGAAGCGACACTAAAAATCCATCACAAAGCACAAGGAGAATTGACACTAATCATCCCCATTTCTTTCCACTGGTTAGGGACCTTCAAGTGCCCCTCTTAACAACGCCAGGATAAATGGGATTAATTTTATTGATCAGCAAAAGTTATACTGCGCAGACGAAGCGATCAGGCTGGCTCCATGCTTCTCCTTCTCCTGAACTGGGGACGGTTGCTCCGTTTTCCTTTTGTTCCGGAAACGGAGAAGACAAAGTCACTTCAGTAAAGAGTCTCATCAAAGGCTGCAGGCAGAACAGTCACCCATTTTAGAGATTTACTTATTTATTACATTTGTATAGCTGTCTATCTCCCGTAGAGGCTCCCCAAAGTCTTTTCCTTCAAATTTCTCTCTGAATTTTGGACCTTGTGAGTCTTTGGGATGAATTCCTTAGACATCTGCTGTGATTTTTGATACATATTCTCGTTTTTTCCCCCGATGCAGCCAAAAGGTCCTTCTGTTTAAAGATGAAACTTTCAAATGTAAGAGGATGGCAGTTCCATCTTTTAAGGGAAAAGAATAGAACAGATTCTTTTTTTCCAAAATGCTTGTATGGCCAAACAAAAAAACTGCAAGATACTTGACTATATATGAACTGACCCTAAATATTTGTCCTCCTATATATTCCAATAAGGGACGCGGTGGCGCTGCGGGTTAAACCGCTGAGCTGTCGATCGGAAGGTCGGCAGTTCGAAACCGCGCGGCGGGGTGAGCTCCCGTTGCTAGTCCCAGCTCCTGCTCACCTAGCAGTTCGAAAACATGCAAATGTGAGTAGATCAATAGGTACCGCTTCGGCGGGAAGGTAACGGCGTTCCGTGTTGTCATGCCGGCCACATGACCCGGAAGTGTCTATGACAACGCCGGCTCCAAGGCTTAGAAACGGAGATGAGCACCGCCCCCTAGAGTCGGATTCGACTGGACTTTACGTCAAGGGAAACCTTTACCTTTACCTATATATTCTAAGTGGAGTAGCTTTCCCTTCATCTTCTAACTGCTCCTTTCTGTTACTGTGGGTAGAATGTGATTAACTGAGGCCATCAAAAGCTGTATTATTCCCTTCTCCCAAAGGTACACCCCTGTGCTACTAGGAGAGTCTTCCAAGCTTAGGGCATTGGCCTTGCCAATTTGGATTCATGAATAACAGCAAACTGAGCATCAGATTCTCTGTTGAGCGTCTCAGTCTTATGAGACACTGAGTTCCCCTGAACTTCAAGACTTTCTGGTCTCAAAAGATTTTGGCAGTGGTTTTCTTCTCCTGGGGAGCGGTCAGAGATACCCCTTGGGAGTCCAGTAGGGATCACTCCTACTTATAGTAGGTCCAGCAATGAAGCCCAAGAATTTTAGGTAGCCAAAGCAATGGAACTTAATACTTTAGGTGGAGATAAAGCTGGGGTTTATTGCAAGCTCTCACCCATGATGGACAGCATTCAAAAACAGGCACTGATCGAAACTGGTGGGAAAAACCATTAAGCAGCTTTCTCCCTCCCTCCCCAAATGGTTCCATCAGTGACTTTCAAAAAGGATTCTGAGACTCACTTTTGCAAGCGTTGAGAATCCAGAGGATGGCCCTCAATTATTTATATTTACCAGAGCCAGAATTGGATTAGCATCTCCCACTAGGGTGCATGTGTGCATTCTCATGCTGGGCTTTGCACTACACGTACTTTGCACATAAGTGTGGTTGGTTCAGCTGTGTTTAATTTTTACAAGTTGTGTGCATTAACTATTTCAGAGAGGGGGTGAAAATGGATAATACTGTAATTTTGTAATACAAGCCCATTGTTACAGCTTTGGACTGGCCATTTCTTTCTTCAGCTGTTAGTGCTGAACAGCCCAAATGAAGGTGAAAATACAGAGCATCACTACATGCTTAGAAAGCAATGCATCAGTTGAATTCTCCTTGCACACTAAACCAAATCAATTTAGGGCCCAGAACACCATATGACCAACCCAGTTAGAGCTTGCTTAAGAAGAGAGGGGCAATTTTCACCCAAAATTCTATAGGCCAACTGTGACTCACATCAGCCATGTGGGGTAAACCCCAAACCTTGGTTAGCTGCAAGGCAGAGACCAAATCCTACCTGCTCTGCCTTCCAAACCATGGTTTTCTGCATTGCAAAAAACCACTCCTGATCATGACTCTCTTGGACCCAGAAGAAGCCAAGCCCCAACTCCCTTGTCTCAGAACCTGTTGGTCAAGGACTTGAGAACTCAGCTCTCCCTAGCCAAATTTATATGCTGCTCCCATCTGGGAAATTCAACAACTTTCAGTGCATCAGAGTGAAGGGCAGTTCATTCCCTTAATGAGTTAGAAGCATAAGGAGGAAGAAAGGAAAATGTGTTAAATGAATGTGGACTAAAGGACCGTGAATCAAGGAATCTTGAAGGCCACATTCCTTCTTGTAGCCTTTTCTAACAGCCTTCGCCGTTCAGTGATTCTCCTCATCTCAGAGCCCTGAGAGATTCATGGAAACCACCTGCCAGTCCACCCTGCATAGCTAGAATCCTATGCTGCCCATAAGGCTTCACATCTTCACATTTCTCCCCCTGGGAGATGCAAGACCCTTGAAGTATAGCGGGAAACCCTCTGTGCAAGCAAAAACAATCATCAAGGCTCATTCACATGGATGGCCGTTGGGAAACATATAGGAGGTATCTCCAAGGCTTTTCATAAGTATGTTGGTATGGTGTGGAACTTGGACCTCAATTTATACACAATCAGCAGCAGTTCTTGGCTTGCCATGCAACACTCACTGAGCGTGACTGAGGTTGTCCATTTCATAGATTTTCTGTTCTTATCTGCATCTTAGCTTTTCCTCTTGAGCATCTCACCAGCCTCTCTCCCCTCTTCCATTCCCTTTTTCTCCTAACCTGCACAGTCCTTGTCTCCTGCAACTTCTCATCCCCTCGTTCTCTCCCAGTCTCACTGCCGGAACGAGAATGTTAGCAAATAAATAGACCAGTTCTGTCTCCAGAGCCAAATATTTCAAACTAGAGATCTACTGTCCTCACCTCCCTCTTCTTTCCAATCCTCTCTCTTCCCATCACTGGTGTGTGTTTTTCTTCCCCCTTCAGGATGGCCATTATTTGTGGATAATTTATTCAACCGGTTTTACCCATTGTCAAGCAAAATCTGACACTGTATTATTCATCATTTAGAAAGGGGATATCTGCCCAGCAATCACTTGCAAGCATAAATCATGGAGCGTGACAGATGAGAGAAAGAGATGGAGTGAAAAGCGGGTATTTAACAAGATCAAAGTTACAGAACAAACACTGCACTCCCCATCTCACTTTTTAAGGTCTCTGTGTAAGATCTTTTCAGACCTTTTAAGCATCTGCTTTCAACTGAGCGAACACAGCAAAGGCTTGTGGGCTGTGACCAGGTCAGAACATAGAGCTTATTGCCCATATGATGTGTGGAAACAGCCCTGAATGTGAAACTGCTTTTTGCCATGAAAGGAAAGAGGAGAGAATGCCACAACTTAGACTTGCAAAGGGGGATTAGGCCAGCTACAGAGATCATGCACAGCTTAGTCTAAGTTGGGTAGAAGACCGTTCATATTGACGCTGGATTGGATTCGGTTTAGGGATGTGAAACGGAAAAGGGGCTTTGAAGTAGATGTAGATGCACACGTTGGTGCCTCCTTAAAAAAGCTGCAGGTTTCCCTCAGCTCTCACAATAGCTATACAATCCCAGGAAAAGTGGGTTTGAGTTAAGGAGGTGCCAACCCTATGTGCACTCCTGGGAACACACAGCTATTATGTAAGCCCCTCAAAGATGCAGCTTCTTTAAGCTGCATGCATGCCCAGGTGTGCTCTGAAGCACCTTTTCAAGTTAGGATCCAAAGCACAGCAAATCCCTGATCAGGCCAAGAACTCAATTGCTCCTTGGAAACCCTTACTAGACTCAACATGCATTGGGCCAAATGAACACCTGTTCATTCTCCTTTGTGATCTCCCTTCTCTCTACCTTTAGTAGATACTGCCTGGTGGTGACCGGTCCATCTTTCCACTGAGGTCACATAGACATCCTCTTAAAACTAGAGGTAGCGTAAGACCTCTGATGGCCAGTAGGACAAGAAGTAAAAGGAGGTCCCATTGGGGCAGAAGCTGTCTCCGTTCCATGCCCCGGTGACGAAAGCCATTCCGCTATTAGTTCATACACTGTGTAAGCCATAACCACTTTTTAATGTGCAATAATGTGTTATGTGGACTCACCGTTTGTCAAGTTTGGTTTATGGCTAAGTGTTTATGCATCCCCACCGCTGGGGTTTATTTAATAATAGTTAAAAGGAGAATTAGAAAGGAGCATGAGTTAAGCCCTCAACCATGGCAGAAAGTTTGTATTTTTTGCGTAAAATGAAAAAAAATGAACTGGTTTTGATGATTGGACAGGATAGATTATAGAAGGAAGAGTAATATGATGTAACTTTAGAGGGAGAGGTTAAAATATACTTAACCGCTGTGAAGAACATTGGAAGCCCCTGCTTTGTTCCTTTTTTCTTCCCTTTCTATTTTTCTTTAACGTTTTTTCTTTCCTTACACCTTTTGCTTTTTCTTTGATTTCTTTCTTTTTCTTTTTTCTTCTTAACTTTATATTAGTTGGTCTTAGTTTTCGTCTTCTTTTTTAAAAAGTTTTAATAAAAACTATATACATAAAAAAAAGAAGTTGTGTTCTAGTAAGTTTGGAGGCTAATTTAACAAAGGACAGAGTTATAAAAGGTCTTTCTTGGGATGACTCACCAGGTTCACAGTCTGATGCTGTAATGATTAAGTCACCCAGGCACATATTCAGCAACCAAAGGCCACACTGCTGTGTTGCCCAATCCTCACTATTTATACCAGAACTCTCCTCTAAATCTGAGCATATCACTGGACATATAATCACTACACAAAGAAGAACAGGGCTAAGCAGAAGGTTCAGTGTTACACTGGCCTGGGGTTAAACCAGGTTTTAGCAATGAAGAGCAAATCTATAGAAAGAAATCAAGAAGAAAAGGTGGCACTTTTGCTATTCACTATCCATACCAGTGGAGGGCAAAAGGAAGAGGGGCCGACCAAGGGCAAGGTGGATGGATGATATCCTAGAGGTGACGGACTCGTCCCTGGGGGAGCTGGGGGTGGCAACGACTGACAGGCAGCTCTGGCATGGGCTGGTCCATGAAGTCACGAAGAGTCGGAAGCGAATGAACGAATAAACAACAGCATCCATACCAACCATCAAATGGAAGTAGTCCTCACTTATCGACCATTTGTTTAGTGATGGTTCGGACTTACAACAATGCTGAAAAACCTGCCTTATGACCAGTCCTCTCATTTATGACTGTCGCAGCATCCCTCAGTCATATGACCACCATTTTCAACCTTCCCAGCCAGCTTCTGGCAAGCAAATTCAATGGGGAACCATGTGAAAGTCATAAATGCGAGGACTGGTCATAACTCGGGTTCTTCAGCGCTGTCGTAAGTCCGAACCATCGCTAAACAAATGGTCGTTAAGCAAGGACTACCTGCATTCACTCCATTTGAAGTTTGGTATGGATAGTGAATAGCAAAATTCACTATCACATTAACGACAATGTGATTTGCTTAACGGCCGCAGTGATTTGCTTAACTACCACCACAAAAATGGTCATAAAATCAGATCAGATTTGCTTAATGACTGCATTGCTTAGCGACCAAATTTCCAGTCCCAATTGTGGTTGTTAAGCGAGGATTACCTGTAGTGAACTGAAAAGCAGATATCTAGAGAAGGCAAAGGATTAAAAAAAAAGATAGACAAACATCCCTTGCATTAAAGTCCAAGTATTCTGAAACATGGGGAGTTGTCTTGATCAAACTCCCTTCGGGCAAAGTTCATTCTTTTGTAGGTACCTGAAAACCGTACCAGAATTACGAACCCAAAGGGAGAGGTGACAAGATCACCCTTGTCTGAGTCATCTCTGTGGGCTCCTGACAATTTTGGAAGACTCTGCGTGTATCAAGTGCCATCTACACAGTATTTCTGCTCAGTTTACTCCTATGAAACCATAAATAGCTGCACAGCAAAAGCCTGTGTGTGAAGATGAAGCAGGAGAAGGCTAGTGACTTCGTATTCTACTTCATGGCTTTTCAGAGACCACTAGCTGGTCTTCCACTCATGGTTCCACTTTTATTGCAGCAAGAACGAGCCAAGATTTCTACTCTTTAGCCACCACTGCATTCATGTGAAAAATAGACTATCTACCCACAATACATCCCAATCTATTTATAGGGATAGGATTTATGAGTTATGAAAAGCAATTGGCTTTTAGACCCCTAGCTTGCCTGATAAACATTTGGCATTGCCTGCTGACTATGAAAAACTAGCAAAAGGGAAGTATTTAGAAACCTGGATATCACAAAACAATGAATTTTGAGATTCGGTTTCTATATTGCTCCCATCACTGTGCGCTTCAGTGGAAGGAGAGGCTTCTCAGCTGTGACTTGCATAAGCTTGCCTTGGAGGACGTACAAGAAATCTCTCAGGAGACCAAGGCAATCAGTGAAAAAACGTATATTTCTCCTTGTAAAACAGGAAGAGTACCATGTCAAGCCAGCTCTAAAAAACGAGCCAGTCCCCAGGAGGGATAAGAAAAGGTCCAGAAAAGGCCATACATGAATGTATCAAAGAGTTTAAGTTAGACAAACTCTAGAGCAATTCTTCCATGATGGCATTACTCAAAGAAGAGACTTCCTTGTGATGTTATGATCTTCAACTTTCTGCTTCTTGAGAAGTTGGACAAAGTGTTAAGGAGTAGACAACCTGAAACTCCATAGGCCTCAGGTAGCTATTTCCACACAATCACTAGTATTCATTTTTTCTGCCATTCTTTGGGGGACAACTTTGAAAATCTCATTTGAACCATGGATATGAAGCCCACAGCCTAGCTCCTCCTTCAATGGAAGGCACTAAAGCCCTGGTTCTTCCCACCTGGCCCAGGGTTTTCCACATACCTTCTTGGTACAGAACTAAGACAATGCAGCAGCAATTCCCATATTACTAAGAACACCAAGATAAACCAATCTGGATTATCTGGATTTTAGAGGGAGGTCTGCTCAGTGTGATACCAGGTTTCAGCTGTAATCAGTTATCAGAAGCAAGATGTATGGAAAGGCGATCAGTTTTATACACATCTCCTTGGATCCCACAAAACTCCATAAGATTTCCTCATTCATAGGACTGGGTCCCAAGCATGACCAACCCATGGCATTCCTGAAGTCAAGAGAAGATGCAAACTGGGGTTAACAAGCAGGGGAAGCAAGAAATTACTATCTCTTGCAATGCATTATTTGTGTTCCACCGACTGGCTTGGCCCCCTCCTACCGTATTCTGATTTGGAGACTCTAAAATTACACTTTGGAATGGGTAGATGTGCCATTCATTGTCATTTTGGGAAGGCTTATTTTATCACTGCTGCAGTTTATTTATGCACACAGGCTCATATGCTCTTTGATCAGGGCACTGAACAAAAAAAGGAACGTTGCTGATCCAGTCTGGAGGGTAGGCAGAAGCGAGGGCTGGTTCAAAGCTTCCTGGGCCAGATGCTTTGCTCTGCTGGTCACACCAAGGCAGGAAGCTGGTTCTGAAAATTTATCCCAGGAGTAACTAAAGTTTTTGCCCTCCAGGGATAATGAGTATCTACTTCCTTCTCATCACCAAAACATATGGAATCCTCTCCCAGTGGACCTCCTGAGGGCACCCCAGTATGCCAAGGCTTCAGAAACTTTGATTTATCCTGAATTCCCTTTTCTTGATCGGTATATTTCACTCCCCTTAACCGTGTTGGTGGTGCAAAATTACTCCATTCATTTCCATGACACTGTGCTGAGTTAAGGCATTGCTATTTAATCAGTAATTGCTGTTTTCCTGCTATCTTTTATTCTCCCTATCATTTATTCCCATTTCTTTGATGCTGTTTCTAAATAAAACCTGATGGTGTATGGTTCCATCTATTTACCAATTTAGCTGTCCATCCATCTTTGCTTCCAGATTTTGTGGGGTGCCAAGATTACTCCCTTCTACTCTGTCCATCACATGGCGCCCTCCATCACACCCATGTTTCCAAGACCGAAAGCGTCCCTGGAAAAGGTCTCATGCGATACTTCTTTGCCTTGAGATTTAACTGATGAGCAAGAAGCCGAAAGGGCTGTAGATGAAGAAATGGTCATAAAGTGAAGATGAGAAGCTATTCACCGAGGACACCCCTCATTACAACCAGATGAACCCTGCGGGTCATTAAGGCATTCTGCTGAAAGACTCAGATGGATCCTAGAGTGAGGAAGCGAGAGAGAGAGAAGGCATCTGAGAAGCCAATTTTGCTTGGAGGTGTCGGAGATCTCCATTGTAATGGGAACAATCCAGTTCTTTTTTCCTGTCCAGCCTTTTCAGCTTGTGGCATCCATCAGATCTGAAAGGGAGACTCTGGGAAGGAATTACTTCCATGGACTTATTTCCAGCTGGCAAACGGGGGCAGTGAAAAAGCCACATGGAAAAAGACAGCCCTCCCCATGTGGTGGCCTGCGGCCGTCCTGGAACCATAAAGCTGAACCATACTCCCCCTTAAAAAAAAAGATGAAATGCAGATTTCTGTAAGAAGGTATGAAGCATAATCCTGGTTTGAAAAGAAAGCCACTTTTCATGAAATCTCAGATATTGGCAACATTTCACTCTGATCATCATAACTCACATTTATTCTTTGGGTTGATCCTTAGCCATGTTCATTGAATCTGGGTCAGGATTTGGGATCTCCTGATTTTAATTGGTCCTTTCTCTATCTCATCTGAGTTTACTGGGAAGATTCATAAGGATCTGCAAGGTCCATCTGATCATCTCTATCTCTATCTCTACATCTACGTCTACATCATCTACATCTATATAATTTTTATTAAGGATTTTAAAGAAGGAAGAGAGAAACTAATACAAACTAATATAAAGTAAGGAAAAGAAAAGGAAAAGAAAGAAATCAAAGAGAAAGCTACAAGTGCAAGAAAGGAAAGAAAAAAAGTAAAAGAAAAATAGAAAAAAAAGAAAAAAGATACAAAGAAATGGCTTCTGATCTTCTTTACAACAGTTATACTCTGTGGTTACAACATAACTCTCTTCTCTCTATAATCTATCCTGTCCAATCATAAAACTATAGATCACAAGTTCATTTTTTTTTCTGTTTTCTGCTAAAAGTCCATCAGGGGTTTCCAGCCAGCAATAAACGCAGGTATTGTCATTTCTCTGATCAAAGAAATCAAGTTACCCAGGGTCTGTCTGATCTTAATGAAGGGTGCCTTCAGTCTTCTGGCTGTCACTGTACAATCATCGCTCAGCCTGCAGCCCCCCACCGCTACCCAGACCCCCAGCTTCTCACCCTTCAGTTATATCCCAAGGGAAGGAAGAACCATGAGAGATCTTCCTGGGGGCATCATCTCTGGAGACATGAGCAGCCCAAGAGGGGGCCAAGTGATGGAGACCTGACATTCAAAGGCACCCACGCCAGTCTGAAAACACCCAGACAGTTCAAAGGCAGAAAACCTCCTTGCTCTTCTCTTTCAGTTATAAAAAAGAACCTTTGATTTGGAAGTTCTTTTCTTTTAAAGCAAATGGCATTGTGCTGCTGACAAAGCCCAAGTTCAGCAGAATGTCCTCCCTAAGGCTTTCCTGTATAATTCTGCTCCTGTTCTAATCACAGGGGAGTTTTATCTCAGCAGCCCTTTGAACATCTAAAACAGGCTTTTTCAAACTTGGCAACTGTAAGATGTGTGGCCTTCAACTCCCAGAATTCCCCAGCCAGCAACTTCTGAGAGTTGAAGGCCACACATCTTAAAGCATGCTGGCTGGGGAATTCTGGGAGTGGAAGCCCACATATCCTAAATTTGCCAAGTTTGAAAAATGCTGTTTTAGTGAATTCTTCACACAAAGGAGAAGAGAGGGTTTTTGCACACTTCAAAGCAAGATGCAGAAGAGGATTTCAAGGTAATGTAAATCTCTCAGGTTACATCCAGTCCAGGGGGACCTGGGAAAAAAACAGATTCTTGAATCTCAGTTCTGTCCACAGACTAAAGGACCTGATTCATTTTTGGTTCTGATTCAATGAGAATGGTTGAGTCAGATTGTATGGTCTGTTTAAGGCACAGCTGTGATTTAAAACAACAACAACAACATATTGTTGTTTCGAGCAGAGCTCAGCATCCCAACTGGGCAGATTCAAATCCATTTGGATGCTGAAACCACACGAAAGCCATCCAAATCAGTCAGAGTCAAGTCCAATGTATCTGAATCAATTACTTCCATCAGAGCCCATCTGATTTAGAACTCCTTTGAATCAAAGCTCCACAGCGAATATTCCTGTAGGCCCCAGCAATAATTCCACCCAGAAAAATGAGGATTTCAGCTTTCGGCAGAAGAGCTGCTGTTATTTGCCAGCCAAGCCTTCTGCTTTTAACAAATCACTTCCTACAGAAAAATAGGAAGGTGGCATCAGAAACGGTGATATTACAACAAACAGAAAACAGGGGGCCACGCTGCAATTTCCTAGGACATCCCAACTGGGTTCACACATCCATTAAGCCATGGTTTGATTGGCCCAGAAGTGGCTAGGAACACACACGAAGCCCAAGCAAGTCGCATTATGCTAACTGTAATGAGTGAACGCCAGCCTCCGCCACTGAGTTTACAGCAGGCATCCTCAAGCCCAAAAAACTGATGCAGGATTGCCATATGGAATATCAAAGTGCAATCCAGCAGGAGGTACCATTGCTGCTTGAACAAATTATCAGTAGCCTCCTATTCTACTTTATGTTTTAATCCGATCTCTGGTGCAAAGATTTCTGTGTTCACCCAGCATCTGTTTTGTGAAAGGTCACTGTCAGCAAGGCAAGTATCACTGCCTGCACTGGGCTGCCCTCTGACCTCACTTCTTGCCATGATTTCCATGAATATTTTATATTGACACGCCTATTTCTGCATCTGTTTGCTCACAAACACAAATCTGAAGAGCTCTCTCAAAGTACATATCTCTAAAGCACTTCGTCCTAAAATACCCATGGTTCTAAAACAGTAAGGTTTTTTTTTTAACAAGAACTTTGAAGCATGTTACAAAATTCGTAGGAATGCATCACACAAAGGAGGCAGGAGTTTATTCAGACTGTATCCCAAATAAAATCCTCAAACACCCTTGCACAGGATCACATCGCCAGGTAGGCCGACGGGGGAGAAATAAACCTGGAGATATGACAGCTCGAAGACCAGCTGTGACCCAAAGGGAAAATTGAGCACCCCTCCTTCCTCTTTTAAAGGTGGATCCCCATCATGGCCAGTGGCTCACCTTCAGTTGTTGATGGGTTCCATGTGAACCCGTCAGGCCCAGCCCAAGAACGCCAAAGAATCAGTCCAGCCAAACTTCAGTCCTTTATTTGCTCACACCGTACGGACAGAATCTTGCCAGACTAAAGTCGCTCAACCTAACCTCAGGGGAAACAACCTGGGAAGGCTCTAGGGTGGGGCTATCCTAAACCTCTTAGTCTTCCTACACCCCATCCCTGGACTGTGTTTTCTCTTATCTTGCTCCCCTCCTTGGCAGGCCTGCAACCATGTTACCCAGGGCAAACATGGATTCCGTGCCCATTTTGGTGCCCCCCCCAGTGAGGTGCCCAGGGCACATGCCCAGTTGCCCCCCACCCCAGTTGCGGCCCTGCTCCTTGGAATGTGCTCCCTCCTTCCTGAGGATCAGTGGCATCACTGAAGTCCATCACATCACCTCCCCTTCAGAGACACATTCCATCACAGAACCCTTCTTTAACAGAGTAGAAGGACCATGTCTTGTATTCCCACGTACATTTGGGGGCCAGTCCCAAAACGCCAATTGAAGACCCTTGCCAAGGGCAATACTAGGGTGAGAAACAGCAGAACAAAGCAGGGGGCCTTTGCGTCACTCGACATATGTCTCTTGCCCGTTCCAAGCCAACTAAAGGAAACTGTTTGGCTTTTTGATGCATATCCAGCTGGGATTTCCTTGCCAATCATTCCTGCAGGGTATTTCCACTTCCTTTTCTGATCCATCCCAGAGACTGGCTGAGTGAGGCACAGCAGGAAGCGGGTGGAGAAACAGATGTTCCCTGCAGTTCAACTGCCTGCCCGGAACCAAGCTGGAAAGCTCTTTATGAATCTTTTTGTTTCCAATTGCAGAGTTCCAGAACGGGAGGCAACATTGCATCCATCTTCTGCCCAGGCAGCTGTCTCCAAAACAGCTTCAAGAAGGCTCCATTACAAGGTGCACTGAACAACAACAAGGAAGGGGAAAAAAAACCAGACCAATTGCAGAGAGTCCAAACCGGGGCCAACAGACGTTCTTCTCAATTGCCAACCTGTTTTCCCAAGCCTATTTCTGCAAGGGGATTCTCAGTCTGAGAAAGAAACAAGAAGCCTTCCAAATATGGCCAAAGAAGGACCAGATCAATGAAGGAGTCTCAAAGAGGATCAAATGTCTCCAATAAATTCACCAAAAAATGACAGCTGGAATACTGTCAGCCCTTTGAGGTGGGCCAGGTCAGGAAACTGCCAGCCCTTAGAGGTAGGCCAGGTCAGGAAACAGGCCCCAGAGGAACTACTGGAACTCCATTTTATTCTTATAAATAACAGAATCGTGAAAACCTGACATTTCTCCTTCCCTCCCTTCCTCTTACTTACTTAATTCAATTTAGGCATCACCCAACTCCAACTGACTCGGGTGGGTCACAATATATTACCATAAAAAAAATTCAGTACAAACCAAGGCAAGATGGGATTTCACTACTGTACACAGACAGCACCAAATAACCAAGACACACCCATCTCTTGCAGCAAAGAAAGTCAAGGGGGAGCAATCTTGGGTTTCTTCATCACCCTTCCTGCCTTTCTGAGCTAAGCTGATGTTTTTGTAATGGCTGTGGCATACTTTCTTCAAGGATAAAAAAATGTTTTATTTATTTTATTTTATTTATTTATTTTCTATCCCGCCTTTATTATTTTTATAAATAACTCAAGGGAGAGAACAAACCTAATACTCCTCCCTCCTCTTTTCCCCACAACAGCAACCCTGTGAGGTAGGTTGGGCTGAGAGAGAGGGGCTGTCCCAAGGTCACCCAGCCAGCTTTCATGCCTAAGGCGGGACTAGAACTCTCATATCACGCCTGATTGGCTCTTGGGCTGAGAGAGAGGGACCCGCCCAAGGTCACCCAGCCAGCTTTCATGCCTAAGGCGGGACTAGAACTCTCATACCACGCCTGATTGGCTCTTGGGCTGAGAGAGGGGCTGGCCCAAGGGCACCCAGCCAGCTTTCATGCCTAAGGCGGGACTAGAACTCTCATACCACTCCTGATTGGCTCTTGGGCTGAGAGGGAGTGACTGGCCCCAAGTCTCCCACCTGGCTTTTGTGCCTAAGGCAGGACTAGAACTTTCGTACCACGCCTGATTGGCTCTTGGGCTGAGAGAGGGACTGGCCCAAGGGCACCCAGCCAGCTTTTATGCCTAAGGCGGGACTGGAACTCACAGCCTCCTGGTTTCTAGCCCAGCAGCTTAACCACTAGACCAACTGGCTCTCTTTATGGAGATAAAGTCCACTTAGCCAGCTTCCAGGATTCTGCACCTGCATTAAACCTGGTTCACGAGAGTCTGTGTGAATCTTGCATCCTTGGTGGTGTGCTGCTGTTAGAGACTTCACAATTTGATTCTTATCACGCTCTGGAGGCAGGAAAGATGTCAAGATATTCAAACTGTAGTCAAGATACAGATCTCAGCACACCGCTCTTGGATGGCTCCCCCCACTTACACTATTCAAGTCCAACGGTGCTCAGTCCTGATTTTAAAACCCTGATAGCTAGGTTTTGAAAAGACAAAACGCTGGATAGACTCATCATTATTTCTCAGAAGACTTTTCCATTATGAATTGCCACCAGAGGCACGCACATGTGCCAATCTGATGGTCAAAGTCTGGCGGCACCCACAGGAATAGGAACAGGCACTAAGAAAAGAGTCAGGTTTCACCCATTTCATCCAGGGATGCTGAAAATTGTATCATGCCAGCACTCCTTTGTGGCTTTCAACACCCCCATCCCTGATTGGGTGGGTCTAACGTGGTTTGCTTTGTTTTTAAGCAATGGGGGGAGGGGGGTTTCACCTGGAAAATTCTGGCACAGGGGAAGGCCCATAGGAGATGCGACCTACTATGTGCCAACAGACTCATTCTTTCTGGATGTGGTGCCACAGATTAGAAGATAACAATTGTTTAACTTGTTATCTTGAATTGTTAGGAGATAACGATTTCTTCTCTGTGGGAAATGTGAACATGGAGCTCGACTTGACGCATTAAAAGTGCCCTACTTCAGAACTGCCTTTATGGACTTAAAGAAGGAACTGCTTCAGTTCAGACCTGAAGATTTTTTCCCTTCTTCTTTATTCCCCCAAAAAGGTCCAGATATTGCCCCTTCGGTCTGGGCCCAGAAGCTAAGCAAGTTCAGAGCTGGTTTGTCCTTGGATGGGAGACCATCAGAAAATCCCAAAGTTACAGGATGCAAGAGGGACAAGCCACTTCCACAATGGTGCCAAGAAAACTGCATGGTCTGTGAACTCATCCGCAAGCAAGCTGAACTTGGAGGGGACTTTACATTTTATGGGAATCAGTGGCAGCCAAATGGGAAGTGTCATTCTTCGGAAAGCGTGCAGGGAGCAAATCCAGCCACCACCAAGGAACCAAGCTGGAAATTGCAACAGCTGGAGAACGAGCTGCGTAAAAGATGGATGAATTCTTTTTCGTTTCTCCTTGTGCCGTCTGACACTTGACTTTCTAAATAGCCATCTTACTCCAACACTCCAAAAGAAATTAGAAAATTAAGGTACTTGGCTGGTCATTCGCTCTGGCTCAGACTGAGGCATCTATCAAGGGCAGAGCAGGAAGCCGGGAGCAAAGTGCTAAAATACCTCCAGCGTTTCGTGGCAATGAGACGATCCTACAAAAGAAGGTAGCGGTGTCAACCTTTTTTTTTTTTTAAGGAATAGCACCAGGAAAATCCAGCAAGGAGCCTCTGCGAGGCAGGGAAAGCTCGACCTAATGGTTTTCTGCCTGTCACAGAACCACGTGAGCCATACAGACCTTGCCAGCCTCTGTGCAAAGAATTTTGCCCCATCTGCAAAGGCAGACCACCCCTTTCCTGGACGACTTCCTTTTCATTCCAGCAAGGGCAGCAGAGTCCGGACCCTTTGGAGTCTGGAGTCTGTTCTTTCAAGGCTCAGATCACAGGCCCACCTCTTCGTTCATTTCTCCCTCTCCGGCGGCTGTTCCTGGTCCCAATTTCTGTCTCCTGGCTTTCTTAACCCCGCCATTCTATCGGAGGGGTTTCCAACTTCCCTCTTATTTTCTTGCTCCATCCAGCTCTGCTGCTGTTGGGATCCAGCCCTCACCCCTTCTCCAAATATCTCATTTTCAAACAATGATACTACCGGACCTTTGCTCGGGCGTTTCCGAATCCTTAGAATAATGCTCCTAACCGACTTCACGAGAGTCCGGTAAGGTAGGCTGCTGTCAACATACTGCGACCGAGGGTAGGAAGAAGAAGAAAGGCAGCATTTTCTGCCCAAATTCCTTAAGAATTGCCACTATTCCTGACCAATTCCTTGATCTGACTTCCCATCTAAGAGCTCACAAACCAGCCGTTTCCCCCTGCCTTTAAACGACCCTGCGCGCCCGGCACCGACCCCAGAAGCATATTTTTATGATATAATAATTGACTTGGTTTACCCGCCGCCTTTCTCTTCCAGACCCCGTCTCCGAGGGAGCTTGCATTTTTAACACCGCGCACGAGCAATGCAGAATTTAAAACTCCGGACCCTAATCATGAAATCAAGCCCTTCTATTTAAGAGAGAGCTGTGCTATGTCCGACCTGCGCCCAGAACACCGCTGTTCCTTATCCAAGTGATAAAAAAACACCCTGCATTTTTCTCCTTTCCTCGCTTTACCTTGTGAGAGGGGTGCGCGCGCGTGTGTGTGTGTGTTTGTGTTGCACAAGACCAGGCATATTGATTTTGGATCGCAAAATAGTCTAGAAGCCTTTGCTAAGGGCGTCTCTTTTTACCTGCCCACCAATCCTTGGGGGAGGGCAATTGCCGTAGGACGTATCCATGAAGGGAGGCGCAACTTACTGGCTCCCTATTTGAAACGGATCAAATTCATCAATACTTCTCGTTCGGGAGGACAAAGGGAATCGGATAACATCAAGAGTTCATTTGGTGTTTTGCGTTTTCCCCTCACCAAGCCCCCCGTTCCTGGGGGGTCAAAATCGCCTTTCCCCACCCCCCCCAGCGCAGGGTCGCATTGCTTGCCTTGTCCGGCTCCCTCTGAACCCCACCAGTGCCAAGATGGGCGGCCGCAGCAGCGAACCTCGGCTTGGGTTAACCTTGGCTCAGCGCGCGGAGCCAACTCGACCCTTCCGGGCAGCGTCCAACCCGGGCCAGCGGCGCCTCGTGTGAACGCCGCCACAATGGGATCTTGCCAATCCCGCTTTCCCCGCAGGAAAAAGCGCGGGACGGGGGCGGGGGTGGCTGAGAGGCGAGCCAAAGCGAGCAAGCAAGAGAAGGGAGAGCTTTCATCCACCCCCCACCCCCCTCCCCAAAGATTTCTTAGAAAAACAGCAACAACAACACCCCGATTGCCAAAGAAGCCAAGAGAGTTCCGGGGCATACCCCCAGCGCCAGCTCCACCTGGAAGGGGCAACCCTTCCGGATCAGGACATCGGGGAGACGCCGCCCCCCCCCCCGCAAGAACCAGCAACGCCGCTCGGGCGCCCTCCGGAGCGAGACTCACCCTCCGCGTCCTCCCCGGCAGGAGCGTCCTCCAACGGGCGCGCGAGACGCCGCCTGCGCCCGGCTTGGAGCTGCGCTGAGCCCTCCGCCGGAGCCCCACCATCCACTCTCAGCGCTGCTCCGGGAGAGCCCCCAGCCGGCCGGCCGGCTCGCCCGCCCGCCCGTCCGTCCAGCGGCGCTCACTCGGCGGGCGCGGGCTTCCGCGGGCGGCGAGCGAGAGGCAGCGGCGGCGGCGGCGGCTGGGAAGGAGCGCGCATTCTCCCGGCGCCTGCTCGCCTGCCCGCCCGCCCGCCTCGCCTCGCCTCGATCCGGCGGCCGCGCACGAGACCGCTCCCGCCGCTCACATCCTCTCCCTGCCGCCGCCGCCGCCGCCGGCCCGCGTCTGGCTGCTCGCTTCCCCCGCTCGGCGGACGCGCGAGGCACAGGCGCGCCAGCTGCGGATGACATCAGCCGGAGCGGCCCTCGCCGGGTTGGGCTGCACCGGCTGCCCGGCGCGGCGGGAGGGTGGCAGGAGCCGCCGCGCCGCTTCCCCGCGCCCAGGGCCTCCCCGCTGCTGCCGCCCGCCCCCCGCCAGGCACGGCTCCTCCTCGGCCCGGCCGGCCGGCCCGCGGGGGCTGCGCGGGGGCGGGAGGAGGAGGAGGAGGAGGAGGAGGGAGGACGTGGCCCGGGCCTCCGGGGGGGCAACGGGGAGCGCAGATCTCCCCCTCCCCAGCCGAGAACTGGACGGTTCTAACTTCTCCCAGCGCAACTGGCAATGTCCAAGCGCTTTGCCGGGGGGCGGGCGAGGGGGTCTTGAAATCCATCCTTCGACTTTGCCTGTTTTTAAAGCAAAACCCTGGAGGGTTTGAACTCGGGACCCCCTGCTCCTCAGAGGCCTGCGAGCTTCTTCGCAGAAGTTTCTCTCCTAGAACTAACTTCCCTCCTTCCCTCCTTCCTTCCTTGTCACCATCTGGGGGTGTAAATGTGCTGCACCTGCGGATTCTGGGGGCTGCGGGGCCTGGCCTCTGAGGCTTCCCTGGAGGAGGTCACCTGCATAAAGGTAATGAGATCCCAAAGGGGCTTGCTCTTGTTAGCCTGGATCATTAGGGGCAGACACTCCACATTCAGGAGTAGTGTACCTGCAAGTGCCAGACCCTAATCTCTACAGAGCCTTTGGGGGCTTTGCAGAAGCAGCAACTGGGGAGAGATGGAGAGTGATTTATATTTGCTGCTCCCCAATCCTGGTGGGCTGGGAATTTGGGGAGTAGAAACGCACACGCTGGGAAGGCACCCCGCACTTGCTTTTAGAACACCACCCGTCACACACATTCGTGCTCTGTGCAACACAGGCTAGTGTTAGGGGTACCTGCTTGCTTTGGGGGTGGGGGGTTGTGTGAACTGTGATTTTTTTTCTTTGCTTTTTGAAGTACATTCTTACAGACTTGGGATATTCCCTGTTGCATTCTTTTTTTTCCCCTTAGTTCTGAATGCAAAAAGCAGAGATGGATCTTAAATCATGAGGACCCTTCTCCACCTTCTGTGACCTGATCCAGGATTTGCCAGGAATTTTAAAACCTGGGTCCATTGTGATGCAAAACAGGACTTCTCAGATTGCATTTCCCTGAACTGGGGGTGGGGGAGGGGGGAGCCATTTGATTGAATGATGCAGCACCCCTTAATGCCATGAAAGATGGAAATATTGGGGAGGGGGATTCTCTGGTTGCGCTTTCCAGCAGAGTCCCCCCTCCCACGGAGTGATGCCAGCCTCCTCCTCTCTTGCTTCTGAACACCCCCTTTCTCCCCCCAGCTTCCCACAAGGGGGTTCGCACTCCCACTGCCCGAAAGGGGCTTGGCCAAGGACACCCCTGCACTGCTCCGCAATGCCAGGAGGAGGGGAGGGCCCACGTGGCACCACCTCCATGCTTGGATGGTCGCTAATAACTTTAGCTCTCCTGCTCTGTTTTCAGCCCAGATAAAGCCCGAGTGTTTCATCAGCCCGAGCAGAGCTGAGCTGTCCGAGCTATCCGAGTGGCCGCCTCCTCTTCGACACCCACCCCCTTCTCTTGCAAGCAGCTTCACCCCCAAATCCAGTTACTGCTCATTATTCAGTGGAACCTTTCCTCTTGTCAAGCAGACCCGTTGCAGGCAGCTGGATATTCATTTCCAGCGGTAGTGAACCTTCAAATTACTCTGGTGGGGCAAATAGGGGCAAGCTTTGGTGCCAGCTGGCATAGGGCTCTCTGCATCCTAAGATAAGGAGTCAAATATTTTCCCTTTTTTCCCCTCCTTCTCTTCCTCCCTCTTTTTCTCTCCCTCCCTTCTTTCTTTCCTTCCTCTCATTCGTTCTTTTCTTCCTTCCTCCCCTCTCCTTCTTCCCCCTTCCTTCCCCCTTCCTTCCCCCTCCCTCTTTCCCTCCCTTCCATTTTCTCCTCCCCTCCCTCCCTCCCTCCTTTCTTTCCTTCCCTCTCCTCCCTCCCTCCCTCTCTCTCTCCCTTCTTTCTTTCCTTCCCTCTCCTCCGTCCCTCCTTCCTTCCCTCCTCCCTCCCTCCCTCCCTCCCATCCATTTTCCCCTCCTCTCCCCTCCTTTCTTTCCTTCCCTTCCTCCCTCCCTCCCTCCCTCCTTTTTCTCCTCCATGAGAATCTTTTGGGGCTTCCTAGCATGTCAAGCCATGGTTTATTATAACCATGGTACATTGACCCAGTGCCAGGAGGTGGCCTGATTCACATATTGCACAGAGCTTTTCTATGGCTGGGTTGGTTTTAGCAAGCTTAGCAAATTGTAACAGCCCAGTTAGCCCAATTTGTAAACCATGGCTTATGACTTAACACATCCAACGAGTCCAGGCAGTTGTGTCCACAAGAAATCTCAGAAGGTGGGACTGCAACGGGGGCACATTGTTGCAAAGCCATCTTTCTTGGCTTAATCATTGGACCACCCCACCCCTGATTCCAGGGAAAGGAAGGGGTAAAGCCACCAGATTATGCCCACTACAACTCCCATTTTTCATTGCCATAGCCGTTGACTCAGCTGGTTGGGGCTCATGGGAGCCAATTCCATGTCAGAAGAAGGCATGCGTTCACATTCATGTAAACATGGCTTATCAGAACCATGGTGGAGACGTGATTGGTGCAGAAGGGAATTGCTTTCCACTAATCAAACCAATCTGGTTGGCTGAGTAATCAAACTCTTAATTTTGTCAAACTGTAGCAAAGAAAAGCTAGTTGAAGGCACCTGAATGTTTTCTGTGTTCAGAAACAAAATTACTCTGCAAATTATGTAATCAACTCTGTCTCTCAGAGCACATTCTTATTCAAATATAAATATACATTGATGATTTTCAATAAATCCATCCGTTGCTCTTTTCTTTCTGTTTTTTAAAACTAGGAATAGCTGAAACAATTACTGGTTTTTTGTTTAAGCCCAAATGTTGCAACTCTAGCTAAAATACAGAGCTGTTATCGTAGAAGGCAAAGGACTTTACCTGGTTTCCATATCACCACAATTCAGGGAAAAAAGCGTCCCGTCTTTAAAAAGCCTTCTGTCATAACCAGCTTCCCAATTTCATGGAAAATTTGTCTGCAGCTCAATATGGCTAAAGAATGGGGCATTCACTGAGCAGCAGCCTAGACCAACAGAAGGGGTCCGCCACTCCATAAAAGGGGCATTTTGAGGTCATCCAACCCTACCCTCTCTCCAGGTTATCCCTGAACATCCGATTGTCTTTCTTAACTGCTGTCCAGAATGAATTTCCAAATAGTATGACTGGCTGCTGATGGTTCCCCCAGACCCCTCCCTTTTCTGCGTGGGCTTTTCAGAGGGGAGGGAGGAAACTTCTGGATAGTCCATCTTCCCCCAGATTTGCAGAAATGGGTCCTCTGTCCCCCATGCCTTGAGGAGGGCCATCTGGTTCAGCTCCAAAAGGGATGTGGTGACTTTTGAGTTTCAGCCTGGGCTAAAAGATCAAGGATGATGCTTTGGAAGCAGGGAAGAGATGGTTCCCCACCACCACCTCCAAAACAGGCAAATATTATGCTGCATCAGAAACGTGCATTTATATCCATGTGTTCATATTGATGTAAATACTGGCCCTAGAGGTGTTTTGCTACATTTTACTTGGCTGGAAAAGCTGATGGCCTTGTTGCTCCCCCTCTCCCCCGACTTGGCTCTAAATATAATTTGGGGGGAAGCCATCAGACAAAGCAGAGTTGACAGGCATGGACAGGGGCGGGGGGGTGGGGGGGGAGAGTGCATCCTGCTATCCTTCAAATGCCAAATGAAAAGGGTTGGCTGTAACAAAATAGTCAGGAGAAGGGGCAGACAGATTATGCCAGCTCATATTTTAGGGGCCCAGCAGAAAAGGAGCTGAAATAGCAACAAAGGCTGATGTTGTGGCCATAAATAGCCCTTAATATGATGAGAAGGAAGTCTGTGCTGCATGACTGAGGTTTATTCTAGGAGGTTTATGGGGCAGGCGAGTGTCACAGGCCATCAGGTACAAAATAAAAATAAAGTGGAAAGGCAATCTCATTTGGCTGGGTTCAGGAGGGGATGGATAGCCAGGGAAGCAGCAGAACAGGAGGGGAAGAGATGAAGATGGAGAAGGAATGGTTGGAGAACTGAAGCTGCCAACAAACCAGCAATGGCTCTGCGTCTGGAGTTATTCTCCTTACTTATTCTTCATTTAGATCATGTTTATTGACCTTTCCTTGAGGAACTCAAAGCCACATACCTAGAGATCAACCCCCATTTAACTCTCAGAACAACCTGAGAGCAGCCCAATCCAAGCCATCCAGTGAGTTCTGCAGCCATGTGACTACTTCTAGTCCCTGTCGGTATCTTAATTTTGTCTCTGGATTTTTAAAAAATCATTGTTCAACCAGTTCTCCAACGAAGAGGCTGGCTCTATTGATTTTTCAGCATTTTTATTTTCACCTTTAATGGTAACTAAATAGTTCTACATCATCTCAAGCAACTGGGTCAATCTTTGCATCTTCATACATTCTAGGAATCCACAAAGTTCATCAAAATGCAAATCAGTATTGATCGGGAAAGTCATCCATATATTCAGTAGATCTTAAGAAGTCTTGAATTCCATGCTGCTTTCCCTGCTGAAACCTAAAAGAGACTCTGAGTTTGCAGCAAATTCATTTCAACCTTCTCCTACCATCTATATGTTGATATAGTGGCCACATTCACACATAACCCCATAAACCATGTGATTTGATTTTGGCCTAGGGCAATGCCAACCCTAATGATCATATCTTGGACACGTTATGAGAAGACCCAGCTCTCTGGAAAAGTCCACCCTGCTGGGAAAGGTGGAAGGAAAGAGAAGAAGAGGACAAGCAGCAGCAAGGTGGATGGACTCAGGTATAGTGGTGATGGGTGCTCCACTAGAAGATCCAAAGGACCAGGTTGGGGACAGATCCTCCTGGAGAATACCTAAGTGGTCACCAAGAGTTGACACTGACTTGATAGCACATAATCAATCAACACAAACTCTATCATATAGTTTGCAGTCTAAGGTTGTTGGTTCAGACCTACCCAATAATGGCTTATTTGACTGACCATGGTTAACAACCTTGTTCTCACTAGAATGATAATATTGGCATGTATCAGATATTGGCAAGCAGCTTGGGTGCTCCTTAAGATGTAGTGGGAAATAAGATCCTCTATAGAGGCATGTAAGATGTCGCCCCCAAATCTTTTCCCCATTTAGTAGTCCACTTTTGGTACTGCAATGTGACTTAGCAGAAAGAAGGGAGACTATAACTGATAGGCTCAGTTGATGCTGTAAAGCAGTGTTTCTCAACCTTGGCAGCTTTCAGGTGTGTGGACTCCAACTCCCAGAATTCCCCAGCCAGCTGGCTGGCTGGGGAATTCTGGGAGTTGGAGTCCACACACCTGAAAGCTGCCAAGGTTGAGAAACACTGCTGTAAAGTTTAGAAGCAAGAATAAAGATCACATTTATTGTTCAACTGATGTTGGCATGGCTCTACATTGAATAAGGTGGGATGGGTTGCTGTTGATAGGAGAATGGTCCAGCTTGGATACGGGTTGGTACTCCTTAGAAGTAGCTTCACCAGAACATCATTTAGAACAGGGGCCCCTGCCATGCACAGAAAAAAAGGGAGGGGCTTCAACCATGCAGCACTGGCCACTATCTTGAGTTTTTTACCCTCCTGCCCACCAATGTCCCTCTTTTAGAAGATAGACTTGACTTTAAGAGTATCTGGCAAGATTTGATTTATTGAGGAATACAACATAAGTTAACTTTTAGAGCTTATTCTTCTAGCCAAACGTCCTAGCCACTCCATACTATTCCTCTACTATTATCTCCAGCCTTCTTTGATGTCTTTGAATGAAGAAGGCTACCATTATCTAAGTCGGCCATCCCAACTACTGGAGGATGCACTTGCATGGAGATCCAAAGCTTCTCTCCAGGACACACTTCCACCCAAACCTTCCATTTCCTCCCTTCTAATTGACATCAGAGACAGCTGGAAGCCTTCAGTCTCTTATAATCTGTCCACCAGGATCCAGAAGGGAGAATGATTTAAAGTTTTGAGCAGCAGGGGCCACTAACCCACCCATATTTATTCTTAGTCAACGTCCCCACCACTTTGCCACTTAGGCAAATCCATGGTGGACTTCACCGCAAGATTGTTTCATCCTGCCTGGCCCAGTTGCCAATATTACCTTTATTAATGGGTTGTTATAAGCCCTGTTCTGTTCTTCTCCCTTTGACAGAAATGCAATCTTCCTTCTGTCCTTTCTTTCTTTCTTTCTTTCTTTCTTTCTTTCTTTCTTTCTCCCTCTCTCTCTCTGTCTTTCCCTCCCTCCCTCCCTCCCTTTCTTCTCTGTCTCTCTCCCTCCCTCCCTTTCTCCTTCCTTTCCTTTCCTTTCCTTTCCTTTCCTTTCCTTTCCTTTCCTTTCCTTTCCTTTCCTTCTCTGTCACAATTGGTAAAGCTCACATTCTATTTTCTTTCAGCCATCCCTAAGAAATTCCAAGAATCAGTTGGGTCACTTAGTTTTGACATTCCTTTATGCTCTTCTCCAGTTGTCATCTCTTCCTGCCCTGGCTGGGTGTGAAGGCTGACAGCCAACCACCCAGAACGGCAGGAGCCTGGCTGGTTTTATGAAATCTAGATTTGAAGTGCCAGACAGGAAAGAGGAAAGCTGGTGGGTTTTATTTTGAACTTTCCCCATTCAGTTTTCCAAACCCGTTTAGTCATTCTTCATTGAAGCTTCAAAAAGCATTTCTGAAAGAAAATATGCTCATGAACATCCTTGTTTCGTCCCTGGATGCTGCAAGTCAATCCATGTATGTGAAAAACTTGGAGGAGATAAAAGAATGCTTTATCTTTGGCATTAAGGCTGAGCTATGATTGTCCTGCTATAAGAAAAAAAAATTAACTGATAAAGCAACAGTGGTTTCATGTGTGGGTGAATCAGATATCAAAGTATAACAAGAAAGCGTTTTTTAAAAATGAATCTCATCTACTTAGACTTTGTTCACACACTGCACCAATCCATGATTTGCATAACCATGGTGTAATGGGGCATACTCAAGATGCAGCATCTCGAGCCTCACTGATTCCCTCAAGGGGCCTCTAAGCCCTTTTCCCACAACCCTGCTGTAGAGACCCACAGAGATGACTTTGGAGAAGGCATGTGGCAGTTAGCAAAACATTGTTTAAGCTGCAGACAGGATGAAAACATCAGAAAGAAACTTAAATCAGCTCTGCCTTAACTCTTCTTGCTAGGAAGGGGAGGGGGGAACACTATCAAGTTTTCAAGATGTTGTTACTATAGTCTACATCAGTGTTTCTCAGATTGGGCAACTTTAAGATGCGTGGACTTCAACTCCCAGAATTCTGGGAGTTGAAGTCCACCCATCAACTCCTGAAATTCTGGGAGTTGAAGTCCACCCATCTTAAAGTTGCCAAGGTTGAGGAACAGTGGAGTAGTTGATCGACGGTCAGGGCCAGATGCTGCTCAAAGTTTAAGCTTAACATCGCATAGTGTATTGCGTGATGCAACCCTAACTCAAAAGCAAGGGTGTCCATGGGAGGGTCAAAAAAAAGGGAAGATGGTGTCTATACCCACACAATGAAAGCCCTGCCCCTCTTTTACAGATATGGTGTGTATAACAATAATAAAAAAGTGTGGGGCTTCCATCACCTCATTGCATCCAGTACCTTGACTTTTGTTATATGTGCCCATGGATTCCTGTGTGTAAAACACAGCTTGGGTAGAATCCTGGGGCATCTGTGAAATCCCATCTTAGTACAGAGTAGAATTAAAGCAAGGCCAGCATCCATATGGGAGATGATTTACATCTCCTGCCCATCCTCTCCCATTCTTCAGGGAAGCTTCCTTGCTTCAGAGAGACCCAGCCTCGCATTTTCCCATTCATAATTCCGCCTGACACAGCCCAGCAAAAATCAATTCATACTTATAAGAAAGTGCCAAAACAAATTACTTTTTGAAGCTTCCAATAAGATTTTCTTCTCTTCCATTGACTCCGTCTGGGATGATGAGCTTTCCATTGAAAATTAATTCTTCTGGCCTCCCGGAGTTACAGAAGGAATCTCGAGGGGCAGCAGCTGCATTCAAACCAGGGAGTGGACAGCTGTCTCAGTTTTGTCCACCTCTTTTCCCACCTGCAAGGCACAAATCATAGACTCATAGGGTTGGAAGGGACCTTGGAGGTCTTCTAGCCCAACCCCTGCCCAAGGCAGGAGTCCTCATACCATCTCAGACAGACGGTTGTCCAATCTTTTCTTGAAAACCTCCAGCAATGGAGCACCCACCACTCCGGGATCTGTTGGTATTGTACTTTATTGATTCTTTTCAGCTTGTTTCTGTTAACACCTATGCCATCACTGAAGGCACGTGAGGGAAGGGTAACGGAAGAAGACGCTAACACCTGATTGGCCAATCCATTTTCATTTTGCTGGCATGTCTATGCATTTCGGAGAAGACACTCCAGCTGAAATCTCCTTGTGAGTGTCATCATAGACTCATAGGATTGAGGTCTTCTAGTCCAACTTTGGCAGGAGTCCTCATACCATCTCAGACAGACGGTTGTCCAATCTTTTCTTGAAAACCTCCAGCGATGGAGCATCCACTACTCCGGGAGGCCAGCTGTCCCACTGCTTAACAGCTCTCACTGTCAGGAAATTCCTCCTTGTGTCCAGGTTTGATTTTGCTCTGACGAGCTTCCACCCACGGCTTCTTGTCCCACCCTCAGGTGCCATGGAGAATAAGTTGATGCCCTCTTCTCTGTGGCAGCCCTTCAAGTATGGGAAGACCACCATCATGTCTCCCCTCAGTCTTCTCTTCATTAAGCTAAACATAACTAGTTTTTATTTTATTTATTTATATTTCAAATGTTGTCACCGCCCATCTCACTCAAAGAGCAACTCTGGGCAGTTTACAGTGAAACTGGAATAAATAAGGATTAAAATACAATAAAAACAATATTCCTAAATAGTTAAACAATTAAATAAATTATTAAATAATTATTAAATAAATTTATCGGTATGTATCAGACACTGGCAGATAAGCTGCTTGGGTGCTCCTTAAGACATAGTGGGAAATAAGATCCTCAACAGAGGCATGCAAGCTGTCACCCCCAAAAATCTTTTCCCAATTTAGTCGTCCACTTTTAGTACTGTAAGGTGACTTAAATAATTCTTAGTTCAAGGTATTTTGAAGGGATTCTAGATGCCACGAAGGCATATTGAAACTTGTGCAGCAGAGAAAAAAAGGCTGCTTTTTGAGACCAAACAAAATCTTTGCCAAAAAAAAAAAAAGCCTGTGAAATTCCCATGGGGGTGGGGGAATGTGAGCCTCCGTATTTAATTATAAGATGGTTGGGTGGGTGTTTGCATCTGTGTGTGTGTGTAAGAAAGAAAGCATATCTTTCACTATCTAATTTTTTCTCTTGCTTCCAACTCAGCTTTTTTCAGAGTGGCAAATATGGGCAGGGAGGGAGGGAAATGGAAGGATGGTGAGATGCAAATAAACATGGACATGGTCTTCTTTTCTCTTTGCAAATGACCTCCAAGGGCCATCAACAGAAATTAATTTCCTTTCAGAACAAAGATGGGCTTTCTGTGTTCTAACAATAGCAAGAAGAAGAATCCCTGGGAGATGGAAAAATGCTAGAATTCCAGATATTTCCGAAATGTGCTATTTAGCAATTTATGAGAAAGTTATATTTTCTGGTAATCAGAAAATGCCACATTCTCTCTCCCTTTGGATAAAAATTATTGGACAGGCTTGGTCAACACTGAAAGTTTAGTTTCCCCTTTAAAGACGTATAAAGCTGCATGAACTTGGGCTATGCTGTAGTTCTTTTAGGTTGAGTTTTTTATGTGTTTACTTGTTTAATTGTTTTTCCTTTTTTTGTGTATGGTGAGTTGTTCATTTTTATTTTAGGTATGTCTGTCTGAAAATGGATTAATAAAAATACTCAATTTTTTAAAGAAATAAAGTTGTTTCCTATCCCTCTTTTGAGGGCTGCAGGGTATTTACCAAAATTTTTAGAATGCTTAGATGCCCTCTTCTTGAGAAGGCAGGGAGAAGAGATATTCTTGATCTCCATCTGGAAACTGAGTTGCTGAGAGTAGACTCTGCCTTCCAACCTTGGCCAGAATCAGGAGGCTCAGTATTCAGGAATTGTTAAAGCAATGGTGTTCCCCGTAGTAACATATGGCTGCGAGAGCTGGACCATAAGGAAGGCTGAGAGAAGGAAGATCGATGCTTTGGAACTGTGGTGTTGGAGGAAAATTCTGAGAGTGCCTTGGACTGCAAGAAGATCAAACCAGTCCACCCTCCAGGAAATAAAGCCAGACTGCTCGCTTGAGGGAATGATATGAAAGGCAAAACTGAAATACTTTGGCCACACAATGAGAAGACAGGACACCCTGGAGAAGATGCTGATGCTGGGGAGAGTGGAGGGCAAAAGGAAGAGGGGCCGACCAAGGGCAAGGTGGATGGATGATATTCTAGAGGTGACGGACTCGTCCCTGGGGGAGCTGGGGATGTTGACGACTGACAGGAAGCTCTGGCGTGGGCTGGTCCATGAAGTCACGAAGAGTCGGAAGTGACTGAACAAATAAACAACAACAACAACAACAGTATTCAGGAAGAACAGATCTCAGGAGTAAAAGCTTTGGCATAAAAATGATTTCCACTCTTCTTGCTTTTAAGTCCAAGAGCTTTTGACGTGTTGCCTCTTCTTTTGCTGAAACCCTGTGATTTAGTGCCATTATGAGGTGGTGAATTTCATGAGTTCATGCAGGTGCAATTCCAAATGTAAAGCTGTGCTGAAGCAAACATACATTTGATTCCATTTTGCACATTTGAGAAGAGCGGGTTTATTTGTAAATAAGCTTGCAAGGTTGCAACCTGGAGAAATCTCTTCTTTCCCTCCATCCCCTTCATCATAGGAGATCAGAGATTGTATCTGATTGCATTAGATTTTTGTGTCTGTATGACTGAACCTATTCTGAGTCTCCTGAATAAACAAGAGGAGCTCAAATACAGGCCCGCTGAAATGTGTACTTTTCAGAATTTGGCAACCCCCTTTAGAATTTAATGTGCCCCAAAGTGCACATGTTAGGGAGAAAAACCAGTCACAAAAATACAGCATTTTGCTGTTAAAAGTTTGCCTGCCTGAAGTGTGCAGACTACAAAATATATGTGTAAAAATATGTGATTTGGAAAATGCCAAAATACTTTTTTCTGTGATTCCCCTCACCCATTTCAATATATTAGCCTTCCCCAATCTAGTATCTTCCGTGTAGGTTGAACTTCCTTTCCCAGAATTCCCAGCTAACAATTTCGCAACCTCCGAGATCCAAAAACACATGTGGAAGAAACCGGATTGTGAAATTGCTGGGATATACAAATGGAGCTGAACAGAGTTTGCATTCGGTTCACAAGCCTAAATTCTCCCGTGCCTGTTATACGAGCAGAAGATCGTGGGTGTTCACAGGATTATTCATTTTCCCCATATTATTTATCTATCTGTTCTTCCAAGGAGACCTTTTTCCAACTGGAGCAAAGGACCACTAAAAGGGATATTCTTCACCAAGTCAGCTTCAAACACCACCATGAGAAATCTGAAAGAAATTCTCAAGCAGCCCGTGAATAAACAAGAAAACCATTTTGCGGCCAAAGAAAATGTCTGAGAAATTGCAAGATGGGTTCCAGCACGGAACTCATTCTCTCCAGCGTGGTCTCTTCCTAGCCTTGTTTCTCCTTGCAAATCCCCGCTGTTCCCAGCCGCACCTCACAATTCGTGCCTCTTGTCTGTGGGGTTGACTGGCTACTCCTGTTTAGATTATTCTTAATTGCCTGTTTCAGTCCCTCTGAGAGGGAGCACTTGGGAAGATAATGATCTTCTTTGTAGCTTGCGAGAAGGCGGCCTAAAGTACAGCAGACTGGATTATTATGGGGCCTTTTATGCTAATTAACGGGTGTTTGGATTTTTCTTCAGCCTGGGAGAGAGGACCAAGGGCCCACCCTGATTACTGTGTATGGGAGTGGGAAAACTTTCAGGGGGGATGACTTCACAGAGCAAGAGAAAAGATCCAGGCCATCACCAAGAGAAGGGCTAGTCTAGTTTGTAAATGTATTTTATGAGTTTAGTGCTGAGCCCAAACAGCCACCGTTCTCATCATCTTGCAGGTCAACCTTCTAAGCATTTTGCAGGTATATGGACATAAACTCTTGCAAAGAAATGGCAGGGTAGGATCCCCTTATCCAGCCCCCCTTTGCCTGGTGCCCTGTAATGTCTGGAAACCATATCTCCCACATTGGCCCAACATCTGGTAGAGTTTTCAAGACGAAGCAACCCAACCTTATTCCCAAATACCCTTAGTTAGTCTTGAATGTGCTGCCAGCTCCCCTGAATCTCTAACTCCCAGAATGCCCTAGCTCGGTGTTTCTCAACCTTGGGAACTTTTAGATATGTGGACTTCAACTCCCAGAATTCCCCAGCCAGCCATGCTGGTCCACACATCCTAAAGTTCCAAAGGTTGAGACACACTGCCCTAGCTATTGTGTCTGTTGGCTGAGAATTCTGGGAGTTGCAGTCGCAGTTGCTTGGATGAAGCTAAGCAGAGGGTTAGCCCTTCGAGGTAGTCCAGAGAAGAAGAATAACTATGAGTACTAACTCTATCTTTGTAGTAAGGTTACATTAACAGAACCTTGCAAGACTGAAAGTATTTCTCCCCTCCTCTCCTTTTACTCTCCAGAAAACTAAGGAGGGTCCCTTCTGAAATGCTTCCCACACCCCCTCTCCTTCTGGGGGCTGAGATACCTTCTGTGTGATGGTTGACCAGGCTACGTCTCTTCCTCCTGTCTCCCAAGGCCATTCCCACAGACCATTACGGGGGGTCAGCTGCAGCTACTCCTTGGATGAGTGACCCACTAGAAATCTTGGGCCATTGGTGGAGTCACCTCCTTCGCCCTTAATGGCTAGATCTGGCTTTTCCAATAGTTTCTTTGAGGCCAAACATCCAAGGTTCTGTGCGTGTTTAATACAACATCTGTTGTCTGTGATCTGTCTGCAGTAATGAGAAACAGCAAAGAGTGAGCCGGAATAATGCTACCTGCAAAGGCGGATTTAGTTTGGATTCCTCTCCTGAACAGGGAGGTTAGACTCGATAGCTTAAATGATCCCTTCTTCGATGCTGTGATTTACTTGCCTGCCACCACGGAGAGACACCTATTATTCATTCTCTCCACCTGGAGACCTGCCAAATATTTAAAAAAGGTAGAAGGAGGAATCTGTCTCCTACAGCCACATCTGTCTCACCAGGTGACAACTTCTGCAGGGCTGGAAAAAGAGAGCGGACTAGCTCTATACCCCAACATTTGCCCTTTTGCAGGTCACGTACAGCTGCTACGCTTGTATGCATACGTTCTTTTTTCAAATAAAGTTGTAACACATTGGCATATGTTGCCCATCCAGTGCTGGAATGGGGCATGGTCAAATCTCAAACTTTTCATACTTTAATGTGAATTGCAGGGGATATATTATATATATATATATATTCCTCGACTTACAACCACAATTGGGAACAAAGCTAAGCAAGGCAGTCATTAAGTGAGTCATGCCTGATTTTACGACCTTTTGTGCTGTGGTTGTTAAGCAAATCACCATGGTTGCTAAGTGAATCACATGGTCATTAAGTGAATCCAGCTTCCCTCATTGACTTTGCTTGTTGAAAGCCAGTTGGGAAGGTCATAAATGGCGATCGTGTGACCCCCCAGGACACTGCAACTGTTGTAAATACATGCCAGTTGCCAAGCACCTGAATTTTGATCACGTGACCGCAGGGATGCTGCCGCAGTCATAAGTATGAGTATCAGTCGTAAGCCACTTTTTCCAGCACTGTTGTAACTTCAAATGGTCACTAAACAAATGGTTGTAAGTCGAGGACTCCTGTATATGATATTTTTTTTTAAAAAATAGTTTTTATTAAAAGATTTTACGTACACAATAAGAAATACATTCAAAGAAAAGAAAAAAGTATAGCAAACTAAATGTGAAAAAGAAAAAGAGAAAAGAAAAAACAAAAAAGGAGATAGAAAAAAGAAAAAGAAAAGAACAGAGAACATGAAAAGAAACATTAAAAAGTGGCTTGTGATCTTCCTCTTGGCAGTTCTACATACAATCCTAATCAAATCTCTCTCTCTAAGATTACATCACGGTTCCCTTCTTTTGGTAAACCTATTCTTTCTAACCGTCAAAACCGTAAGTCACAAAATCATTTTCTTTTTATGCAAAAACTCCATAAGGGCTTTCCAGTCACTGGTGAATGTCAATATTGACCTTTCTCTAATCAAAGAAGCTGTTTTGGCCGTCTCAGCAGGTTCTTTCAATTTCACCAACCATTGGTGAATTCACCACCAAGTGATTTTTTCAATCCAGTAAAAGTATACAAATTTTAAAAAGTAAGAAAAAGGGGGGGTCGGGGGGAAAGGAAGGAAAAGGAAAAAAAAAACATATAGTTATGCCTTCTGCCCTTCTTTCTGTCATCTTATTCTTTTCCCCAACCTCTTTGACCCTTTTTAATCCCCAAATCCCCAAATCATCAATTTGTTCTTTTCTTCTTTCAACAAAAAGTCCATATAAGGTTTCCAGTGTTTCAAAGCAATCTTTGTTATTTTTTCTCTGACCAGACTGGTCAACTTCAACATATTTGCAAGTTCAGTTAATTTTACGATCCAATCTTCCACTATAGGTATTCCATTATTTTTTTGTATGTTCTACTTAACTTTGGTCAAAGAGTCAAACAATTTATGTCTGTAATGTTGGCATCCAGTTAATACCAATCGAATTTTTACTTTCCTTTTTGTATCTTCACCACTTCAAGCTTTCTAAATAATAGAATGTTCAGAATTTTTAATCCCATGAATATTATTGCATTGAAATCTGCATTGAAATAATGCAATGTATCAAGATTTAGAACGTTACAATGAAGGGTGGGGGGGAGGTGGAATCTCAGACTTTTCCTGCAAATTAATTTTTTTTAGAAAGCTCCTTGTGAACTTTCTTGAGGTATTTTAAGAAATGCTGGAACACTCCAGTGAGTTTTAAAGAGTCAGCTTTTTCATGTCCTCCCTTGGAATTGAGTTTTATTATTCTATTCCAAAGTCAGAGAGAATGCCTGGAGGCTAGCAAGTCCTATGCCATATTCTCCTCCTGTTTTTGTTTTTGTTTTTGACTATATTTTGCTATAATGATTTTTTTTTTTACCCTTTCAGGTGCTCCAATGCTACTTTGGAGGGAGGGGGCTGCTGAAATAACCTTCCTGGGTTGTGACCTTGAAAGAAAATGAAAGGAAACCCATTTAGGGTGGGGAAAGGAAATTGTTTTCATTCTTTTTTTCTTTCAAAACACGCATGGGCAAAATAAATTCTCCTCCTTTTTTATTTCATTTTATTTATCAAATTTATAGGGCTGCCCCGCTCACACAAGGTGACTCTGGGTGGGGTACAGTAAAAACCAACAGTTAAAACATTATATGAAAGCCAATTAAAACAAAGATAAATAAAGATAAAAATGAAAAACAAGGTGATGAAAGGGAATGCAACAGAATATTAGACATGATGCTTCACTAAAGTGGTGGTCAAATAAGGCTGATAAAAATGTATATAGTCTTCTCCACCCTCACAATTAGCTGTGTCCTAGAAAAGAAAAAGAGAGAGAGAGAGAATAGAAAGACAAATAGAAAAGAAAGGGGAAAAAATAAGAATATACTAAAGAAAAAAAGAAAAGAAATATATAAAGAAGTGACTTCTCACCTTCATCACAAGTATAGACAATTTCTGCATCTTCTACTCTTTCTTTTTATTCTTCTATTTTTTTTTCAGTTTGTTTCCGTTTTTACGGTTGTAATTACAACCTTTAATAAAACTACTATTAAAAAAATAGTCCTGCCCTACCCATTACAGCAGAGAGGGGGGTAGAGATTGATGGAGGCTCGGGGGCACAGTGGCTCTTGGTGCCATGCCATCCATGCCATCAGTGACATCATCATCCATCCTCCAAGTTAGTGAGGTCATTGTCAGGCCCAGCCCAAGAACAACCAACCTGCTTGAGCCAAGTTTATCTGAGCAGCCCTGGGGACAGACCACAGGTCCTGCCCACCTAAGGAGGATTCAGACAATCTGTGTATAGGAGTATGATAGATGCTGACCGGTAATGATGTCAAATGCTGGTCATCTTATTTTTGATAACACGGGATAGATTTTCTGCTTATAGTGAGAATACACAGTTAATAAAATGGAGGATGGCATGAGTCAGCTTTGTGGTTGGCTGCTTCCTAATTCCTGTTTAAAAATACAAGTGCTGATTTAAGATCGCTTGTGAGCCAGCATCTGCAAATGCCTAAGCAAGCCGCTGAGGAGGCTATTTGAGTTCAGGAGCCTTGGTATTTTGAAGATCTTGATTCAGATATTTGTTTCACTCCTTCAAGGTGGGGAGGGGAGCTGGTAGTCGTGGTTGTGTCTAACCCAACCCAAGGCAAGCCAACCAAGCCAATCCAAACCAGTCCATCCCCACTCAACACAATGAGGTGCTTCATTAAATGTTAATCAGATCACCCTACCCAGGAGCCTCCAAATGTGCAGGACCATGGATCCCACCATCCTCCACCATCATGTTTATTGGGCATGCTTGTTCAAGCTGATGGGAATGGTACTTCCAGTTTATTAAGTGGGCACCAAATTAAGCAAGTTGTCTTAGAAAAGTGGGATCTCTCCAGGCCCATCTTGGAAGTTTAGGGATAGAAGATATCGTTATTATCTTTTCTGTCCACAGTTCTTTTCCCATCAGTGGAAAAAGGAACAAAATTAATCTATCTGGTTCTAAAATACACAGACTGAGTTGCTTCAGCTGGGCCTTCTCCTTCTCCTTAGCAAGTAGAGTTGGGCCAGACCTGGAAACCCCCTTATGTTCAGCTTGCAGCATTAACCCATTCAGATCCCAATGTAGCCAGGCTGACACCCCTTCACCAGCCTTCTGCAGGATGAGGATCAAAAACTCTAAGCAAAGAATATTGCCCCCCCCCCCATCAGATGTAAAACCAGACTTTATTAAGGACAGGATTTACACCGTAAGTCAAAAATAGCTGATGTCCACATATTTGCAACTCTGCATTTGCCTGATTCCTGCCCTCTCAATGCTGAACTTTTGCACAGCCTTCCTATAGGAAGTGGAAAGGTATTTCCCCATTCCTTTGCCCTTTATGTGATCAGAAACACTGGCATCTGCTGTCAGCTTGCAGGTACTCTTAGCAGAGGTTAAGCATCGTTCAGAAAGAACTACACCGCTCCAGGCAGAACAGAGTAGGTAACACAGACACTCATTTGCCTTCCCAGGGCCAATTCAATTAGTCCAATAATTCAGTTTGATTTTTAATGAACTGGTCAAACTCTCGGCGAACTGGGCCAATTAAGGTGATGTCAACGTTATCAAAGTGCAGATGCTAACAAGAGCGTCTTTAGCCATCAGAGCAAATATCCAAAGACATCCAAGGTCAATTAGCTAATTTCAACCGTGGTTTTCGGTTTTGGAAAGGAGCTGAGCAGTAGCTTCTTCTGAAGGGAGCAGTTCAGAGGAAGGATGTCTTTGACGTCCTGTGAGTTTCCAGGTTCCTGAAAACTCATTGGAATTCACTGTGTTAGAAAGCACTGGTTTTTCCAGTGGAAAAGTATGGGGCCAACAAACGGATGGAACCATTTCTGAATCCTGATTCCATGGTAGTTGTGTAATGCTACATCTAATCCCTCCCACCAGAACTGGCTTCTGGTTGGAGCTACCCAACATGACCACATTTTCTTCCTGCTCTGAGAAAGAGGACACAAAAAAAAGTATAAATTCAAAACTGGCTCAGCGGGTAGCAGCAGCTGCCTGATGCTGGCTCTGAAGCTAAGCAAGGTCAAGTCAAGTCACTATTTGGACAGGCAGCTTCCAGGGAATCTCAGAGCTGAAGGCTAGATTGGAAAGCTGAAAAAAAATGGAAGGCAACAGCAGACTGGTTCTGTACTGTTGAGGAAACTGTGTGGACACATCCATGAAGCAACCAGGAGTTAAACTTGTCTTGACGACAACTTGAGTCTTAAACTAGGGTTAACATTGTTAAAACAGAAAATGCACCTGAACAAGAATGAAATTCCTGAGTTGTCTGTGGGTTCAGCATGGCTCTGCTTGTTTTATAGCCTTCCTGTGGCTCTTGACATCCACCCAAATATTACATGCCCTTCTTAGCCACCCCCAAATTTCTTGGAAATAAGTTCCATAGAATGCAACCAACTTTCTTCCATTCCAGGTCCGCGTGGACAAGATTGTCAGCTGAGCTTCAGAAACTATCGGTGAATAGGGAAAGGAAAGAAGAAGACCATTCATGTGCTATTGTATTAATATTATTCTTGTTATTCTGGAAAGTAGATGATAATTCTGGAGGAGATGCATAGAAATGATTGTCCACCTTTACTCTTCTTCAAGAAAAAAAAGATGCAAACACCAGCTGAACCAAATTGGTTTTGTTAGTACTCCCCCTTTCTAGGGAAGGCATGCAAAGGGTACATGGATGCGTTTGAATGACAATAAGCCAACATTGGTTCCTAGCTTCGTCTCTGAAGGCCACTGCTGCCATCATTTCAAAGCATTAAGTGTCCTGGAAAATTCACAAGGTTTGACAAGCAAAGGTAAAGGGACAGGTTAACGCTCCAGGTTGTTTCTGCTGTCGAGATTGTCCAACAGTGAAATGCAGCTGCATGCACCAGGATGGAAGAGTGACATCCCATGTGGCATCTCTCTTTCCTGTTGATCTGCAGTCTTCTTGGCCAACCCAAAACTGATGGCAAACAGTGCTATTGCTCAAGGGGGAAAATGATGCACAGTTAAATAATGTATGAAAGTGGCATGTCATTTAATCTTCTATTGTTTAGCCCTGGCCTTTCATATTTTAACCATTCACACCTTATGTCTTTACTTCTTTTCAAAGAGCACAACCATCAGCCAGCATCTCTGGAGTCCCAGGGAATTGCTGGAGGAGGGAAAGAAAAATGGAAATGCTTGTTTATTGCCCTGTGTAGCTTCTTTTCATATAAATACAGAGATAGAGATAGCTATCCCTGCATACAATGCCTCTATACATACATACACACACACACTTTACATTCATATGGATGCCAAAACTATGTATGTGGATCTAGCTTCCTTGAGGTCAGAAAGGTGGAAGGAAAGGGAAGAAGAGTGACCAGCAGCAAGGTGAAAGGACTTGGTTACAGTGGTGACAGCTTCTCCACTGGGAGACCTGAAGGGCCAGATTGGGGACAGATCATTCTGGAGAAGGTCTAGCTATGTGGTCATTAAGAGTTGACACCAACCTAATCGATCAATCCATCAGTGTGAAGATCCACCTGGGAAAGGTGGAAGGAAAGAGAAGAAGAGGTCGAGTGATGGATGGACTCTGTTACGAAAGTGATGGATGCCCTGTTGGAAGACCTGAAGGACCAGGTTGGAGACAGACTGTCCTGGAGAAGGTCTACCTATGTGGTCCGTAAAGTTGACACCAACTTGATTGCATACAATCTATCCGTCCATGCATACATGTATGCATTCCATACATATACGAAAGCATTTATCTTGCTTTTTAAACCTATGAAAGAATCCAGAGCACTTTACAAAACAACAACATGAGAACTTACAATTGCAGCAAAAATAAAACAAGGACATCCATGATCCACTTCAAAAATCATGAAAAGCTAGGTAGAATAAGACTGTTGATGTAGATATGATTGATGGAAGCAAGGGGCAGCAAGACTATGGACTTTTTAAAAAGTGTGTGGACTGCCCACCTAAACACCATCAAGGATGGGCATTGTCTCTGGGGAGAATCCCATAATTAAGTGCTACCACAGCCCTGCCTTTTTAACAACTGCCCATCTTTTCATCAATGGGAAGCAAAACGCCGAGAGAGGTGAAATAATTCATTAGTTCAGCACCATCTCCAAGAGTTTGACCTAAATAAAAGGCATTTCATTCCTGAGTGGATGCATCTGAAAATATAAGAAGCTCAGGGTAATCTGATGATCTTGATTCACTGCTGCTCTTCCAAGCCAGCGCAGGGTTTCTCAACCAGGGTTCTGTGAGAGGTCTCTAGGGGTTCCCTGGGAGATCACGATTTACTTAAAAAATTATTTCAAATTCAGCAACTTCACCTTAAAGAGGTAAGTTTCATTCTTTATTTTTAGTTGAAGCACACTGTGAATGCATCTAGACAGGCCTACCCATGAAACAAATAGAATAATTTTGCAATTTCTGGCCTATGTTTGAGCCTGAATGGGCAGGGGTTCCCCAAGGCCTGGAAAATATTTCAAGGGTTTCTCCAGGGTCAAAAGATTGAGAGAGGCTGGTGTAGCGACATGGACTGGTACTCCGATGCATTTTCGTTCAACTTGCATTGCATGCCCAGAGTATAACCACTCAGCTTGTGTGTAAACACCGCATATTTTGGAGTGAATGGGGACCAGAAGTCTTCGTCTCCCTCTCTCTTTCACTGATGTTCTGGATTATGATCAGTCCTATCAGCTTGCTTCTTGATTCCTGGTCCTTGGTTCAGGCTTAGACTGGTGCTAGTAGTCCACTGCTGACAACATCCATCAATATTCTTCCTTCTGCAAACTGCAGGAGAATGGGTGGGAAATTTGAAGAGTGATAACCCTTGCATTCCTGGAAGGACACAGCTGGAGAAAACTGTTCTACTCAACAGAGGGAGAATCCAAAGTCACCTCTTCAGCACCTTCTTATTTTTTCCTTATGTCTCTGTGCATTTCTTTCATTTGTCGCAACCACTCAGCATAAAGAAACAGTGATTGCTTTTTTACCCTTGTGATTTTGTGTTGCCTCATGCTTTATGTACTGCTGGAAAGCTGGGATATCATTGCAATAAAGGAAGAAGTAATGAATTGTGCTGTTACGCAGAAGAGTGGAGTCTCTCCGTGTGTATTGACTTAAAATAACCCGTGGGATTTGTCATTTGCCAAACAAAATCAAATCAAATCAGAGGATTCCAAATCAGTTTGGTAGCAAGGCTCCCTCCTGTTGGAGACGAAGATTCTGCATCTCTCCCTGATTCATAGATCAGACAGTAGGTGATTTAACAATCTTTGCACAAATCTGGAGTACTTTAACTAATGTTAGCCCAGCAAGGTAGTCCAGGCAGAAATATAACCAGGAGTACTAGCTCAACCTCAAAAAAACCAAGATTATGGCAACCAGCTTGATTGATAACTGGCAAACAGAGGGAGAAAACGTAGAAGCAGTGAAAGACTTTGTATTCCTAGGTGCAAAGATTACTGCAGATGCTGACTGCAGTCAGGAAATCAGAAGATGCTTAATCCTTGGGAGAAGAGCAATGACAAATCTCGATAAAATAGTTAAGAGCAGAGACATCACACTGACAACAAAGGTCCGCATAGTTAAAGCAATGGTGTTCCCTGTAGTAACATATGGTTGCGAGAGCTGGACCATAAGGAAGGCTGAGCGAAGGAAGATCGATGCTTTTGAACTGTGGTGTTGGAGGAAAATTCTGAGAGTGCCTTGGACTGCAAGAAGATCCAACCAGTCCATCCTCCAGGAAATAAAGCCAGACTGCTCACTTGAGGGAATGGTATTAAAGGCAAAACTGAAATACTTTGGCCACATAATGAGAAGACAGGACACCCTGGAGAAGATGCTGATGCTAGGGAGAGTGGAGGGCAAAAGGAAGAGGGGCCAACCAAGGGCAAGGTGGATGGAAGATATTCTAGAGGTGACGGACTCGTCCCTGGGGGAGCTGGGAGTGTTGACGACCGACAGGAAGCTCTGGCATGGGCTGGTCCATGAAGTCACAAAGAGTCGGAAGCGACTGAACGAATAAACAATAAAGCAGAATCTTGCAAGACTGAAAGTCTTTCTCCCCTCCCCTCCTTTCCTTTTACTCTCTGGAAAATGAGTGAGGGTCCCTTCTGAAATGCTCCCCACTCCCTCCCTCTGTCTGTGGGCTGAGGCATCTTTTACACACCAGTCGTCCTGTCTGCGGCTCTCCCTCCTATTTTCCATGGTCGTTCCCACAGAGCATCAAACAGTGTAGATCAATGTTTCTCAACCTTGGCAACTTTAAGATGTGTGGATTTCAACTCCCAGAATTCCCCAGCCAGAATCATATTTGCTTAACGTCATCCTAGCTCCACTCACTTTCTAGAACAACAAATAATAAGGCATCAGGAGAGTTGTAGACCAAACCTGGTATTTTCACCAGGTCTGCAAATGAGACATAGGGCACAGTGAGAGGATTTGCTGAGGCTGAGAAAGAAAAGGAGATATTTCAAAACATTGTTAATGGAGAGCAGGCTTATCTGGGAAAAGGGCAGTTAGTCCTTCTGTTTCACATTCTTGGAAAAATAGATTCAAAGACCCCACCTGAATGCATTCACCCAGAAATTAGGGGAGGAGTTTTGCTGATTCGGTCTCCAAGATTCTAACCCCGTTTTTCTTGACATTAAGCCCGATTAATGAAACTCTGGGTGGATCTTGCTTCTCTGGTCATGCTCTGTTGCTAGGGGCCTAACAACTAGTAGAGAAGAACTGAAAATCAAAGCATCACAATTCCAAGGTGGACTAATGTAGAAACAGATCTTGTGTGGTGGTTCTTCACCAGCTGATCAATATAGACCAGTGTTTCTCAACCTTGGCAACTTGAAGATGTGTGGACTTCAACTCCCAGAATTCCCCAGCCAGCATGCTGGCTGGGGAATTCTGGGAGTTGAAGTCCTCCCATCTTAATGTTGCTGAGGTTGAGAAACACTGGTCTAGACTGATACCAGGAGAGCTTGTCTTCAAGGCATGGAGTCCAACCTAAATACATCTGTTCTGGCTTTGCTCCTGTGTTAAAGGGAACTCTGAAAAACAATGGGTATCTCCTTCTCCTTCTCCTCCTCCTCTTTCCCCTTCCCCTTCCCCTTCTCCTCTTCCTTCCCTTCCCTCCTCCTCCTCCTCCTCCTCCTCCTCCTTCGTTTGCTACTCGCATGGATCTGGTTTAAAGCAAGTTAACTCCTGCTTCCATCCCCCCCACCCCTTTTCCTTTCTTTCCTGCTGGTCTCTCTTTCTCACTCCCTGCTTTATATGCAAACAGGATGAGTCAGAGCAGCCTAGCGGAGAAGCAGAACGATTGTGTCAACTTGAAAGAGAACAATAAGTCGCCTTCAATGTTAAATCCAAGGTTTAACAAATTGGGGGAAAGGGGGATGCCAGAGGAGTGCACTGCACAGATGTGTCATGCTGCCAGCCGAGAAACTTCAGGAAGGGGGGGTGACAGCCAGGCTGGGCAGGGGAGAGAAAAATACCTCATGGGGACCAAGGAACCTGCCATTATACAGTAGAAGCACCTTGGCAGATGACCAAGCTGAGACTCCATGGCAACAGATCCATGGCTTGTCATTGTTTAATAGGAAGATTGTGGGTCACCCTTTCCCATCCTGTGTAAATTGCCAGTCCTGATTTCACTTTTGGGGTGCCTTAATAATGATAGTCTGAATACTTCAGTGTGGGCTGTTTAGGCAATAGATCCTTGGAGAACCTTTCTCCCTGCTAGGAATGGAACATTTTAGCCCTCCAGATGTTGCTGGGAGTTGTGGGTCAAACAATATCTGGATGACCATCCTTTTCCCAGTTCCTAACTGGTGGTTGGTTGTCATTTGACAACACAGTCATTTGACAACACAGAGAAATGTGCCATGCAATGGTCAAGGATTTTTTCCTCTGAGCTGGACCAGTTACAGTAGACCTGAGAGGCAAGGGGCCTATTAGTCTCTTCAAGAAGAAAATGAATGCAGAGTGAGAACTTGAATGCCTGACTTAGCCATCACAGAAGCAAAGGAAGGAAGGGAAAGTCCTTGTTTTCCCAAGGGAACAAGGAACTAGAGTGTTTAGCTGTTTGAACTGGATTAGAACTGATTTGCTGTTGATATCGCTGACTTTGTGGAGCCACATACAGTACCACAGAAATGGTAAAAATTATAGAACCATAGAATCTTAGAGTGGGAAGTGGCTATTTTGGCCATGACATCCGACAGCCTGCTCCCTTAGTGCAGGAATTCGTATTAAAACACCCCTCACAAATGTCTACCCAGCCTCTGCTTCACTCAGTCCACTGCTCTGACCATTACCAGCATTCTTCTGACATTCAACCAGAATCTGCCTTCTTGTGATTTTTAAGACCACTGTCCTACGTCCTCAGTTAACAACTTATTCTCGCTGGGTTGAGAAGTGTCAAATGCAGCAAGAAGGGGTGGAGGGGAGCAGAAATTGGGGTAACTGCAGGGAGGTGTCCAAAAAGTCACAATGGCAGTCCCACCAGCCAGCTGAAGCCCCATCCTCCACTATCTTGTGTCTTAAGGTGACTCCTGCAGCACACTCTGGAACAGAGTTGGACAGAGCAATAGAGATCATAGAATCCAACCTCTGGCTAGAATCTAGATGAAAGCATCCCTGATAGACGATTATCTACTTCCATTTGAACATACCTCTGGATCTGTTCTTACCATTCTAAAGCCTTCTAATGCTCAACCAGAATATTGGGAATGTTAGGAAAACCAGTTATGTCTAACATCTAGGGACAGAGAGGAAAGAACAGCACGTACTATCCTTCGATGTTCAACGCTATTGACGCTTGTAAGCCTGCTGCAAATAGGGTACCAGTTCCACCTTCTGCTTCCCGTGGTGGCTGTCCTAATTGGCAGAGTCGAAATGGTGTAACGTGTGTGTAGGAGTTGTGCAAGGTTAGGGAAGAAGTCAAATGGCTAATTAGTTGGTTTATAGCTGCTTCTGCTTGAAACTGAAACATACTGTAACATTGCTGGTTTTCATCCCCTTCCCATTTCCTCCTCCACTGAGCACAATGGGATTAAATATATGGAGACTTTCAGCCATATTAGAATTATTTTGAAGGAAGTGTAACCCACTCTGTCTTGCACACTTGGTCACACAGGGCAGGATCAACTGAAATGGAAACCACCAAGGGCCGGGGGCAAAGGATTAGCAAAAGGGCTTCATGCATTTCTCCAAGGAGAAGACGTCATGTCAGGTTTAAGTGGATTGGCTAGCCTTGTAGAAAATCCTATTTTCTCTCTGATGACTGGGAATGCAACGCAACAAGCTAAAAGGCAACCAGAGATGATAAGAATAAGCCACTGGAGTCAGGTATGATAGAGATTAGATATGGAGGGGCACAGGGTCCCCACCCTGGTTGTAAGAGGCAACTTAATCTATTGGGATATCCTTGTTTAATCACCACTAATGTTAAGCTGCAAGCGATTATGTTAGCTAGGTTCACATATTATGCTAAAGCCTGGTTCTCTGAGCTATGACTGTTGAAGTATTGTAGCTGCGATCAGGCATGCCAAGTCATAAAACATGGCTTAGGAACCAAATGAGCTGGTTGCACACACCACGCTAAGCCCCAAGCAAATCACATGTCATCTTTGGCCCATGAACCCTTCTTGCTCAAGACGTTTAGATGCCACAATTCCTGGCTTAGGAGCATCCGTGGGAAGGGGGCAGCCGTCCCAACAGTCAAGATGGCTGGGGAATTCTGGGAGCTGAAGTCCACACATCTCAGAGTTGCTGTGATTGAGAAAGGCTGATCGAGCTCATTTCCCTTGCTGGAACCCTCCAGCCTTTTAGAAAACTCTAGCAATCTGTCTTGAGGCTAAACCGTTTGCACCATCATAACGTTCTTCATAGCGAGGTGACATTTCTGGTTATTTGAGCCTGTCAGCCTGGGTCCTATTTTCTGGAGCAACCAAGAACAAATTCCTTCCAAGGGAGGACCCTTCCCATATTTGAAGATGGCTTTCTTAACAAGGCTTATCCTGTTCCTCCATCCTCCACATTAGATCTCCAGCACCTCACCATACTCTCTGGGCCTCATTTGGTCCCATCGCTGCTTTTATTTCCGCACACTCAGGAGTCTCTGCAGGGGATGATCAAAAAAGTCAAGATGGCGGCTCAGTGGTGTGATCAAAGCACCACCTGCTTTTATGTGCATCGTGCTGTATGTGAGATGCATGCAAACATCAAGCCGAGCTTTGATTGTACTATTGCGGTCACCCTCTTGACATTTTTGGCCGCACCTTGTGGACATTCCTACCTGCATTATTGCAAATTAAGGTAAACTTCAACCTCATAAACTAACCCATGACAGCAGGGGACCGTCTCCCTCTGTTAGGAAACAATCACGGGGTCTCCAAAGGGATGAACAAATAGAGGGAAAGCATCAATTAGTGTGCCAAGAAAATAGAAAAGAAAAGCCACAGGACCATGCAGCTCCTAATTGTTGGAAGTCTTGGCAAATCCAGCATGCCTCATTTTGCATGTGAATTAGCATGTAAATTAAGTTGCCCCACAATGCAACTCTGAGGAAGCTGTTTGTTGCCACTCCCACTTCCTCTCTTTCCCCTCTTCTCCACGGTGGGGAGGCAGCATGGATGCTGCTCCCTTCATCAGGGCCATGTGCTTGGGCCCTGATGAGGGATTCTGCCCCTTTCTTCCACGCAGCTCTTGGCAGCTGTAGGGCTGAGAGTTTAGGGCAAACTATGTAATTAGTACGAAAAGAAGAACAAAGGAAATTCATCTTTTTCCACCAAGATGGATGTAACAGAAGCAACAATAAAGTCAGTAAGAAATTATCTTAACCTAATCTGTCTAAGCATGTGATTCTTTATGCTTGGGAGGGCTGAGTGTGTAAGATCCATAACCTGTATTTCTCTGGCATGCTCACTGAAGCTATTTAAGATAATTTTCTTTTTCTCTCCCAGCTTTTAAGCTGTGTTAAGCTCTGCTCCGTTTCAGTGGTTCTAGCAGGCTGCTGAATTGGCTTCACTAATAACACCGCCCCCCACAAAAAAATTGCCTTTTCTGAATGAGCAAAGTGTTGTTGGCGGAAAGATACAGTATATACAGTATGTGTGTTTTTGTGGAAGTATAAAGAATGTTGGATTGGACATGCTCAGGTTTCAGAGGAAATCTGGCCTTCCTCCTTCATTTGCTGGGACTGTGAAGTCAAGAAGGTTCAAAATTAAAGTTGTGACCAGTACCAGGACTAGTGCACATGCTCAGCTGGAGGCTTCAGTTCAAAGGCAATGAAATCAAAGCACCCCTCTGAATCAAGAGTTTGGCGTTCCAATTGCCCAAACAATTCAATCTGTCAATCAATCAGTCTTTTATCACAGTCACAGACCAGAATTACAAAGAAAATACAAATTTATACAAATACAGATAAAAATGCATTAAAATAAAACAAAACAAAACACGTTAGTATTAACGGTGGGATCATCAGTGGGCAATCAAAGTCTGCCTAAATTCAATCTGTCTGTCATGAGTAAGGATGGCCAGCAGGGGGCTCCCTTCCAGACTGTCAAGCGCATGCGTAGCACTGAGGAATTGGTCAGCCATTCAAAGAGAGACAGATTGGGACCGCCTTAACCTGCGGGGTTTATATGGCTGGGTTTTTCCCACGCTTGTTCAGTTTGTTAGGATTACTGTTATGTATTAGCAAATAAACATTAGAGAATAGTTCCCTGTCTCAGAGTGTTTCCTGGGAGTCAGGACACTGTCAAAGCATTGTAAAGTTTGTTTTAAATGAAGCAAATGGAATTCAACTTTACCTGCCCTTTGAAATATATCGTGGGAGTCACCTAAAAATTTTTTTTTTAGTTTTATTTATTTATTAATTAGGCTTGTAAGGCCGCCAATCTATCCGATTTCTATTACCAGCTAATTTTCTCCTGCCCCTTTTCCCTCACAAAAGGAAGTGCTGCAATGCATTCTGTAAAAAGCCCATAGACTATGTAAAGGAAGAAGAGATAAAAGGGTCTTTTTTACATCAAAGGTGGGCGCTGATTGTGCTAAAACAACTCATTGCTAACATGTTTTAAAAGATCAAAAGACGTCAGGGAGTGGATGAAGTTGACAGTCATCCAAAGGAATTATTGAGAGTCCCTGATAAATGTATCAGGAATATTAGTCCCTAAAATTTATTTTTTTATTTTTATCCCGCCTTTATTATTTTTATAAATAAGGAAGCAAACATATCTAATACTCCTTCCTCCTCTTATTTTCCCCACAACAACAACCCTGTGAGGTGAGTTGGGCTGAGAGGGAGTGACTGGCCCCAAGTCTCCCACCTGGCTTTTGTGCCTAAGGCGGGACTAGAACTTTCGTACCACGCCTGATTGGCTCTTGGGCTGAGAGAGGGACTGGCCCAAGGTCACCCAGCTGGCTTTCGTGCCTAAGGCAGGACTAGAACTCACAGACTCCTGGTTTCTAGCCTTGCACCTTAAGCACTAGACCAAACTGGCTTCAGAAATAACAAAGAAATGGCCAGTTCTTTTCACTGAAAACCAGAGAAAACAGCTCAAAATGATTTTTAATTTTACAGCCGTTCCTAAATAGGATTGTTTTCTAAAACACAAAACTCATTTTAAAAAACCAAGGATCGTAACCCATTATAGAGTACAGACAATAGGTAATAACAAACACACCAAAGCTTGTTTTAATAAAGAAACACTATAATAAACCATTTACAATAGATTACAAAAAATAAAACCTCATTACAATAATATTACAGAGTCCTCATAAAACATCTCCAATGGGCTTCTTCAAAAAGAAGGTACCTTGTAGTATTTTTACCTCTGTCTCACTCTCCACTTCTACGGCCGTCAACCAGCTAATTTTCTTGAAAGATCTGCACAGATTGTGGAGGGCTTTCATTCTGTCTGAACCTGCGCTACCCTAGATGGACCACTGTAGAACTCTAACCCCCAACTTCAACAGTGGGATGAAAGAAATTCATCCTTCACCAACTGGCAAACTCCCACATGTCTTCTGAATACCCTGCCAATGTCTGAAGGTCAAGATGACTTAAGCTTCTGTGAAATCCAGAGATTACCTTTATCTGGTCCAGATCCCCTGGGGACATCATCTATCATGGCCTGGCCAATCACAAGAACAAAATGCCATGGTCAGAAAATGTAGGGGTGTACAGGCTTTTTTAGGTCTGCTGGTAAAGGAGGAAGATCCCTGAATAGGACAGGAATAAGGAAGCATCTTCCATTCAGCCCTAAAAATGTGCCCTGATAAAAACAACTATGAGCAGAGAAAGGCTGTAAGGAGCAAGACGGCACTCAAAGAGACAGGAGTAATTTGGACCACTGAAAGCTTCTTTTTGGCTCTAACTGAGGCAGCTGCCTGTTAATGTATGCATTAAGCAACCTCACTTGTCTAGGTCTGTCCCAGACTCAGGCCAAGACATTCTTCATTTAAGGTAGACTGTGAATGAGCAACCTCTGATACCTTCATAAAAAACAGAAGAAGAACCCTAAGACCAGATCTAGATCAACGTTCTGGGTCACAGCATCTTTGGCCAACCAGGAAATTCTCAAACCTGGACCAAAAAGGTGATTCCTCTCTTCCAGTTGGTATTTGAGATATGTCTCTGTGATCCAGGAGTCAGGAAACAGCCATGAATGATACTAATGACTGATAGGTCAATTTTCCCTGATTTTGTCCAGTTCCCTTGTAAAGCCACCCAATTTGGTGGCCATCATCATATCTGACTGCAGGCAACCTCAAGGCTGTGGGTTAATAGCAAAGAAGGTATGTCTGCTAAACCGGAATATTCCTCTACCCTTCCTTGGTCAAGTCTTAGGCATAGTCCTCATTTCCTCAGCCACTGATCAACCAAGGTTGATGATTCCCCATCATATACACACCTTTCCTTTGGATAGAAGAATCTTCCTTTCTTGCAGTGTATATTCTACTGGGGCTCACTTTCTATCTGTCTAGAGCAGGGTTTCTCAACCTTAGCAGCTTTAAGACAGGTGAGTTGAACTCTTTGATGGTAGAGTTAGATTCTTAACAATGAAGGCAAAACACACAAGATGTTTTGATCTTCTTGACAGGGAAGAGGCATCGATTTATTCTCCGTAGCACCTGAGGGCAGGACAAGAAGCAATGGGTGGAAGCTTGTCAGAGGGAGATCCAACCTGGAAATAAGGAGGAATTTCCTGACAGTGAGAGCTATTAAGCAGTGGGACAGCTTGCCTCCCATCTTTGTGGGTGCTCCATCACTGGAGGTTTTCAAGAATAGATTGGACAACCGTTTGTCTGAGATGATATGAGGACTCCTGCCTTGGGCATAGGGTTGGACTAGAAGACCTCAATCCTATGAGTCTATGATGACACTCACAAGGAGATTTCAGCTGGAGTGTCTTCTCCGAAATGCATAGACATGCCAGCAAAATGAAAATGGATTGGCCAATCAGGTGTTAACTTCTTCTGTTACCCTTCCCTCACTTGCCTTCAGTGATGGCATAGGTGTTAACAGAAACAAGCTGAAAAGAATCAATAAAGTACAATACCAACAGATCAGATCTAGAGGATTTGACTGAAAGGAACTGGTGTTAAGCAAACCAGGCTCCTGATCTTGCAGAAAAGCAAACCGTAGGCCTACAGATGTAACAATGCACAGCAACCACCCCTCATGAGAAACTTCTAGAACTAAGAAAGCATGCATAACATCATCGCTGTGGTTGCTAGGGAACACTTGCACACAGCAGTGCAATTCTTGATTTGCGGCTTGATGTGGTCTCCCATTATTGTTGCTCTACATCCAGCAGTAAGACATTTCTTGCTGGGGTAGGTCAGAGGTCAGAGGACTTCAACTCCCAAATTCTTAAAGTTGCTGAGGTTAAGAAACTCTGCTCTAGGAAAACAGAAACAGTCCAGCACAGAAATTTTACCCATAATGGTGAACCTGGTAGTTCTGATAGAAACATACAAGTGGGATATGTCCCATACATGTCCTACTGTCACTTGTAGACTGCTACCACGTCATTTTGGGATGGGATCATCCATCATTATTGTTGGAAAATGACTGCAATGGGAAAGTGGAGGTGGGATGAAGGTGTTGCTACCAAAACAGCAGCTCCCCAGGTGAAACAAAAGTGCCAGAGGATTTATTTTGTGGGGAGTGCAGGTAGAAACACAAATTGTATATTAAAATGTCCTTCCTTTGGGGGAAAAAGGGAATTTCTCTATACTGAATTCCTTGTTATCCCATAAAAATCAGTCCAGCTACGCAGCAGCACCTCAGAACAAAAATTAAGGGGATGGGACTTGATGAGCATGTGATCCTACATAAGGTTCTGCAAATTTCAGCAGCAAATGCAATCTCCAAGGACATTGGCCGGTAGGTGGCACGTGTAAATCGACAACAAAAATCAATATCTTTCTATCGCAGCACAACAATTATCTGGATTCATGCCAATTAATATGGATGTCTATCGGCCCTTAACACCTCACCATTGCTTTTTAATCTTGACACAAAAGGAGATGGCGAATCATTGAGTAAATAAACAGTACCTGGCTGAGACTATCTGGGGAGGTTTCCTTGGTACAGCATTCAAACCTTCTTCTGCTCCTCAGAAGCAGCGAGAGTCCTCAGAGACCAGCAGATACCAAGAGAGGGATTTGGGAGGCAGGAGATAATGCCCTGCAGCTCCTGTTATCCATAACTCCATTTATCAGGTCCCTGTGATCACCCTGTCAAGGTTGAAAAGCTGAAAGAGGCCCCTTTCCTGAGGTGCAAGCCTTCTCCTTTGATGAACCTCGATTTAGGTCCAACTCAGCTGGACCCCTGATAATCAAGTTTTTCCCCCTTTCCGGCTGTACTGGCTACAGCTGTTATGCTTCCTTCCATGCAAAAGATAAAGATTCTGTTGTTTCACACTGATTTCCCTCAAGGCTCCCCAGCTGATCATCCCTGGAGTGCTTCCTGCAGTTCTGCCTTCACATTTCCGCTTCTTGGTTTATCCTGAAATGTTGTCAGGGACAATTAGTGCAACAGTTCTTAAGATTAGGGATCAGTAGGGAAGTTTCTGGATCCTCCCTTACTTCCTACCTGAGGAGTTCTGGACTACATGGACTTGTTTTCAAATTATTTGTTAGAGATCCATCTGACCTTTCCTCCTGGATTTCAAGGTGGTTTACATTGCACTCCATTTTTTCCTCATCCCAATTACCCCATGAGGTAAATTGGGCTGAGAAAGAATGACTGAGCCCAAAATCACTCAAACTGCTTCTGTAGATGCAGATGGACTTGAACCTGTCCATTATCTTAATTAACCCAGCGTTTCTCAACCTTGGCAGCTTTCAGATGAGTGGAATTCAACTCCCAGAATTCCCCAGCCAAGCTCTTATTATAAGTAAGGAGTTATTTGATTCTGTGGTATAGAAATAAATTAAAGATGCGTATTGAATGCTGTTGTTTTGACTACAGTTCAGAACAAAATACTTTCATCTCCACACTTTACTTTTTTTTGTTCAAAATACCCTTCCCCATTTTTACCCCCTTTCTTTTCCTGATGTTTCCAGGCTGTCTTTTTTTTCTTCCTAGCTACCTTTGAGTAAACCCCTTTGCCTTTTTTATTTCTGAGGGTTAAATAAACACAGACTTGTTATCTCCATCTTATGTCCTCAGGTTGGTAGCATCCAGGTGCCACCATGGCAATGCAAAATTAACCAAGTCTCTTCAGGGACACCCTGCTCTGGCTAGTTAACCATTAATTGCCAAGAATATCTGCCATTAAAGAGACAGAGTAGAATTGACCTGGAATAGTAATATGCTGCTGAGGACAAGATCAGGTGTGAGACATTAAAAAGCAGAAGCTTTTACAGTCCCTGGGCATTATGTTGGTTGGGTGTTCTTGTGTGTGTGTGTGTTGTTTTGTTTTTGCATCCTTAAGAACTACCTTCCCCTTTCTTGGCTTAAGGTACCTATCAAAAAGGAGATAAACTTTTACACCGTGTGGATGGTTGCCTTGTAGATTTCATTATCTTGCTTAGTAACTCAGTTGTATGCAGGTATCTGTCTAAAGCCCCATGCTTCATCTCTCATTCTAACCTAAAAGGCTATAAAGACCAATAAAGGCCAGGGAACATCCTTGACATATCCAAGTAACTTTCTTTAAGACCAGTCCCATGTTTTCTCCTGAATTTATCTCTTTGATCAATATCAGCTATTCTGCCTTGGAGTTCCCCATCAACAGTGAGTAAGAATGATGGCACAGCACTGAAGCTCAGAAAGAACAAGTAAATCAGCACCAAAGACTTGGAATTCAAACATGGCCAGCAGCTCAAGAGAATTTATATTGCTGGCTTCAAGACGTGTTCCGAAACCAAGCAGTGAAAGTTGCAGGCCAAACCCAACTATGTTCAATTGGAAAGCTGCCCACTCTTTTCAATCACAGAACTTGTTCTTTGAGAAGTAGCCTACATCATCTCCAAGAAGTGTCCTGAAGATCTAGAGAACTTTGAACAGCTTGCAGGCTTGGCTGTTCAACCTTCAGGAAAACCGTTGTCCTGAACAATGAGTTGGATCCCTTTGGATTGCACATGGCATCCTTCACAACCACTTTTCAATAAACCACACGCTTGGATCTAGCCCTCCCGAATGTTTCATTTCCAATCATTCTTCCTGGCACTTTCCCCACACTCCGTCACCCCTTCTGCACGTAGCTTTTTGTTTTGCTTCTGCTCCTGCAATGGTGCCACCATCACAACAGCACTGCATCAAGGACGCATTGTTCTTCCCACTGTTTCCTCAGCCAGCCCTGCTGTGTGCCCCCCTCCTTCTGCCATCTGAAATGAAATGAGCAGCCCATGAGTTAATTAAACGACATCTTTGCTTGTAAAAGGAGATCGAAGGCATTATGCATGAGAACACAGAAAAGCCCAGCACTGGGAGAAAAGGTATTTATCTCATTAACATTCATTCGAGGTATGTCCTCATTCCATTTTAATGTTCTGTGTGCAAAGAGTAACAAAGGGACAGGAGCCAAGCTGGCTGAGGTGTGCAGGGTTGGCCCTCTGGGTCTGCAGAGACAGCCAGACGTATGATCTGGGCTAATGTCAGGACACAACACCTCCTTCTCTCCTCTTTCTCCCCATTCTGCCAGGTGAGAAGCATCTAACTTTTGCCAGAAGTCTGAACTGATTACCCACAGAGGGCTTTTGAAATGACGCTGAAGCTGAACGTGGGCCTTGACTCATAAATTGTCTATGCCTGGTATAGAGTTTCATGGCAGCGAAATGCACAATGTCTGCTTAGGTTATGACACACACTCTATCTCAAGGGCTGCATTACCTCAAGGGGAATCTGCGTGGTGAGAGGGACTTAAACAAGGAGTGGGTGAGCACAGGGCCAAAAATGCACCTGCTGGCTGCCTTCACACAACATGCTCAATCTACTTCTGGAATTAAGCCATCTTCTGTATTTGCCCAGTGCACTCGGCCAGAAACTAATCATACAAGGTGGGGTTGCACAATGTTCTAAGCACCCCCCAAAACCTAATGAAGCTAATATCAACTAAGCAGAGACGCATGTTGAGCAAATGCATCTGTTCAGTCTTTAATGGAACTGTTCATGTTCCAGTTCAGGTTGTATGAACACAGCCGTTGTCTGATATCCCCACCACTTTTTCCTGCCAGCAAACATCTTCCCTGTCTCCCAATCCTCAAGCTGCAGGAAGGGATAGATTATAATCTCTATCCTTTGCGTTAAGGGGTTGAAATTAGGCTAAAGTCTTCATAAAATTAGGCCAGGGTCACCTGTTACCTGTGGGTGACAGGTTGCCCATCCTTAGTTGAGAAGGAAATTGTATGGTCAGAAAAGGTTCAGTGTGAAAGACTTGTTTTATGTGGTAGAAGGCTCCACGTTTACTCTCTGACATCTCCAGGGGGCTCAGAAAACCATCTGAAATGGTGTAGAAGTTCCTTCCAGGCAGGGATGACAGTGGCTTGGTTTGACTCAGTGGAACATCCCTGGTCTTTAGAGATGACAAAAAGCCAAGATTAGTCAGAGGAAGGAACAGGGTGACCTGACCCTAGGCAGCTCCCCCGATCCCACCCGTAAGTATGTAGCTTTAACCTGCTCCTCAGCCCCTTTGAGAACCTTCAATGCTAATGTGAATGCTAAGCATGAATCTCTGCACTGAATCTCTGCATCCCTCCCATCCCTCTACAGCTGAGTTAGAACTACCCCTTCTGGCAACTGAATTAATTGGGGAGAGACAGCTTTGCTCTGGTGTATTTTTCACCTGCTGATTGCAATCAGAGCTCCATTAGCATCCCATGGGTCTTTCTGTTCATTGGTAGACGCCAAAGCAGTGAACCCACTCTGCAATCACGGAGTGGGGAAGACATAGGCACAAGCATAAGTGAGATCAAAGGAACAAAAAAGGCCACATAAATTATCCCAAAAGACTGTGAGGAATAAATAGCCAAGCACCATTGAAGGTATATGATCCAGTGCCAGCGTGACTCAGCTTTCACAGTCCCTTGTTAGGAACTCTTCAGCTCGCCTCTCCAGGAGATTTCCTAACCCCCAATTTCCTTGAATGCAAGAGGTTGCCTTAGTCATACCACTGCTCACTCTAACACTGTAGCGTTTACATAAATCTGCAGCTTTCCAAATGTTTCTATGTCTATTCTCTTCAGTCTGGACTTCAACGATCTTAGCTGGAAGCTTTCAGTTGTCTCATAGGATGAGAACATGACTAGAATGTGGGGAACATCAGCACTAGGGAAATGTCCAAGCATGTTGAAAGGCTCAGCTTCTGAGAGGCCACCTAGAGTCCATTCCTAAGAAGGACTATTCCATAGCAGAATATACATAACAGAAAGTGCCCCCACACCCTAACCCCCTGTTGGGTATGAGTTTAAGACATCAGGTAATTTTACAGTGCTAGAGATATTTATTTCCAGACAAAGAAAAGTTTTAATAGGAAATTTCTTTGGATATGTTTCCCTTCGTCTGCATCCAAAATATATACATGGCTAGGAGAAGACCCTTCATGACAAAGGTTGCACATCTGAACTGGCTTTAAGATAAACCTGGCCTTGTGATTTTCGTTAATTAGAAACTTGCTTTGTCAACAGTTGTTTTGGCTTCTAGCTGGCTTTCCTTTATTACGTTGGTAAACGGTTATTCAACCAAAATATGGCTGGTGGGATGTCTTCTCAATGGGAAGTAATGCCTAGGAAGTCACTTCTCCATGGAAGGTAATGGCTAGAGTTTATCTGAGGATCTCAGCATGGGTGAAATGCACCAGAATTGCAGAAAGTAAAAGCCACGTGTTATTCGATAATATTTTGGTTGTGCAGGCCTGCTCTGGAGGACTTCCCTGGAGTCCAACCACTGAAATGTCAGTCTGGAAAATGAAGCATGTCTTACACAAATGCCACAGGTCTGCAATGCAAACTTTCTCCCTCCCTTTCATATGGGACGTAGATTGGAGAGTATCAACTGATTGCCATTATCAGGTGACAAAAACCCCAAGTCACTGGAAGAAAGCCTTAAGTTTCAGCTGGCTGGCTGGGGAATTCTGGGAGTTGAAGTCCACCCACCTTCAAGTTGCCAAGACTGAGAAACACTAGACTGGTTGATCAAAAGTCAGGGCCAGATGCTGTTTCATTTCAGCAGGGAATCTTTTCTGTTTTCACATGACTTCAGTGCAGAGCCGTACCTCTGTGCACTTCCTACCCCAGTGCTCCAGTAATTGCTTTGCAAATGAAATGTTCCTTAAGTGAGGCAAGAACAATGTTGGAGGAATCATTTCTGCTCAAGTAAACAAACACAAAACCCAGCCTTTTAATCTAGCCCCATGTGTGCTGCCTGGGGGGGTGGGGGGAAAGAGGAACAGCCTTCTTACTTTCCAGGGTAGCTACAGAAGCATAGCATTAAACCCTGGTACATGTCAGCAGAAGGTGTGTTACATCTGTAAGAGTGAAAGGCACATACATTTTCAATGCTTCATTAAAATTAGAGTGGTTGTTTTATTTTCATGTACTGTGTTCCAAGCGTTTCTCCCCATCCTTCCAAAAAAAAAGAGAAAGCAAGGGAGGTTGCAAAAAGCAGGGGCAGGAATGCTGGAGAAGAAATATTCTGCTTGTAAGTCATGACCAGTTTTTAGGGTGGCCTTTCGGTAGCAAAGGCAATGGGGACCTGCCGTAGCTGAACACTGTTAATCACAGGATTATGTATTTCCAAGAAATTAAATTGAAGTGGTGATTTGCTTCTGGTCCTGCCAATCTCTGGTTTTGGGGCACAGCTTCTGACGTGCTACTCCAAGGCCAAGGGGAGTTGTAGGCTCCCTCGGTTTAGCTAACACAGGTTTAGAGATTTCTGCATCTTGTTTCTCCTTAGTGGCTTTGACCTGGATTTCAGATTGGTTTCTGACCCAGATAACCTGGTCGCAATCTGGATTTTGTTTTCGGCCAGCCAGGGAATAAGTTGTCCCCCCTGATTTTTCAGACTGACTCCTTCCATGCACTATCCCACCCCATGGTAGGTGGGACCTTGGTGGAATTGTGAGAGGTAAAGATTTCAATGTGTCAGTAAGTTCAAGCTAGTGAGCAAAAGCGACGCCATGTTAGATACTTAAACCAACACCAAGTCAGGAGGAGATAGTGGGGAAAACCCATCCAATGATAAGGGCTAAACTCATCACTTATCAGGGCAATGGCTCAACTCGTCACCTGGTAATGGCCAAACTTATCAGGGCAACGGCTAAACACATCACCTAATGCGATAATGGTTTAAAACAAAGGCGGCCGGAAGATTGTAAGTCTGAGAGTACCCAGCCAATGGGGAAACGGATAAAGAGGAGCGACGGGACAGGAAGATGCATAAAAATAAACTTGAAATATTGTATGGGGTGGCTTTTCTTTTGGACACGTTGCATCATGCTCCTGGAAAGTCCACCACGCTTTGCAAACCGTAGCAGCTCAGAGAGAGAGCGAAATAAAGTCTTTTTCTATTTCTAAAGCTCAAGGACTGTTGGAGTCTAATTTGTTTCGAGTTTTGTCGCTAACAGAACCCATGCTTTGCCATTATTGATGTGACTCAAATACCCAAAATGTGGCAGCAGAGTGGTGACAGTGATGGATCCCATAGGACAGGAACCCCCATGTGAAAGAGCCTGAGAACTCCCCCGCTGTTTTTCGGCTTCCTTGCCGTCAGCGTGATTATCTGATCATCCATGACGGCTTCGCTCCATGTGCTACCTGACCCCCGATTGGTTAGGCTCCCTCTAGGATGGAGAAAGGAGGAGAAAAAAACCTTAACAACAAAGGCCCCAACGATTAGGAATCAGCAGCAGCAAATATACTTTTAATAGACAAACATTAAAGACCGGTGAGGAAATATTTCAGCCCCAAACCGCTTCAGAACAACATTCAATCCAGGCCTAGTTAACTTTGTTAGAGAAACGAGGAATTCCAGTTGCCTCACAGGGTGCTGAAGTGCGTGCTCGTTAGCTGTTATTATATCTTATGAATGTTTGTTTTTGGGTTGCCTAAAATAGCATCCAACACTTTATATTAAATGAAACGGCCCTTGCTGATAACAGCTTAAGGAATACAGATTGTAAAGCACACTGGAAATGAGACGCAACAAATAAAACAATAGTTTGCTTGCATTAAGGCCCTGTAAAAAGGCCTTAATAAATGGATCTGCTCTTCCAAGGTATTCCTTCTTCCTTGCTTTGTCAGATAGAATCATCCAGTTTTTGCTTAGATAGGGACATCTTCATTGGAAGACCCGAAGGACCAGGTTGGGGACAGAACATCATGGGGAAAATCTATCTTTGGGGTTGCTGCAACAACGACTTGATAGGACATAAGCAAGCAAGCCAACAGGGAAATCTTATTGGTGATAAAATTCAGTGGCAATATGATAATACATAATATATATGTATGCACAGACACATTGTATACACACACACATACCCAATATATATACATATACACACACAGAGAGACACACAGACACACTGTATACATATACAGTATATATACACACACCCAAACATACACACACACACACACACTATATGTATATGTGTATATATATATGTATATACACTCTCTCTGTCTCACACACACACATACACACATTTACATACATACATACAGGAATTAGTCTTTGATGGTTTGACAACCACTGTCAGCTCCTGGAAGATCTAACAGCAGGCACTTAAAATGAAAGCAATTATTGCTAGGGTTTCAAAGATTGCTATAGGCTAATCTCTACATTAGCTATTGTATCCAGGACAAATGTAATGGGGTGTGCTCTAGATATCAGGAGAATCATTTAGAGGCAGTTGAGAAGAATGGGCCTTCTGTCTTCATTTTTAAAGCTGAGATGATACTCGGTTATTCTATCGATATCTCCGTTTGGGGAAAGCCAAAAACTATTTGTCATGATGAACTTCTCTGAGAATTAAAACAGGTAGAATAAGGTCTTTAAAAGATGCCCTCCCTTTCTATCAGGTTATTCTGGGTTTGCAGAAGGCTTCAGGGTGCAGTGAAATGTCCTGGTTACGATAGCAGAAATGCAGAAAAGTTGTCAAGATAACCTTCTGTCTGCTTTCTGGAGACAATCCTTATGAGAAAGAGTCTCCTTCATTTCATTTTTGCAATGGGCCTACATACATGGCATGATACGCTCCAGAGGAGTTTGTAACAGGGTCATGTAGCCAAGCCAAAGCAACTCTACCAGGATTCATGGTCCTGCTGCAGGTGGCTTCACTTATCAGCAGCTCCCTTGGATGTTTTCACGGTGGGAGGTGAGGATTTTCTTGACGCAGTTTTGCCATCTTCTTATTTTTCCTTTCTAAAAAGCTGTGAAAACCAATCTGGAGGCAGGTGGATAATTAATTCCCTCTTTAAAGAATCCCATCATTAATAACACCAAGCAGAGTGCTGGTTTATAAATGTTCGTGTCAGCATGGAACATGATATGCAAGGGAAAAGGGCTGGAGAAAGCAGAGGGAAATTGCTCCCAACTTCCTGACTGGGAAGGAAGGAAGGAAGGAAGGAAGGAAGGAAGGAAGGAAGGAAGGAAGGAAGGAAGGAAGGAAGGAAGGAAGGAACCCAAGTGGTAATTTTGGTATCAGCCAGCTGCTCCCGACACCTGGGCATCCAATCAATATTAAAGCATCAGTAGCATAGGGAATAACAACAACAACAACCCGGTTGCATTGTTGCTTGGAAAAATATTTAGATTGTCTCCTGCTGGCCAACATGCCGGTGGTTAATTGAACACAAAAGGGTCTTCACAGCCCATTTAAGTATCCACAGTCAACCAGGGAGACAGTTCAAGAAATAGGATGGAACAACAGGGTGATAGGGAACCAGGAAAGATCTTAAAGCAGTACCCGATGTCAGCTACAAGCTTGGCAGACAATGGCACCATAGAACCTAACTGCCAGGCACAGGTCCAGGGCCCTGGAATCTGGGATTCCTAGAATTCAATATTGCAGGTGGCTTTCCAAGAAATGTCCAATGGCTTCTTTATCCCAGATTGATCCAAGAGGCCTGTTGGATAAATGAAGATGCTGGCAGGACTGAAACTTGCTGTGCTGTGCACCTAAATTCTTTATCAAGTGGACAGAAAGTTGGCCCAAGGAAAGTTTAACTTCAAGTGAAGCATCCAGGGGAATGTGTGGAGCTCCATAGAGGAGATCTTGCCCAGAACCCCCTCAACCAGGGCCATCTGAAAACATTTTGCTATCTAGAGCAGGGATGGATGGACCAGCATCCCCTAATATTTCTGAAATCTCTGGCCAGTTTCAGGAGCTCAGGAGGAACATCTCATTAGATGATCCAGCTCAGTATTTGGGCCTTGTCCCCTACCTGGGCATTCTACCAGATGGGTTAAAGGCTGATCCTCGCCTCTCCAAGGACTCAGAACTGGCCAGTTAGTTCATGGATGAAGCTTAACCTATACAGCCTTTGGAATATGTCCTCTTCTCCTATCTACTTATGGCCCTTTGGGCTACCTCTCTAGGACTGACTTATATTTGTTTTTGTCAAATCCACACAGCGGAGTAAGAATTATACATATTTCAGTAATGTATCTTTAGTCCTAATCTGGAGTAAATACAGAATCTTGGAAGCTGTAAGAGGATTTTCCCAGCCTCATTTATAGTGAGTTAATTAAGGCAGAGTCTCTTTGAAGAATCTGGAATGGTTGTCCCAAGCATCACCTGGGCTGAGTGACCATTTATGAGATGAGCTGCCGATGGACTCCCCTTCTATCTCTTGACTAGTTATGCCTGCTCTTTCTTCCATTCTTATTCCAGCCTCCACACAATCTCTCAAATTTATGGCCCATACTCCACTTCTGATGCAGGACAGCATCAAACTTCCACTCCAACCTTCCGACAGTACTCCCACCAGATAATTGCATCAAAGAGGACTTGGTTTGGGCTTTCCTTGTGTTTTTTTGAGCCTGACATCATGGCTTATTCTGGATTACTGTAACTTCCGCTTCCCTAGGGCCAGCTTGGTGGGATCACATATCAGGTCAGTGACAGTCCTCAGCATCTGCTAAGCAGTAGTAACCGATTGCAGAAATCCTATGCACTCTTTTCCATCTGAGGCAACTTGTTTTACAGCAGCATAGACTGCTGGTCCCTCTAGTTCTCTTCAGGTTTTCAAAGAGAAAAAGGTCTCAGTGGAACACAAGACAAAGTGTCTGCAAAAAACTTGATGGCACTCAAAGGAGCCATCAACTAATCAATGGAACTAGATACCACCCAGTCAAGTGCCTGATTCAAACAATACACAATGGACTGATGAGGCCAGCCAATCAAAATAGAGCTGGCACTCTTCCCAACCACCAATCAACTGATACTTCCTGAGAAGCCGCCATCACCACCCAACTCCACAGAATTCAAATTCCACACAGTCTAAATACTGCAAGGGAATCCCCCCACCCCAACTCTTCTGAACTGTTGCTCTGAGGAAGCCTTACTGGGACACAGGGAGAAATATCTGCCAATAATTGGATCTCTACTTTGGGACTGATCTCCTGTAGAGAGTAAGGAAGATTATCTTGATTGAAGTCCTAGAATCTCCAAACAGAACTGGAGAAATGACTTGAAACTAGCCAAGTGTTGCCAGTCAATGGGTCTACACTTCCTGCTCTATGTAAAGAAATATCTCTAGAGGCAGATTAAGATGCTTCATCGGCCCAGCTCCTGACCATCTCCAGAGACAGCAAAGCAAACTTAACACTCCTAAAGTTTACCCAGATGTATCTTCCAGCAGATAGATCACTAGGACCTCTTCCTTAAAAAGGCTTAGCAGGCTTGGATCATCCCTCACTCGCTCAGAATGAACAGATTCTGCATTTCAATGTTCCCCTCCATGAAGAAATGAGAAAGAATTTTTTTAAAAATTAGAAAGGGGGGAGAGAAGCAAAACCATCTTGATTTATTCCCAAGTCTGCTGTACTGTATACTATTTCTAGGTTTAGAAAAGGTAGATGTTCTCACCATGCAAAAAAAGAAAATCTTATTTTGGGAAAAAGAACCTGACCCAGGGATCTTCAATCCACAAATTCCCTTTTGGAATCTCAGCAGTGGCAGGGAGCATGAGCACAGCAAGATGTAGCTTCAGTGGCTGTTCCCTGGAGTGCCATCAGCTCAGCAAGATGGCAAAAAATGGGCAGGGCAAAGGAATAGAAAAGACTAGGCTCTCAAGAGCTCTGCCTGAGTTATATTTTTCTGTTAACTACACCCCGAGGGCCTTTTAGATTTCCTGCAAACCAGCCGGCAAGGTTCTAGAGGGGAGGACTGGGTGGAAATTAAGAATGCCAGCGCCATAGGGTTTGGGTAAGAGTATGCCAGCATGTGTCATGCCTATGAAAATATATCTCTTGAGCTAGATCTTGCATAGCAGCCTTACCACAAGTAAGATTATGTGCAGCATCTCACAGTAGCCAATCAGAGCTCTTGGACTTTGCAGTCCAATGTTGATGTCCAACAAGATGCACCCAGATTAGAAGCTTAATCTCTGCTGAATGCAAACCAGTTGATTTTATTTTTATTTTTTTAATCTCAGAAAATATTTGGGCAGATCAGCTTAATTAACTCTGTTGTTATGTCTCCTTCTCCTTCTCCTCCACCACCACCCCTTCTCCTTCTCCTTCTTCTTCTCCTTCTCCTTCTCCTCCTTCTCCTTCTCCTTCTCCTTCTCATCCACCACCACCACCCCTTCTCCTTCTTCTTCTCCTCCTTCTCCTCCTTCTCCTTCTCCTTCTCATCCACCACCACCACCCCTTCTCCTTCTCCTTCTCCTTCTTCTCCTTCTCCTTCTCCTCCACCACCACCCTTTCTCCTTCTCCTTCTCCTTCTCCTTCTTCTTCTCCTCCATCTCCTTCTCCTCCACCACCACCACCCCTTCTCCTTCTCCTTCTCCTTCTCCTCCTCCTCCACCACCCCTTCTCCTTCTCCTTCTCCTCCACCACCACCCCTTCTCCTTCTCCTCCTTCTCCTTCTCCTCCTCCACCACCACCCCTTCTCCTTCTCCTCCTCCTCCTCCTCCTCCTCCACCACCCCTTCTCCTTCTCCTTCTCCACCACCACCACCCCTTCTCCTTCTCCTCCTTCTCCTTCTCCTTCTCCTCCACCACCCCTTCTCCTCCTCCTCCTCCACCACCACCACCCCTTCTCCTTCTTCTCCTTCTCCTTCTCCTCCTTCTCCTTCTCCTCCTCCTCCACCACCCCTTCTCCTTCTTCTTCTCCTTCTCCTCCACCACCACCACCCCTTCTCCTTCTTCTCCTTCTCCTCCTCCTCCACCACCCCTTCTCCTTCTTCTTCTCCTCCTTCTCCTCCTTCTCCTCCACCACCACCACCCCTTCTCCTTCTCCTTCTTCTCCTTCTCCTTCTCCTCCACCACCACCCCTTCTCCTTCTCCTCCTCCACCATCACCCCTTCTCCTTCTCCTTCTCCTCCTCCTCCACCACCCCTTCTCCTTCTTCTTCTCCTTCTCCTCCACCACCACCACCCCTTCTCCTTCTCCTCCTCCTCCACCACCCCTTCTCCTTCTTCTTCTCCTCCTTCTCCTCCTTCTCCTTCTCATCCACCACCACCACCCCTTCTCCTTCTCCTTCTCCTTCTTCTCCTTCTCCTCCTCCTCCACCACCCCTTCTCCTTCTCCTTCTCCTTCTCCTCCACCACCACCCCTTCTCCTTCTCCTTCTCCTCCACCACCACCCCTTCTCCTCCTCCTCCTCCTCCACCACCCCTTCTCCTTCTCCTCCACCACCACCACCCCTTCTCCTTCTCCTCCTCCTCCACCACCCCTTCTCCTTCTTCTTCTCCTCCTTCTCCTCCTTCTCCTTCTCATCCACCACCACCCCCCCTTCTCCTTCTCCTTCTCCTCCTTCTCCTTCTCCTCCTCCACCACCACCCTTTCTCCTTCTCCTTCTCCTTCTTCTTCTCCTCCATCTCCTTCTCCTCCACCACCACCACCCCTTCTCCTTCTCCTTCTCCTTCTCCTCCTCCTCCACCACCCCTTCTCCTTCTCCTTCTCCTTCTCCTCCACCACCACCCCTCTCCTTCTCCTTCTCCTTCTCCTCCTTCTCCTTCTCCTCCTCCACCACCACCCCTTCTCCTTCTCCTCCTCCTCCTTCTCCTCCTCCTTCACCACCCCTTCTCCTTCTCCTTCTCCTCCTCCACCATCACCCCTTCTCCTTCTCCTTCTCCTTCTCCTCCTCCTCCACCACCCCTTCTCCTTCTTCTTCTCCTTCTCCTCCACCACCACCACCCCTTCTCCTTCTCCTCCTCCTCCACCACCCCTTCTCCTTCTTCTTCTCCTCCTTCTCCTCCTTCTCCTTCTCATCCACCACCACCTCTCCTTCTCCTTCTTCTCCTTCTCCTCCTCCTCCACCACCCCTTCTCCTTCTCCTTCTCCTCCACCACCACCCCTTCACCTTCTCCTTCTCCTCCACCACCACCCCTTCTCCTCCTCCTCCTCCTCCACCACCCCTTCTCCTTCTCCTCCACCACCACCACCCCTTCTCCTTCTCCTCCTCCTCCACCACCCCTTCTCCTTCTTCTTCTCCTCCTTCTCCTCCTTCTCCTTCTCATCCACCACCACCCCCTTCTCCTTCTCCTTCTCCTCCTTCTCCTCTCCTCCTCCACCACCACCCTTCTCCTTCTCCTTCTCCTTCTTCTTCTCCTCCATCTCCTTCTCCTCCACCACCACCACCCCTTCTCCTTCTCCTTCTCCTTCTCCTCCACCTCCACCACCCCTTCTCCTTCTCCTTCTCCTCCTCCACCACCACCCCTTCTCCTTCTCCTCCTCCTCCTTCTCCTCCTCCTTCACCACCCCTTCTCCTTCTCCTTCTCCTCCTCCACCATCACCCCTTCTCCTTCTCCTTCTCCTTCTCCTCCTCCTCCACCACCCCTTCTCCTTCTTCTTCTCCTTCTCCTCCACCACCACCACCCCTTCTCCTTCTCCTCCTCCTCCACCACCCCTTCTCCTTCTTCTTCTCCTCCTTCTCCTCCTTCTCCTTCTCATCCACCACCACCTCTCCTTCTCCTTCTTCTCCTTCTCCTCCTCCTCCACCACCCCTTCTCCTTCTCCTTCTCCTCCACCACCACCCCTTCTCCTTCTCCTTCTCCTCCACCACCACCCCCTTCTCCTCCTCCTCCTCCTCCACCACCCCTTCTCCTTCTCCTCCACCACCACCACCCCTTCTCCTTCTCCTCCTCCTCCACCACCCCTCTCCTTCTCCTTCTCCTCCTCCACCACCACCCCTTCTCCTTCTCCTCCTCCTCCTTCTCCTCCTCCTCACCACCCCTTCTCCTTCTCCTTCTCCTCCTCCACCATCACCCCTTCTCCTTCTCCTTCTCCTTCTCCTCCTCCTCCACCACCCCTCTCCTTCTTCTTCTCCTTCTCCTCCACCACCACCACCCCTTCTCCTTCTCCTCCTCCTCCACCACCCTTCTCCTTCTTCTTCTCCTCCTTCTCCTCCTCTCCTTCTCATCCACCACCACCTCTCCTTCTCCTTCTTCTCCTTCTCCTCCTCCTCCACCACCCCTTCTCCTTCTCCTTCTCCTCCACCACCACCCCTTCTCCTTCTCCTTCTCCTCCACCACCACCCCTTCTCCTCCTCCTCCTCCTCCACCACCCCTTCTCCTTCTCCTTCTCCTCCACCACCACCCCTTCTCCTTCTCCTTCTCATCCACCACCACCTCTCCTTCTCCTTCTTCTCCTTCTCCTCCTCCTCCACCACCCCTTCTCCTTCTCCTTCTCCTCCACCACCACCCCTTCTCCTTCTCCTTCTCCTCCACCACCACCCCTTCTCCTCCTCCTCCTCCTCCACCACCCTTCTCCTTCTCCTCCACCACCACCACCCCTTCTCCTTCTCCTCCTCCTCCACCACCCCTTCTCCTTCTCCTCCACCACCACCACCCCTTCTCCTTCTCCTTCTCCTCCACCACCACCCCTTCTCCTTCTCCTTCTCCTCCACCACCACCCCTTCTCCTCCTCCTCCTCCTCCACCACCCTTCTCCTTCTCCTCCACCACCACCACCCCTTCTCCTTCTCCTCCTCCTCCACCACCCCTTCTCCTTCTTCTTCTCCTCCTTCTCCTCCTTCTCCTTCTCATCCACCACCACCCCCCTTCTCCTTCTCCTTCTCCTCCTTCTCCTTCTCCTCCTCCACCACCACCCTTTCTCCTTCTCCTTCTCCTTCTTCTTCTCCTCCATCTCCTTCTCCTCCACCACCACCACCCCTTCTCCTTCTCCTTCTCCTTCTCCTCCTCCTCCACCACCCCTTCTCCTTCTCCTTCTCCTCCTCCACCACCACCCCTTCTCCTTCTCCTCCTCCTCCTTCTCCTCCTCCTCCACCACCCCTTTTCCTTCTTCTTCTCCTCCTTCTCCTCCTTCTCCTTCTCCTCCTCCTCCACCACCCCTTCTCCTTCTTCTTCTCCTTCTCCTCCACCACCACCACCCCTTCTCCTTCTTCTCCTTCTCCTTCTCCTCCTCCTCCACCACCCCTTCTCCTTCTTCTTCTCCTCCTTCTCCTCCTTCTCCTCCTCCACCATCACCCCTTCTCCTTCTCCTTCTCCTTCTCCTCCTCCTCCACCACCCCTTCTCCTTCTTCTTCTCCTTCTCCTCCACCACCACCACCCCTTCTCCTTCTCCTCCTCCTCCACCACCCCTTCTCCTTCTTCTTCTCCTCCTTCTTGCTCAACCCAAAGAAAAATTAGGATATTAATGTTATTGCCACTCACACTTTTTTCCCATACCTTTATTCTGTTATTGTAAGTGGCTAGGATATTTGATTGTAATGCTGGGCTCTTTCTTCTTTAACTTCTTTAAAATTATTGTTGTTTTCTGGGGAGGAAGAGGCTATAATCTTTGGTGTCCTTTTTCCCTCAACATCCACCCAACTCAAGTGTTTGATAATTCACTCACCAGTGTTGTGTCAATAACTCTTCCTGTTACGGAATCTTTGCCAATCTGTTATTTTACATGGTTAGTATAGAATGTTCAGCGGGTCTTATATTTTAAAAAGTGCCATTATAGTCTTCAGAAGTCACGTCTCGGTAGGTAAACGTGGGATTTATTCCACCTTTTGGAGGAAGTGAGAACAGGAGCCTTTCTGACAGAATTGTGCAATGGAGAAATATATTTCAATCTGCTTGAAGAGTCTGCTGAGAGAAACTTCATGTAATAAACCTCTTTAAGATTTGCTCCCCTGCCCCAACAGTCTTTTTTTAAAATAAAAGAAATAATGAACTTGTTAGAAAGGCAGATCAGAGAGCCTTCTTGAGATCTTGCTCTTCAGCCATGGAAAGAGCACCTGAATTTCTAAGCCTGTAACTGTTCCCTTTGCTGAATTAATCCTACAGTCTCTACAAATCCCAGTTCATTTTTGGATTTGAACTGCTGTCTGTTAAAGATTCGGATTCAGCAGGAACCCTTAATACAGGAGGCGCTCTGGGGCATAAGCTGTGTGCTGAAAAAAATACCAGATAATTAAGCAGCAGCAGAACAACCCATTACAAAGGATTAAAATGATCATAATATGGTTATTCTAGATGTCTGTATGGGCTGGACCCAGCTCTCGGTGATTGCTAACAGGACGTTCTTTGGGTTTGAAGTCAAAAGTTGATTGATTAGGAGCCATGCAGGGATAGAAGATGTATCTGAACTACATCTTGAAGGGAAGAAGCATGAGAGAGAGAGGTGGGAAGGGAGGGGAGGGGAGGGGAGAATTCCAGAGACAACCATCAGCAAAGTGAGAGACAGACACAGGACAGCATGCAAAGACCATTCCGCTCATCTACAGTACCTCTGACCATTGGCCCTAGTGGTCAACACAACTCATGGATCCAAAGAGATGATGCGGCTTCCAACACAATCCCAGCATAAAAATTATGGAAAAGTGCAACAATGCTGTGGCCAAATCTGTGATGCAGTTTCTTGAAAAATCTCTTTCCCCCTGTGGCAAAAGGGTGTCTGTGTTGGAATTATCAGGGGTCAACTCAGCATTGTCTCATAAGCATAAAAAGGGGGTCTTTCTAGTAAACGCATCTCTATTGTGCTTGTGGGATGTCACGTGGGTCACCTGATTTCCACTTCCTCCTCCTCCTTGGGTTTGGGGATTAACAATCTCCATTACCTCTTGGGCACACCTGCAAGCATAAGAGGCGGCCAAATAGGAATGTATTTTTTAGAAAAAAACTCAGTTGAGTTGGTGAGGGATTAAAGTCAAACTACTGTGTTTTCTTGCATTTTAAAAGTGGAAAGAAAGATTCCCAGTTTTGTCTGCCATATATTCAAAGGTCTGTTTCAGGGTGGAGAAAACTATGTCTAAAACAGGGTTTCTCAGCCAGGGTTCTGTGGCACCCTCCGGTTCCACAAGAGGTCACGAGGGGTCCCCTGGGAGATCACAATTTATTTAAAAGAATATTTCAAATTCAGCAACTTCACATTAAAGAGGTAAGTTTCATTCTTTATTTTTAGTTTAAGAACTCTGTTCATGCATATATGAAGGCCTACCCCTGAAACGAATGTAATCATTTTGTAACCTCTGGCCTATATTGGAGCCTGAATGTGCAGGGCTTCCCCGAGGCCTAAAAAATATTTCAAGGATTCCTCCAGGGTCTAAAGGTTGGGAAAGGTTGGTGTATAAGGTGAAGGGCAAACATTCCCTATGAAATTTCTCCAGCTCTCCATCCCTGGTCCCACTCTAGCATCTGATAAAAAAGGGTAATCAGTTCTGAAAGCTCCCTGCTCTCACAGTAAATTCATTTCAACTCAGTCATAAGAGCCAAACTTGGCCGCTTTTAATAAATCCTTTTTCTTATGTGGTCCTCTCAACACATTGTGTAAAAAATGACTACTTGATCTAAGGATGCCTTGATTAATAGAATATAAAGGGGTGTTTTTTTTCCTACCTTGACAAACAAAGTAAATTCAGCTTCTTAATATTATTTGCACACTGAACACACACAACCTTGGAGGTCTGGAGGAACTTTCTCCCGAGCTGGCATTTGCCGCTGGTGTCTTTGCTGCACCATCCATCAGTCATGCTCTCTTGACCATTTCGACCCTACGTATGCAACTTGATAAGTGTTCCCCAAATTGCCCCACCAATTTTATATTACAGCTGGTCCTTGCTCTCCTGCACATTGTGAAATTGCTTTTTCTCACACACAAACATACAGAGGGAGTCATTGTGGCAACCTTGTCAGAGGACCCATCCATGCCTATCAAGTTCAAAGCAGTGGTTCCCACCAAGCACCCTCCAGATGTGATTGGAATAGCTTAAAATTTACAGCACATTCATCCCAGTTGACCGCATTGGCTGCAGGTGATAGCAGTGGTGGTCCAGTGCATTTGGAGAAGCATCTGCTTAGGGAAGCTGCTGTGGTCCAGCTCTTGAGAAGATCAGAGTGCACGCTGTTGGTGGAGTCGAGCTCCTGCAATCACAGTTGATCTGTCCCCCCTCAACCAAGAGTGATTGCAATAGTGTTCACCCAAATGGTGATTGCAGTGGTATACAGTGGAGAGGGAAGACAATGTGCTTTTTTGCTATCTTCATGTAGCGTTTTTGTGATGCCTGACAAGAACTTCAGACAGAGAGACTCTAGGAGGAGAGCTATGCTCCTCCATGGAAACCAAAGATCAGGAGGAATCTGGTAGCCCCTTTTCTAACACATTTTATTTAAAAGCATAGCCTTTCATGAGCCAGTTAGTCAGAAATGGGGCTACCAGAATCCTTTTGATTTTATAGAGAGGTTGGAGATGAACTTGTGAATCCCACCCTTTAGTTTGTCAAATGCGTGGAGTGAATCAAGATGGATTGTGGCTTTAAATGCCCAGCTAGGTGGCAGCATCTAGTTACCCCAGGCTGATCTCAAAAGCTAAGCCAAGTAAGACCTGATTAGAACCAAGGAGACCACAGGGACATTCTGGTGTTGTAGGTTAGACTGGGAAGGCAAACCACTTCTGTATTGTTGCAAGAAAACTACATGAGGATGTCCATGAAACCACCAGCAATCAATCTCAACTTGGGACTTTATGTCCATATTTTGGGGTAGTCCGTGGACTACCTCTGTTCTCCCCAGCACTGTTTGGACAGTCCTTAAGAACCTGCTGCCCCAAGTGTGCCTGCCAACCAACAGCCCATTAGCAGAATGAGGTTTTCCTCTTTAATAAACTAAACTTCAGAATAGATGGCTTAAGGCACCTATTTTGAACATCTTCCCCATCCCCCCCCAAAAAGCCAATGGTTAGGGTTAGGGTTTCAGTCCCAGTCCCTCCAGGGAAATCACTGCTGAACCCTCTGCAGAGAATAAAAAGTGCCCCCCCCCTTAATATAATCACTTCTTTGTCGTGATTTTTTTTTCCTTGCTGCAGGAATAAGATCTGGTTCTGGACCTCCCTCAGGAGCATCGGCTGCCTTTAAAATGCGTCACTGCACGGAAACCTTCCAAATACACCTTGACATTTCACTCAAACTGAAAATTGAGCAGCAAGTTAGTGATCTGTGGCAGATCCTCCCCCACCCCTCTTCCCATGAGACCCTTTCATCACATAAATAAAATTTTGCTTCTTTGTGGTTCCCTGAGATCTTTCATCTGGGCTGAGAAGCTAAATTCCCTTGGGGGGGAGGGGCAATAACAATTCTGCTTTTGATGAAATTCAAGGTTGGTCAAGCAAATTAATCTAGTCCTCAGCATACAGCCCACCTCTTTGGGGAATCCCTTTCTCAGGGCCAACCAGTTGCTTTCTGATCTGAAGGCTGTCTTGACTACAGACCAATGGCACTGGATGAATTTCATATGTATCTTGGCTTATTCAATACAGTTCATAAAACTAATCTCTGCTGTTCACTGTTTCTTCCCTTCTGTTACTTAAGAGTTGGTGAGAACTTAGGAAATGTCCTAGGAACCCAACCCAAGACTCCATATGCAACTTTGAGTTGGAGGGGGAGAAGGAAATCCAGAAGTTCACCCAGCCATAGAAGTGACCACCTCTAGCACGTGCCACCTGACAGATCTACTCAACCTGTATTTAGAGAACCACCAGGACTCAGAAGTCCCTCAGATGCAGGATCTGGCCAGCATAAGACTTTAACAAATTGTTGCCCGAAGCAAGAAACAGAATCCATATTCCCATGTTCACCCAAATGTTTGAATGGTTCAAATTAGGGGTGAGCTGCTCATGCTTGGCTCCTTCCCAAAGGCCCCAGTCTGGCCTTCTCTACCTTCTATTCTGCTGTCCTGAAGAAGAAGAAGAAGGTCTGAAGGTGTGAAGAGGAAATGAGTCGACTGGTTGCATGATCTGCATCATCAGGATGGGAGCCATACAGATCCCTGGGAGGAGTTGTGAGAGAGAAGGTGTGTTTCCTAGGCCCTGAGAGGTGGCATCATTTAATCAGGAGGACTTGGGACACACCCACTCTGCAGCGACTATCAGAGAGGGGCGGTCCTTCAAATGTTTGTGAGAATTCATGGCGAGCAGAGGAAAGTTACCCTTCAATGGCAAGGGAGATGGTTGCTACATAATGCAGCTTCTATATGGAAGCTTGGACTTAACCTTTGGCCTGCAAAGATACAGTTGGGAGTATCAGCTATGCTTGCTGAATTCTTAGAGCTTTGAATGGTCCTCTGCCTCTGCTTAGCACACTCATGCTAAGGCATGCCACATACCCTGCACCATCCCAGCGGACAGGCACGTTCAGGCAACAGAAGGAGAAACTCGTGAAGCAGCTGTGCCAAGCGTGTTGCAAGGAGACAGCGCTTCCACATTCGCTGCAGTGAGTCCAGACCAGTACTCTGGTGGCTTTCCAAAACAGCCAGCAGAATCGTTTGCACAGCCCTACAAACTACACAAACCAGCTCTGTTTGTGCTGGTTATTCCGGTCATGCACCCCTATCTTTTTTTTTTTTTTCCCTTATGAGGAAGTAGGCTTCCTCAAAGAATTAGGACAGCTCACATACATCTTAAGTCACCATAAGCTTTGCTGTTAATTCCTCAGCCTTATCTGTTTATCTGCTTGCTCCATACCTATTATATATATATATATCTGCTAAAAGCTGCCTTTCTTTAGCTCTGGAGATCCCTCTGGAGGGCCAAGCATATACTGCCAAACTCACATGAGGATTCCAAGATGTAAGCTAATTTATGAAGGGGAAAGAAAGCAAAGGTTTTTAAAATAATTCCAAAGAAGGCAGCTGGGTCATAGATGTACCCTCCCTTGTGCCTTTGTCTGAAAACACAGCATTGGGGTGTGAATTGGCAGACATTTCTGTGTAATTATTTGCTGCACACCACAGCAGAATTTGGCACGCTGATGCTGGCTGCATATTGCTGAAGGCCAGAGGAAAGAACATGCCTTCAAACATCTCCTGAAGATCAGAAAGGAAGAAGAGGACATGCAAGGCCATTTTAAAAACTGACTTGATAGTCCAATCCAGCAGATGCCATGTTCCACTTGAATTTGTTCCCAGTATTTGATGCAGCATTTTCTTGTTTTGCTCCATTGGCAGGCTTGGAGCTGAGATTTTAGGTAGGCAAAGATAAGATGAGATTTGAACTATGACACCAGAGCTAGTCAGACAGCTAATTAATTTTTAACTCTTAATTGATGGGGGAACATTTGGAATAGCCATACTTATTCCAAGGTGTTTCCATATGGAATAAAGATTGTTTTACTGCAGAAATACACCCACACCCATACATCCATCCTCCCCCACACACACACAATCTTAAATCTGTGTCCACAAGACACAATTGCTGTGTTCACACATGGCTTCACTCAATAAAGAAATATACAGTATATGGCTTAATATAATGTCCTGGTTTATATCACTTGCTAATCTAAGAAAATGGCTGTAGCCTAGCCTAGAGTATTGCACAACCCCCACTGTGTGTGTACATGTGTGTAGGTAAAATGTAAACACAATGATATTTGGGTGCTGGCTGGGAATGCTGGATGTTGTAATCCAATACATCCAGAGGAGACTGAGTTGGGGGAAATTAGGTTCATTAACACAGAGCTAAAATTCTTAGTGGTCTAGTTTGATAGAATTCTGCCTCTTCTCTTCTTAAGGGGAAGGAAAAGATGTCAACATTCTCAGATAAATGGAAGTTACAAAACCAAATATGGTCATGATGAATGAGTTCCCAAACAAGCAAGAATTTAATGGCTAAATAATGGAAGAAAAGAAGAGCTCGACCACATTTTTAAAAATGCATCTCCTTCATCCCTCTAGGAATGAAAGATACAGGCTAGCAACAAGAAGAACGTTAAAAAGTCTTCATCTGTTGGGGGAAGGGAGGCAATCCACAAAGCTGAGCATCTGTGCTGGTTTCCTAAGAACAAATTTCGCCTCCTTCTCCAGCTTGTGAGTTGTCTGATTGCTCCTCCCCCGCCATTTTCATTTTGGGTTGGTCTTATTTCATCAGATTAATCTCTGGGCAGGAAAGAGTCTGGGGTTGGTTATGGGGAAATCATGCTGACATGTTTTGATTGGACGTGACATGTTCTATGGTCTCCCCAAAAGGATGAGTCAAGTTATGAAACAGAAGACAGTAGAGTGGATGTCTTCAATCATTCCTTCTAATGAGAAATGGGGTGATCCAGTGCTGTAGACTAGGGCAGCAAAATGAGTTTCCCTAATATTGTTTTGTACTTTATGAAGAGCTAAAGAATGTGAAAAACATCCCCGAGAACAAAAATGCTTTACCTGTAAAAGTTCCAAGGGATATAGATGAGGATGTGGATGTAGTTATATAGAAACAGATATTTTTGTAAGCCTCCTGGAGTCACCGTGAGTGACTCCAGGTGGCCATATATATCTCTTGAATAAATAAATAATAATAATAAAGTAGATGTAGATGTAGATATCCTGTAGATGTAACTGTGGTCACCGACCAGAATTGCAAACCAAAACACATTAAAAATAAAGTAAAAACAAACCAAGATAAAATATTACAATAGTGGTGGGTTTGTCAGTGGATGATCAAAGTCCGCCTGATTTTATAGGCAGCTGCATGGGGATGGCTGCTATAGACTGCTCCTCCCACACTTGGACTGTTTTAGATTCTCCTGCCACTTGGACGTTTTTACTTTTTTACTTTTATTTATATTTATTTATTAGAGTAATTTTATATTTCTATATTTTATTTATTGTATGGTTGTTGTTTTAATTAATTATTGTAAACCGCCCAGAGTCCCCCAATGGGAGGAGATGGGCAGGGACAAATTAAATAAATAAAATAAAAATAAACAAACAACTGTACATAAAAAGATCAGAATTTCCTGGCTATTTTACCAGGTAAAGAGTTATAAGGCGGATCCTTGAGTCCTGATAGACCAGGGTTTCCCAACCAGGGTTCCGTGGTATCCTCGGGTTTTGCAAGAGGTCCCGAGGGGTTCCCTGGGAGATCAAGATTTATTTAAAACATTATTTCAAATTCAGGCAACTTCACATTAAAGAGGTAAGTTTCATTCTTTATTTTTAGTTTAAGAGCACTGTTCATGTATATATCCAGGCCTACCCATGAAGCACATAATAATTTTGTAACTTCTGGCCTATCTTTGAGCCCCGAATGTGAAGGGGTTCCCCAAGGCCTGGAAAATATTTTGAGGGTTCCTCCAAGGTCAGAAGGTTGAGAAAGGTTGTTATAGAGGGTACATTATAGCAGGACATGAGCTGTAGTTTCAACAGCCTCTTGTCCATATGGGCTCAAGGGGACTTTTTTGTACCGGCTCCCCAAAACTGCTGTGGGGAGAGCATTGAAGTGTGCTAAAGTTAGTGCTCTTCATAATTTGGAAACTGTTATGTGGTGTAAGTGTCTTGCTGGTTGGTAAAAAGGGGCTTGACTGCTCAGAAAAATATTCTTAGGGAGAGCAGACTGGTCCTGTTGGGCTTCCAGGTCTTGGACATGTTGTTTATATCTGCTGAGTGCACACTGATAGCCCATCATTAGGAATGCCTCCCTGGAATAGCCAAGATTTTGAAGTTTTTGTAAGATTGTCCTGAACCATACTGATTTGTAATTGTCCTCAGTAAGAAAAGACCTCCAACCTGTGGGCAAGAACAGAAACTTCAACCAATGTGCTATGATACAGGTCCATGCGCCTGTTTCGACGTTAGATAGTGCTGCCCGCAAGGTTCAATTTTTGGTATTCCCAAGAGAGGCTGAAAAAAATCCAAACTGCAGCCTGAGATGCTGCTGGGTGATATAGATGGGTTTTGAATGCTACATGAAACGCAACTCAAGTATCCGTTCAAAAAAAGATGGGGGAAATAGGTTCATATTTAAATGAAAAGATGTCTCCCATCCCTAGCTGCTGGTGGAAACTGGGTCTGTGTCCCTCCTTAAAAGAAGGGGATAAGTGATGCAGGAGACCTATTAGATATACATCATATGCATATATAAAAATGCATTTTAAAGGAAAGGAATAGCCGAGCTTTTGAACTAAAGCCTGGTTGATGCCTATCTACAGGGTAGGCATCCAGATCAGAAAGCTTTCCCAGCAGGATCAGAAAGCTTTCCTTTCATCTAAATCTCTCGACGAATCCGAAATATCCTCTCTCCACCAGGCTGACTCTGCATCTGTTTGCAAAAGCTTTCAACAGGTTCCGTTCAGCCTCAGCTTCAATCTGCAATAGCTTGTTGTAATTCATGACGCCTAATTAGCAATACATCCCTTAACATTTTCACTAACAGGAGTACTCTCATTTAGCCCAGGGTGGCTTCTCCCAAGTAACCTTGGAAAAAAGTGGTGGTGACAGCAAGAATTCTCAAATCACAGGAAAAGTGCTAATGGTGCTGTCACCCACCTCAACACTGGGAAAGCCAAATGGCTTAGTCTAGCTCAGGAAACTACAAGAAGGCCATCTCCATGGGCCTTTTCTTGCTAATGCTTTGTAGTTGACCTTGATGCCTCTTTCTAGGGTCAGCAGAACTGTACTCTACTCACTTATATGCATGGTCCTATTTTAGGGGCAAGGCTAACCCAGAAACTTGGGGGAGCTTGCTGAAAGAATGTGATAGCAAGGCAGAGATCACACAGGTGAAAGTAGAGGCATAATTTCCTGGCTCTGGGCACAGCCAGTCTTTCAAAATTCTGCAACTCTTTTGTGGGCCAAGGAAATGAGAAGGTGATTTCTCTCAATCCTTCCATAAGAAAGAGACATTTTGCCACAATTCCTCGAGGGCAGGACTCTTCCTTAGTGGTGACAGTGGCACCGTGCTGAGTATACCCCAAGAGGAGATTCCCCAAGATGGATTCTCTTGTAGTTCAGTGGAAGTATAGGAAGCCAGCCTGCTGCAGACCAACGGGGAGGAGATGATATAATGAAGAGCTGGACATTCATGGACACCTCTTGGCCACCTAATCTATAAAGAAGTGAAAGGACACTCCACAACAGAGTCATTTCCCCCAAAATAGACTTCTGCCCCTAAGAAAAGCATTCAAGGGGAGAAGTTTCCTCTTGATCTTTCCCTTTGGAACTTCATAGAAGCATGGGAAATCAGGATGACTGCAAATGTTTGCAGAGATGATGCTACATTGAAAGGCAAGATCATCATAACACACCCCTTGGCCACCTTATTGCTAAGTGAGCACAAGGATGCCCTATTCCACCCATGACATTTTCTCCAATATTCTTTTCTCTTTTGAAGGACATTTCAAAGGCAACTTCTCTTTCATCAGTTTGAATGAGAATGGGTAGGAAAAATGCAAGATAATTTCTCTGCTCATCATTTTTACATATTTCTATCAATGATAATGTCTTAATAAGTGGGTTTGTTTTTTGATGATGGCTGAGAGAAGCTCCTACAGTGGAGCTTAGTGACTACCTTCAAGTCTGAGTCTCTTGCCAACAGAAGATGGGAAGCGCTGTGGAGAAACCTGCCAACATTCAATGGACAGCACATCCAGGGTTCATCTGAAAAAGCTTCATTTCCATACTTTGTGGGTGAAAAGCTGCAAGGTGTTTGCTGGAAGATCCAGTCTCCAGGAGGATCTGAAACCTGGGAGAGCCAGCAGCACTAAATCTCCATATTACTTGAGTTTAATGAATATTGTTGCCCTCCAGAGTTTTTGGATTACATTCATGGCCAACGTGCTCTGTAGAAATTTTGGGAATGGCAACCGCAACCCATTTGGAGGACACCAAACTGGGGAAGGTTCTCAACACACTCTGGCTGGGTAGGCAACACTCAGTTTTGCTTTAGTCCACACTTTGATTTTTAAAATCTTAAGCTCTTTTCCGTTGATGATGATCCAAAGGGAATCAGCTTCCCAAACACAGCAGGATTCACTTTCGAGTCGGCATGCATAAAATTGTACTTGCAAAAAGATTTTAATCTGCAAAAGCCTGCATTCCCGTATTGGTGTCATTTTTAATGCACCGCACGGAGAATGTTTGAGTAAATAAAATGGCTCAAAATAAAGCAAGGTGGCAGCTTTTTGTGTACCGAAAGTCGTCCAAAATATCTTGATAACCAGCCATCCCCTTTTGTTAGAACACTTACCTTCCATTTTCACAGCTCATCCATCTTACCAACAACGGCCAAACAATTTTGCACTGAATAAATCCTCATTTTCTTTCATTCCTTCTAGGAGAAGGGGGCGGGGGTGGGGGAATTGCAAAGCATACCACCCACTGCTCTGGAGTAAGTACAATGGCTGTACTCCGGTCCCGGAAGGCATCAGTTATTTGTTGGCATTTTTCACAGTCTCAAATGGAGGATGGCAGGTGGCAGTGAAGGAGAAGTGGAAAGCAGGCATCTTGTTTGACTCGCTGTCAGCTCATCCCATGAACAAAAAGATGGACAACCTGCCAATTGATTACGCTTTATCCAATCAAAGCAAAAATAAGAAACGAGGTGTCTTAGACACAACATCTCATGTTGTTCATCACCCAGAACTTCAAAGGGTTCTGTTGGGATGACTGAGGGCTCCTTTTCTGCCCCTAACCAGAGCTGAAAGATCGTCTCCTCTGGTGGACCACCAGGCACCAGGCGACTGTTGAGCGATGGTGGGCTGAAGCAGATCCTGGAAGTTTGAATTTGGGGGGAAATCTGTAGAAGGAAAACAGGAAACATCACATCTTTTGTACCTTGATGGGAATTATCTCAACCACCCTTACATTTAGAAGATTTGAACACAGGCCTTAGAAAATGCTGGAATGATGAACAGCTCACTCATCTTAGATTAAGAAGGCTTTGCTCAAGGCAGCTGAGATGATAGCAGGCATTCCGTTGAAAGAAAAAGGGTTAGCACAGTTTACTGTTCTTTAAAACATGGTAAAACATGGCTTTACATAATGGGAGAACCCAGTGTCAGAAGGAGTTCTTTATCTTCTGCCATAGTTGGGGGAAAACAATGGGCAATAAGCTGTTTTGGTTTCCCCACACCCTCCAACAGAGCTTGCCCATCCACCCCTCAAGAAGTACCCCACGGGAGATAGACCTCTTTTGGACATCTTCATGCCATGCAGGAACTCAGTGAACATTTTGTTAAGGACTTTGACTTATTCCTACAGCATTCATGATCATTACAATCCACCCACTATAATTTCTCACTTAGGGAAATTAGTATGTGGTAAGCATTCAGGCTTAGCACTACAATGCACTTTTCGCCCTAGGTACGTATTAGGAATTATACAACATGCAAACACTGAGGATAAAGCCGATGGGAGTTTTCTGCCAGTGCTTCCATTTTCCAGAAGAAGTAGGACTTGATGTGCCCCTTCTCCTAAGCAGTTGGGAAATTGACCTCTCTGGGCAGCCTCTTAATTGATGATGATTAATTTTGCCTTTTATTTTATTGCAAAGCTCCAGACCCAAATAAGCCACTAGTAGGCTACGATCCCCCCCCCCCCCGATTGTGGCTGAACAAATCATGCAAGACAAAAGGCATAATTAAATATGCTACCGAGGATGCTACTCCTGGATTCTGACTCAGCTGCAAAATGTGTGTAATTGCCAGCATAGAGGTTTTCGCCCACAACATGCTGACGTTCCCAAAGCAATTTAGAAAGATTCTAGGGATGAGCACATCAGAGGAAGCCGTGATATTATAGAGGGGTATAGCCAGAAGGGGACATTTGGGCCATCAGATCCAACCTTCTGCTCACTGCAGGAATCCACATTTCAACAGGAAGTGGCTGTCCAGACTCTACCCAAACATGTCTAGTGATGTAGAACCCACCACCTCGCTGGGCCATTGGGTCCATTGTCAACCAGCTCTTACTGTAGGATTCTTTTCTAATATTCAATTGGAATCTGTCTCACTGTAACTTTTATCCATTTTTCTGCATCTGCGGTGATAGAAAACAGCCCACCATCTTCTTATTCATCTTCAGTCTTCTTTCTTCAATCTTTAGCCACACAGTAAGACTTTCCAACCTGCCTGATCATTCTTACTGCCTTTCTTGCAATCCGTTTCATTTGGTCTGAATCCACCTTCAGTTGTGATGCATGGAACAGGATGTAGTGCACCAGGTGAGGACTGATCAACCAAGAATAGCATAGAATTGTTACTCTAATGGTTGGAAAGCTATGTTTCTATTGATGTAGCCTAACGTTATTTTTTTCCCTTTTCTTAAAGGCCTTTTATCATGTGGCCCCATTTGATGGGGTGGGAAAGGATGTGAGGCAAGAGGAAAGTTGCTGCCCAATTCATCTGTACGGCAGTAAATTGGAAGCCAGTGTATTGACTGTCTGCATGTCTGTTCTCTAAGTACCCATTCAACCTTGTTGGGGTGACCTTTCAGATGCTGCTAAACCACAATTCCCAGCATCCCTTCATAAAGGCGATGCTAACTGGACTGCTGGGAGTGATAACTTAGCAACATCTGGAAGGCCAGATATCACCCACCATGATGCCATTATGAAAGGATTAGCATTGCAGACAGATGCAGTGTAGACAACCTCTTATTTGGGGGTGTGGGGATTGGTTTGGCTACTACCTCCTTTTCTGGATTATCTACAGAATGATTAATGTGCATCCCATCTCCTCCCAAAAGCACACATTAAATTACAACCCACTGTTATTGTTTCTTTGCCTGTTACCATTGGTCAGGGAGCAAATGAAACGGGGAAACATTTTTTTTAGCCTCAGAATCCAGTAAACAGTATACAAATGAAAACATAAAAACAGCCATAAAGTTTACAATGTAAAACGAGCAGTCTAGAATAAAGCCATCACGAGGAGGGGATGGCCCATGGACCATTAAGTGAAATGTCCCCCAGAACACCTCATCCCATTTTCTCTGCTGCTAATGAAATTTATATCTCTCCATTTGCGTTGTTACTGCCAGGAAAGCTACTATAGGAGTCGAAAACTTGTCCTGGGTTGTCGCTAGTAGCAAAAAGGTTACTTCTACTTTTTTTTTTTTTACTACCACCAGCCAGCAGGACTGCCACGTTGGTTATCTACTGGAGAAAGCTAAAGACTCGTTTCAGTCACTGCAATAAAATAGAGATTGGCATCCGGCAGCCTACAGTAAACGCAGAATCTGCCCATGTCTAGGATCTCAGAAAGTAATTGCTGCTGCTTCTCTCTTTCTCATCCAGTGAGTTGAGAATTAGGGGGAAGGGTAGAGAGAAGGGCTCCCCCCACCTTCTGCATCAAAATCTCCCTTCCTACTGGCATCCAATCAATACTGTCACGTGTATACACTTGTGTGTGCATTATGTCACCTTGATCATTTTAATGGAGAGGCTAGACTGGGAAGTCCATAAGCGTAATGCCAGAAGACAATAGCATACCACTTCTGCATTGTTGGCAAGAAAACCCAAGCCTGGGTGTTGTCCAAGAAGGGAGCAGGGGTTGAGTTTAACTTGAAGGAGACTTGAGTTTTTCATAATGGGCAAACGTTAGTCTACCTACTCAGTCCACAGTGCCAGATTGGTAGTTCATCACAGAATCCCAATGTTGGAAGGTGGTAGTAAAGCTACTGAGTCCAATCCCATCAGTGCAAGAATCCACATTAAGACCACAGTGACAGATGGCTCCCCAGCTTCTGTCTGCACACTTTTGATGGACATCTCTAGATCGTTGGCTCTACTGTCAAACTGAAGTCTTTCCTAACAGTCAAACTGGTTCTTCCTTCTGGTACTTAAAACATTCATTTGGGGTCATGAGCTCTGGAGATGATGGAGAACAAGTCATGGCCTTCCTCTGTCTGTCAACCATTTGCATATTCGAAAAACGCTATCATATTACACACACACAAATAAACAATGGTCTTGTTTTCTCAAGGCTAAGCACGCCCAGCTCCTTCAATCTGTTTCCATGGGACTGAGATTCTACTATAATCCTAAAGTTCTTCTTCAGAACTTGTTTCAGTTTCATTTGAACCCTTCTTAAAACGTGAAGCTCAGAACTGGATATAAGACTTGGGCTGAGATTTGATTGATGAAGAATGACATTGAAATATAATTTCCAGTGATTCTGAACCTCAAATCATACTGATAAAGCACAAAACCTGCAATCTGGTTGTATATCAAGCCAAGCTATCGTGTTGTTTTGAACAATTGGCTGAGTTTGCAAAAGATGCTAGAGCTAAAAAAAAAAAACATGGTTTCTAAAACCCAGTGCTAGGTTCACTTAATTTGCTAAACCAAAACTAAATGAACGGTACTATGGATTAGTGCAATCCTTTAAAATGAGGTGCATTCTTTGCAAGGCATTGATTGTATTTTTAGAGCTAAGTCTTTATCTAAGTCTTTTAGCCAAGAGAAGGATTCCCTTGGTGCAATCATTGCACAATCCTGAAAGAAGTCATAGATAGGGCCAGTTGGGAAATGTTCAGTCCTGTTGTACCAGACTTGTGACTGCCTACCAAACTCAATTTCCAGCATTTGCCTCTCTGGACAAAGTCACTTTCAGATAAGGAAGTAAGACCAATGGCTTCGGAGCATCTTTCTTTGCCCACAACCCTGATTTGGGTGCCCTATCACCTAAATCCTTTACAGCTAAAGCTAAAATTCTTCCTTTCTGACTATTGCATTCAATGAAACTGGCAGATAGGCAGAAGTTGAAATAGACACTTGTATCTTTGCCCATAATTAATTTGAATTTTACTCTCTCGAGGCCCAAGGAGATGTTCCTTACTTGCAACAATTGTTTCCTTTTAACCCGAGGATGGCTTAATAAATAACCTGAACTCATAAAAAATAAAAAAAAGCATTGTCGCTTCTGGGCACTGTATATTTTGTGAGTTTGTTGGTGTTACTTCTCCATAATGGGTCCAAAGACAATGCAATTAAAGAGATTCCATTCATAATGCAGGAGAAGCGACCAAAAGGGTTCCGACATCAACTATGCCCTGTGGCAGAGTGATAGAAAAAGACACTCTGGTATTTTGTTTTTATACTTGCTTGCTTTTTGAACTTTTTTTTTAAGACTGATAATATCAACATAATAGATTAGCAGCAGTAATAACAGCCACACAAATGCCATTCCTGTTTTTGAAATACTGTATAGAACAACTTGAGAGCCGGCTGGGCATTGTGGTGAAGGCATCAAGCGAGAAATCAGGAGGCTGTGAGTTCTAGTCCCGCCTTGGGCACGAAGCCAGCTGGGTGACCTTGGGCCAGTCACTCTCTCCCAGCCCTAGGAAGAAGGCAATGGCAAACCACTTCTGAACAACCTTGCCAAGAAAACTGCAGGGACTTGTCCAAACTGGTTCCAACTGAACTGGCTCTTTCCAATACAAACTGTCCAATACAGTCAGGTAAAAGCAAAGGAGGGGAATGTAGAAAGTAAGAAAGATGACCTTGACAGAGAAAGGCCAGATCCATTACTAAAGCGATGAGGAGAAAACATGGCTTATCTCCAATACAAGCAGAAAGTATGCATAAGCGGCTCAGATAGACACCTCCCTAATTCACATGGGTATAAGAAGGGGAGGAGGCACAGCACAATCTGACTTGCAAAATTCTCTTATTATAGCCACTCTCAATCAAGGTAGTCTTAGCCTTCCGGTGGAGTTGATTCTTGGTCTGGTCTACCTAGCGGGGCTGACAAGGAAATAGGAAATTTAAAAATTATTCAAATTAGAGGGCTGTTTGTATTAAAATAATGGCCAGAGGACAAGAAGGTGTTGTGGAATGTGAGGGTGACCTTGGAGAACAGAGGGAAGAGATGCTGCCTAGGGAACGATCAGATAAAGAGAAAGGAGCCCACAACAGAGTAATGGGCAGGGAAAGAAACTTAGGAAGGTCCCACTCTAATTACTCAGGCCGTAAATAGGGAGGGTGGGAGATTTGTACTTTCAGATTTGCAAGTTTCTGTTAATGTAGCCTTACAAAAAAGTAGAATTAGCTCATCTCATCATGTTTCCTGTCTGGTTTACATGGAAGGGCTGACAGCAGGTGACAATACTTCCATATAAGCTGGAGATCTCCACCATCAGTGGTCCATTTCATCTGAAAACGTGAGGCATCTCCTCAGTTTCATCATCAGCATAAGGAGGAGAAGAAAAGAGCCGTTCCTCACTCTTCTGGTGTTTGATTGACCACCCATAACGCACGGTTATACGTTGCTTTATTATGTCATGGGCAAATGAGTTGCATGATTCCAACAATATCGAATGCTTTCTCATTTTTCAGGCTGCTGCTTCAGCTTACTGCATTTATTTTTGTCCTTGCTCATGTTGTTCTCTTCATTCATCTCACAGCTTTGCCCTCACCATCTCTGGCTTTCATTTGGCCTTCCTGCTTCTTAATCCAATTGGCTCTGAATAACCATCCCATGGTGATGTCAGGGTGCTTGCCAATCAAGAGATGTGGGCTCCCAGCAGCTAGAAACACCAGCCATTGTTCAATAACTCGAGCCGTTTTCCTTTTGAAGACATGGCAAGCTCCCTCTAATCCTTGTCGCAGACACATTTGTTTTTTTTATAGTAATTTTATTAAGCATTACAGCTATAATGATAAAAACTAATACGAACTACAAAAAAAAAAATAGAAGGTGCAGAAGAAAAATGAGAAAAGAAAGAACAAGAACATGGTGAAGAACGAGAAAAGAAATATATGAATAAATGACTTCCCCCTTCATCACAACTATAAATAATTTTAGTAACTTATCACCTTCTCTTAAAAAAACACACAAATGACCTCTTCTTCCCATATCCCATCTCTTATCTATAAACAAATCCTCAAAAACCTTGTCATTTCAGTCCTAATCAACAAAAGTCCATTAAGGGTTACCAGAGATAACAACATAACCATTTTAACCTTGATCAAATAAACCAACTTTATATTCCCTCCTTTTACTTTTAACTATCTTGATCTTTAGTGCCTTCAAATAATGTCCTCAAACTTGATTTCTTTTCATTTTTTCTTTGTCCCTTCTCACAAAATTCTTCAAAGCTTTAACAAGCCTCTTTTGCAAATCCAATATAGGAAGATTAACCAGATCACTCTCTTGGTTTGTTATTTGTACATCCCTTTTAATTATTAAGACATCATTTGGTTTCATTTGTATATCCAATGTAGCATCTTTTTCCATGTCATTCCTGTAGCTTGTCATTTTAAATCCACTTTCAGTTCAGTCTCAGTCTTGTCCAGTAAAACTTGTTCTTGTTCCATAACATCTTTTAAACACAGTCTATCTACAGAGGCAGGCACTCTTAAAATTAACTTCTGGGTCCATTGTTCAAAACTATTTTGATAAAATATTTTGCTCCATTCTATATTAGTAAGTCAAATTTAAATGTTCTCCTCCTCTAATTGTAATCTTTAGTTCCTTCTGGTTCCCTCTAGTGTCTAACCTTCAAAGTTCCATCCTATGATTTTTTTAAAGAATTCAAAACAAAAGCACTTTCCCATGGGAAGGATTCTTTATAATTAATTCCAAAATCTTATTTCAAATTTATCTGGACCCTTTGTCCATTTGCAACTTTCTAAAATCAGAGTTTTAATCACCCTTTTGCTGTTTATTCCAGAAGAAAACAATTTAAGTCCTTAAACTTGTATTTAAAACTTCTTTTGCTAAGGATTGAAGGAAACTCACCTGGTGTTTTCAGTCTTGTTGATCCAAAGGTTCCTAACAGCTGAAAAGCAGTTAACAAGTAATTTCTGAAAGGGATTAGAAAAGGAAGTATGTGAACCCATGTCCTTTCAAAGGCACCAACCATGATTTGAGCAAAAAGTTGTCAATTCCCTCATCCCCTAGAGCTCTAAACCCATCAGAGACTGCTGTCTTGTTGTCTCTTCACAAGGAGCAACTGTATTCAGCACTTGTGGGCAATCTCAAGTCTTCTTCTTGTCTGGAGAGGATTTACGAAGAGCCGGTCTACTTGCCAGCTCTTTGTTCCACCACAGTAGTCAGCTCCACTTTTAGTGGAGCGGTTTTCAGTCTGCCATTTCTTTCCCAGAAGTCCCTTGTCACAGACACATTTGCTGAGAAAAATAATCTAGTCTGTTTCTTTGATGTGAAAAACAGTGCCTCCATTGCTCTGAAGGCAGCTTATTGTACCTGAGAAGTGGAGGACTTGGTTTCAAGTTCTTGAAAAGGAAATATTTTGGGTAAAGCGAAGGGAGGAACATACTCTTGTATGCGAATTGTGCATGTATTCTTGGGGTGTGGCAGAGCTGAAAGAGAAGAAAATGTTGCCTAATTTAGAAGAAGTTCAAGGTTTACTGAAACTGAGTTCACACATCACATTAAGCCATAGCTGGGTTGTTTGGCTTTGACATAGCCAGCCAAGTGTGGCTTATGCAATAATCATGGCTCAGCCCTCCATCGCTTCATGCCCTTTCTGAAAAGAAACCCCCAAGGACTGGAGGAGCTTAAGATGGGCTGTGAAAGGAATCACTGCTTCTTTCTTTCTCTCTCCCTGAGCGTGCTTTAATTTTGTGCTATCTTGTTCGGTTCTCGGGCTCTCCATTGGACTGCAAATGAGCTGGTCCCTAATGGGATGAAATTCACACCCAGGAGAAGGTGAGGATTTGAGTAAAAAGAGAGGTCAAAGAAGAGATGAACCAGCCCATGGTTAATTTAATTTGTTGCCTCCCTCCTTCTCCCCTTCCTTCTGCTTAGAATAATATTCCATTCAGCATTTTGAGAGACATCGAGATGAGAAAGAAGCACATGGCCCAGTTCGGCCCAAATTGTGTCCGTATGCCGTTCTCTGAGGGGGAGACAGCTGGTGCCATTCCTAGTTATGGTTGGACAAGAATGGCTGTGGAGGAGTTTCTATGGCAACAGCAGGAAAGGCAGCACAAGAAAGTGTAGGCATGGGGGCTAACGGAGAATTAGGTCAGAAAATAACTTTACATGCAACGTTGCCCGGAGTGGGCCTTGGAGGAAGGCTGCAGAAGGCAAAGTCTTCACCTTGCCACCTGATTGCTATGGAAACCACCAGCAGACCCAGGCTACAGTCCACTCAAGAGCACAATGCACCATTGCCACAGCACTTCTGAGGCCACAGGCAGGCAATGAAACTGGTGTTGATTCTCATGGCTTGGGGGGGGGCATGTGCCAAAGGCAGGCTGGTGCAGGCCGTGATCTGCCATCTTGACCCCTAGACCAAGATGGTGCCCTCCAGAAGTGTGGGAATCACACTCCTGGAATTCCTTGGTGCAACTGGGAATTGTGATCTGAACATTTGTGGAGGATACCAGCTTGGTCTAGAGCAGTGTTTCTCAACCACGGGAACTTGAAGAGGTGTGGACTTCAACTCCCATAATTCCCCAGCCAGCCATGGTAGATGATAGCTGGATAGCTGGTAGACAATAAATGGGTAGATGATGGCTAGATAGAGACTTTTCTAGCCTTTGCTCCAAATAACCCCACTACTGTGTGGACCCAGGTTCAGTATCCACACTTCTGGGTTGTCTGTCCCTCTTCAATATAGAGAACCTGTTTATCTTTAATGGAAAAGCATCAATGGTCAAAGAGTTCTGCAGAATTCCATATGGTGGAATTTTCCACTTCCACTTGCCATCCCTGTGCTTGAGGCTCTAAAGCTTTGTGGTCAAATATTTTTTTAAAGTCCTTAAAAAAATCAAATTTGCACTTGGCAGCCAGCATTAACACTCTCCGTTTTGCCTCCTCTCATCTGATGGGGCTATTTTGAGTTATATTTTCTATACTGATATGCTGAGACTGGAGAATGCAAGAGAAAGCTAAACCAAATGAATGAAAAGATCTTGGCAGAAGATGAGATTTTCAAAAGAAGCTAGTGGTTCCCACACCACCACCCTGAATTCTGTCTTTTTGCTTCCAAGTGGCTCACTTTAATCCAAAAACCCTATTTCCATCGTTGAAAGATTTTGCACAAACGCATACCCCATTCAGACCTGAGAAAGCGTAGCTGGGGGGGTGGGACATAAGGAGGGTATTTCATTCAAAGATAGAGTTGGCCATCCATACACCCACGCCTGGCATCAATGGCGCACTTATTCATAGAGAAAGAATAAGTGCTTAATGCTGATGGCGTCCTTTGTATACACCGCACTAAAAATGCCATCCAAGCCACAAAACTGATTAATATCAGCACATAAATAAATCCAGTGCCAATAACTAAGGAGACCAAATCTAGAGGGAGGGAGGGAGGAAGGAAGCTAGGAAAGAGGATAGAAAAGGGAGAAGCAAATCCTGTATGGAAAGAAGGAAAGATCTCCCTTCAGTACTAACATTAAGCATCTGTTCCATAACTGAGCAGATACCTTTTTCTAAAGATGTTTTTCTCCAGACTTAAGATCCTGAGGATCTTGATGTTGCAACCTGCAAGATTAATATTCTGCACCTAAGCATACCACACCCCAGAAGTGTTCTTAGCAAATGTAGTTTCTGTGCATCTTTCTTCTCAAATGCAGACATGGCCATTATTGTGATTGTCCCACATCTACTCACTAGGTCTCTCCCAATGCGGCAGTGAGGTTTTAGATCCTCTGTTTCCATCTAAAACATGTTCTGTTTTGGTGCATGGATACTCTGGAACTGAAGGTGACTATTCAAAGGTCTAGCACAGCCTTTCTCAACCTTTGACCCTGGAGGAACCCTTGAAATATTTTCCAGGCCTTGGAGAACCCTTGCACATTCAGGCTCAAATATAGGCCAGAAGGTACAAAATTGTTATATTCATTTCATGGGTAGGCCTGTATATATATATATATTCATTAACACTTTTCTTCAACTAAAAATAAAGAATGAAACTTACCTCTTTAACCTGAAGTTGCCCGAATTTGAAATAATTTTTTAAATAAATCGTGATCTCCCAGGGAACCCCTAGGGATCTCTTGCAGAACCCTAGGGTTCTATAGAACCCTAGTTGAGAAACCCTGGTCTATCAGATCCTACAGGTAGCCCCCATCATTGCCATATTAAAACAAGCCACCAGTTTAGTTAGAATTCTAATTCAGCCAGTCAGCAGAACCATCTCTGCACCTCATGAACACAAATGATGTTGTAAGCAAGTTCTCCAAAACCAGCCTGGGAGTTCTAGATACTTGAAATTCAGATTTCATGATGGACTTCTATTTTGCAAGCAGAAGGGTAGGGCCCGGGTAGAGAACATCTGCAGCGTGTGAAATCAAACACCGGGCTCCAGGACTGATATCTGAAGGGTTCACAGGAGTCACGTCCATTTGCACAAATTGCCATCAACAGATTGTGAGGCCAAAAAAAAGCAGTCAAGGTTTTCTGTGCATTCCAGCTCTAAGGGGGAAATGGCCACTCAGCAAAACAACATCGCCCTGCAATTGGTGCAGTTGCCCAAATGAAAACAGCGGTGGAATCTATATAGTGAACCTCCTGAAGGTAAAATCAAGTCTCCAGAACCCTTTACTGGCTCATTGCAAGATTTGTCTTGCAATGAGCCAGTAAAGCCATAATCTGAAGCTTGGAGGGGGTTCTCTGTAATTTTCACAAGTCTTCATGTGCAGCCCCTATTCCTCACTGGGGCATTGGAGCATTGTACATAGTTTCAGAAAAAAGCTGGATCTAGTAGTGATTTCTAAATGAGATGACTCTCAGAGAAGGGGGTTTACCCCCTCCCCCAAAAGTGTGGTCAAAGAGAAGACAGGCGTGCCTTCTTTTTTTACTCTTAACTCTCCTATTTTCTGAATTGGCCACACCCCCTTGCCTTCTTGACCCACTATTTGGAAGTCTTGAAACACAGAGATTTAATTTATCTACAATATTAACCACATGGATAGGGTCCAGCCATGTAGGTTATTATTTCCCCCTTCTGACACAGCAAAAATGGTATTTAGACACAAATTTTGGAGGTTTCTTGGGTCTACATTCAAAATGTTTTGTGGGAGTCACATGAGGTTCTGGGCAAAAATAGACATTACTGATTTTTACTTCTTGGTTCCCCAAGGCTCAGCTCTGATGGGCATTTTCTATTCTTTCTCTTGCCTAAATCTCCGGCTTGCATCCATGGGCTGTAGAAGAGTTTAGAGCAGAATTTTTCAAACCTGGAAACTTTAAGATGTGTGGACTTCAACTCCCAGAATTCCCCACCCAGCCATAGGGAATTCTGGGAGTTGAAGTCCACACATCTTAAAGTTGCCAATTTTAAAAAGCACTGGTTTAGAGGCCTGAAATGAAAACCAGAAGTGAGAACAGATGACTCTTCAATAAACCTGGTGACTGAAGTCTCACCTGAGAACGACAAAGTAAATCCCTGCTTCTTGGTGCATCCGCAGATGACTCCAGGGAGGCATTGAACTGTCCCGTCCCTGTGTTCTCTGCTGCATGCCGTATGTCAGGAAAAATTCCACAGACCATGCAGATGTTCCTGGTATATAAACTCTACAATTTGCAGATGCTGCTAGCCTCCTGTCTGCCTTGGGGTCAAGAGCAATGCATTAGAAGCCAGTCCTGAGACAAAGAAGCTCCACATACATTCCAGTCTCGGGGCTGTGTTATCACTTGAAAGTGCCTCATTCAAGGAGAAAAGATGTATCTGTGAGTTCTACCAAGCCAAAGCAATCTGGGATGAATGAAGTGTCTCCCGCTCAGCCAATTTTCAATTTGTTGCAAGCCTCACTGTTCTGAGTTTCATTCCAGAGTTCGACCTTCCGGAGTGCCTTATAGATGGTTTTCCAATTCATGTCGGCTGGTGTCAGAAACAGAAGTGCTTGATATTTCAGAAATGTGTTGCCTTGCTGAGACCTCTAGCAGATCCGATCCATCACTGTCTCTTCTGAATTGCTACTATTTCCCTGATATTATATATAGACTCTGCTGCTTAGACACCAGTATGGACATGTAAAGACACACCAAAAAACAAAAATCAGCACAGGTGCCCTTTAAGTAGGACACAGTGACACCAAGACAAACCACAAATATGTCAAGGAGGCTAATAAGGAGCAAGCATTAGAATAATGTAGTGTGGTAGTGTGGCAGACCTATTTCCAAAAATCGCATCCAGGTAGGCTTGAGAGCCTTGAAACTGGATATTAGGAGAATATGTAGGTCTGAATGTTCAGGAGTTCTCAGAGCTTGCAAATACCCAAGACAATGCTGGGTGTTTGCTTCCTACCAAAACCATTTTTTCCAAGGATATTGCAATTTGTGTTTCATTGCAGGTATTATTTATTATTTCAATTCATTTCCTGCTTTTGGGCCCACTCAAAACCAGTACTGCCGTTTTTTAGCTCAAGTAAAGTTGATGATGTGTTCAAGGCAAGTTCAACTTCTGGTGTTTACATCCATGCAGTTTTCTTAGCAATAATGTGCAAATTGCTTCTTCCTGGATTTTTTTTTTTTAATTTGTTAGCTTCTTGGTCTAGTCAACAACCCTGGAATTTCCAGCTGGTTTCTCCTCCAAATATTAGCTACAGATAACCCTGTTAAGCTTCTGAGATGCTCCAGGTTTGGCTAGAGGCTGCAACATGCTCTGGTTTTACATACTGCAAGAACACGTATTGGGAAGAAAAAGCTTAATACAAAAAGGGCCATTAGGGCATTTCTTCATATGTTCCAATCCAGGTTATTTATTTATTTGTTTGTTTGTCAAATTTTATTACTGCCCATCTCCCTCCCAAAGGAGAGACTCTGGGTGGTTTATAAAAACAAAATTTAAAGTTCAATATCAATATAAATACCATAATAAATATACAATAAAAATAGAACATAATACAATATAGTAAAATCCAGATGGCTAAAAGTTGTGTTTCAGTCCGTGGGTATAAAAGATCATCCTCGGGTGATAGCCATCCCCACAAATGGCTGTTCCTCATCCTGCTGCAGACATGATGGCAAAACCAGGTTTTTACTGTAGCTCTTTGCAGAAGTCCAGGAGCGAGGGGGCCTGTCTCACCTCTGGGGGAAGAATGTTCCAGAGAGCGGGAGCTACTGCAGAGAAGGCCCACTTCCTGGACCCCATTAGATGGAATTCCTTTACGGATGGGGTCAATGGGCAGTATGCCCTCTCTGCATGACCGGGTGGGGTGGGTCAATGTAATGGGGATGAGACAGTAGCACACAGCAGACATGCCAGTAACATTAGGATCAAAAAATTAGACGTCGACCATGTTGTTGGATCCAAGGACATGGGGACATAAGCCTCCCCATTTCTTCTTGCCTGGAGAACTATGAGGGAAGACCTATCATGTATCCTGGAAAAAACAGCTTGTTTGCTGATTGATTGATTGATTGATTGATTGATTAGATTTCTACCCACCACAATCAAAAGACTCTCCGTGGTACACAATACAGTCATCAAATACAGAAAATCATCCACAGTATAATCATTTTTTAAAAAAAAGATAAATGCAAGAGAATCCATTAAAGCATCCACAGCAACCATCCAGAAAATAGCATTAGTTTTGGCTGAAGATATATTTAGCAGTGCAAAAGTTAGCAACACTACAATTACACTGGAGCATTGTTGTGGCAGAAAGCTTCCTCTTGAGAACCTGGTTTCGTAGTGACTAGATAGCGAAGGAGATTTATTTTCTCCTTCTTTTTTTAACTTGGTTCTCAACCGCTCTGAACAGACACTGAGATTAATGCTAGAGAATAACCTTGATCATCTATCTCCAACGCCTCCAAGGAAGTATAATAGTTCCGACAGAGCTTCAAGATCTTTAGCACCCTGCACTAGATACCAAGAGCCCATTTTATTTGATTTACACGGACTTCACGTGTCTAAGGGCAGCTAAGTAAATGTCTTCCATCTAGCAACCATCTTTGCCACCTGGATCCCAATGGGTCAGGAAGCACTTCCACAGGAAACAGAGAGCAAGCCATGTCCTTTCTCTATTTCTAGCTCTAGCTTTGGCTCAGTGAATATTGCCTTACATTTTTAGAATCAACATCTCTGGAGGGTTTATGTAGCCCAAAATAAAAATCTTTGGCGAGTCCATCCCTTCATTACCAAGCTTATTAACTTGAGCAGGACTTATAAAATGAGATCCACCCAGCTGATGACAAAGGAGAAGGGGTTGCATAGAGCCAACATTATCAACGTTTTTTTCAACTTAAATGCTCCCAATAGTTCTGAACTGGATATGGGCAGACATGCTGATTGCACTGATAGGTTTTTCCATTCCAGCCATTTTTTCAGTGGCATGTTTATTTATTTATCAGATTTATAGAGCTGCCTATCTCTGGGTGGCATTCAGTAAAAAAACAGTGAAAACACATCTTAACTAACCACTGAAACAATTAACCATATATATAAATAAGACCACAGGAGAGGGTTTCAAAGACTCACATGCAATGCAGATCATCTCACAGGCTTCCTGTTTCAAGGGGTCTCCAGGCCTGCTGGAAAACACATGTTTTGAGAGATTTCTGGAAGGTCAATAGTGTTGCCCTTTCTTTTTAAAAAAAGAAATGCATCCCAATCCACATACTTAGTATCGGGTGTGGATATCTATTTCCTCAAAATCGAGACCTCTATATTTTTATACACAGTCTAGGTGAGTATGCATAATTTACAGTTTTTATGTGCAATTGCACTAAGAGTTTATTTCAGTGCGGCTTTCCTTAATGTTAACTCTATTTAGTTTGCTCAAATGTATTTTTCAATGTGCCAGTCTTTCCAATGAGTGTTCAGATGTGGTGCACCTTTCACAAAATGTGTCCTGTGTTTGTACATAATTTTCCCCAATCAAGAATCTTTTGTATGAAATTTTCAAGCAAAAATTTTTTTTTTAAAAAAAATGACATGACATTGCAGGCAGCTGCTGTTCTCCACTCTGCTGAAAGGCACTTAGACAGATCAGATGCTTTGGGTTGAAAACAAATATGGGATACATTTCTACTCCATGTCTGCTTGGAATCCAAGAGTATCTTGCTCCAGATGGAACATGTTGAAACCAGAAGTCAAGGAAATGTTCAGTCAAGAGAACAGCACCATGGAGAGCTCCAGGGAGAAGACTCAAGGGGAATTCATAAATCAGTATTTCTCAACCTTGGCAGCTTTTAGACGTGTGGACTTCAACTCCCAGAATTCCCCAACCAGCTGGGAACTCTGGGAGTTGAAGTCCACATGTCTTAAAGTTGACAAGGTTGAGAAAAACTGTCATAGATACACAATTGATAGGAAATATTGCTCTAGCAAAATCCTGAATGCCATACTTCCACGGAAACCTTGAGTGTCTGTGGATATGTTCACATGACTCAGATGACCCAGTCATCCCTTCCCACAAGTCATTCTAAAGATTCATGCCACAAGTCTATCATGGGGAAGCAATTTTATTTTATTTTTTTAGTCCTCCCAGCTGCTGCTGGCTTTATTTCCTTATTTACATTTATTTATTTATTTTTATTTATAGTTCCAATTTCATCACCATCCATTTCATCCCCTTTAGTAAGAAGCTAAAAGCCCCACAGAGGTAATATCAGGGTCAGCATGACATGGACAGCATCAGAAGGATACTATATCTTACTTCTTACCATATCTTATTACCCAGAAAATATCTCACCATGTTCAGGTAACCTAAGCTGGTCATTTGTGTGGGCTAAAGAGTCTGTAGAAATGCTTACCCTTCTCACGACCCAGTTAAATGCAAGAGGACCTCTCTCTTCTTGAGGAAGTTAGTTTCCACTGGCTGTTTTTATTTCTTTTCTGGGCTCAGGATCTGCTAGGTGATCTCACTCGAACCTCAGCCTTGCTTCTGTCCTTCTCAATTTGCTGTTCACCAGTGTGAGAGTTTTGGACAACTATCTTCAACAACCTTGTCAAGGAGCCAACCTCTGACCTGCTGGACAGCTTGCTGGCCTCAACTTCATATGAAAGGGGAATCCGAGCACATGGCAGAGCGGGGAGACAGAATGGGACCCTGCCCTGAAACCCAGTTGACCTATTTGGTATTCTCCATGTGTCACCTCTCCTTGTGGCTTCCTAGGGTCATAATGGCACCTAGTATGCCAAAATTATCCCTCTTCTTTTCTGCTCATCCCTGCCTCCATAAGAAACTATCGGTAATAATTAAATGTGTCTGCATCTCCCCTTCTTTTGTCTGTGTCTAGATTTATAGGCTGTTCCATTTCGAACCATGACACCTGTTCACCCACTTTAATATTCCAGATACACACTCCAACAAGATCACCTTATAAATAATTATCAAAATACATTTTCTGTGGGATAAGGCTGTTAGGATAGCAAGCTGGGAATGAGAGAAGCTACTTTGGCAAGGGAGCTAATGAAGCTATTCCAATCCACAGGCGGCAATTTCTTTGCTCAACCAACTCAACAGATTTGCTTATTAAAAAAAGTGCCTGGTTATCTCAGCTCTTAGAGATGATTTGGTTCCTTTAGGCAGACTGATTCCAGAGGCAGATGATTAGTGTCTTTAGCATTATAGGTGGTAGAGAGAAAACATCTCTTCATTCCTCCAATAGTGGTTCTATTTTTTTTTAAATCTGTTCAATCGTGTCCAATTCTCAGAGACTGCCTGCACAAGTCCCTGCAGTTTCCTTGGCAAGGTCTTTCAAAAGTGGTTTGCCATTGCCTCCTTCCTAGGGCTGAGAGAGTTGGACTGGCCCAAGGTCACCCAGCTGGCTTCGTGCCTAAGGTGGGACTGGAACTCCCGGTCTCCCAGTTTCTGATATCTTAACCACAGCACCAAACTGGCTGTCAAGTTATTCTATACAGTAATTCAAAAACAGGAATGGCATTTGTGTGGCTGTTACTACTGCTGCTAGTCTGCTCAATCATCAGCGTTCGTTTGGCTGACAACAGACTTAGTCAAAATATTAAGGTACAGAAAAATGGTTTAAAAATGGAAACAATCAGTACCGCAAGGAAACGCAAGTGGCACAACTTCAAAAAACCCTTACTCCTTATAGATCTGCCTATATGAAGAGTGGGGCAAAGGAATTCAGTCAGAATATAATAGGCTTTGCCTCTCTGGGCCCATGTGAGACCAATGGTTTGGGACCAAGAAGTTTAAAAGTTTAGAGCCCATAATAAGATAGGAAAGACTTCCCAGCTAGGGAGCAAAGGAAGATGTGGTCCTCGAGCAAGTGGCAGGAAATGGCAAGAACATGGATTCCTCCTCATGCATCTGTTTGGAGATTAAGGCCGAGTCCACGCAAAATACAATGTTCTCTTTGCTTAACCATCATTCGTTGAATAACCTATTCTTCGGAGTGTTCCCACAACCCTTCCAAGCCATTTACAAACCACAATGTCTGCATTCTCACGGCATGACAAGCCCAACTCTGACAAGCTAGATTATGGCTTGCCACATGTTCTGAACCAGCCAAAGGGCAAGCATAGTTGGGAGTACAACTTATTGACTTAACACCTGGGTAAATCCTGGGCTAGGTTGGGTCTTCAGAAGCTCTGATTTCCCTCTGACTATTTGGATGGGGGGGGGGGTGCACGCATTTGGTTTGTTGTTAACTACGGCATGTCATGTTCAGCCCACTCCTACCATTCCCCAGACCCCTGGAGCAAAATTACTTATTGATTTTTGAAAGAGCTATCTCTTATTACTCCCTGGAATCTGCTGCTGCATGTAAATATCAGACAAGCTACAGCACTGAAGAATGAAGCCAGCAAACAAATATATAAAATGAGAAGGCAGAAAGGATAAGAACTTCGGGGCTAATTCCTTGCATTACAAAATGAGTCCTTCAACCCCAACGTGGCAGACAATAAGTCTGTGGGATCCCTTTTGTTTTTCCTCTGCTGTGTGTTTTTACCCAGTGGGTGCAGAATTATAAGTAAAGCCACATGCTACCTGCTGGCTGAGACAGGAGGTGGGTGTCTATTAAAATCCACCAGCTGTGCTCCATGACAGGGGTATCCCAGTCTTTTGGGGCTGAAAGTCCCTCCGGCTTTTGAGCAGTATGTCAGGAGCCGGTCTAAACAACTGGGGGTGGGGGGGTCAGGAGAAAAAAAATTGATTTCATTTCATTTACATTTAATTAAAGTTCTTTATAGTTAAAAGGAGAATGGGTAGCAGGGCAACTTAGAAAGCTAACACATGTATTACTGCATAACTGTTCATGGATACAATCCATGCTCACTTTTCAATTATATATTTAATAACACACACACGCTTCTGCCAATTGCAGGTTAATAGCAAAATTGAGTTTTGAGAGGTCAATGAGAGCCATATCCAAGGTTTTTGGGGTGCACACGAAAGGGCTTCAGTCAAGCTTTCTCATGGGAAGGATGATTTGGAGAATCATCAAGTGGGATAGAGTGCCCTTGCTTCCCCCCACTCCCCCAGTAGCTCTCTATCGGAGGGACAAACTAAAAGTCCTTATCTTCACCCTGTCTGTCATGTCTTTGATCCTCTTCTATTGCAACAGACTTTCTCTTGAACCATGTTTACACCAGACCAGATGCTTAACCGAGTCAATTAAAAACCTAGAGGCTGCATTTGCATATTCAAAATATGGACAGCTTTAAACCCATGTTTGCCTATTTTGGGGGCTTACTGTGTTGGGTAAACCCAGTCTATTTGGTTAGTGTATGATTTGCAGTATTGTACAAACCTCAAAACTGGGTTAATTAAATCCTGGTTAAACATGTCATAAGCACACAATACTGGTCTGCGTAGGGCTTAACCCCAAAAGATACTGAAGTGTGGCCATTAATGATCAAACTGTTTCAGAAATGACTTTTAAATCAAAAGCTAAGCTGTAGAAGGGCCAATTATACACACATTTGTGGGATGAAGAGCAAGTGGAAGCTAACCAAATATCTGACACTTACAAAGAGTGGCGACTGGCTAAAAGAGGCACATTTGCACTGAAACCAAAAATCACACTCTGTGTTCAGCCAATTAAATACTTCTGCTGTGCTCTAACACAGAAGTAACCATTTAGTCCTCTTAATTTCCCCTAGCATCCTGCTAACTTGCATTGTCCTATTTTGCTGTGGGAAAGGCATCTACTTCCACCATTAAACCTTTTTTCTTTCTTCAATATCCCTGCAATGCCGTCCAACTGGAGCGCCAGTTGTTAACCTTTATTGTCATTTGGAAGGACTTATTTTTTTATTATTATGACTACCTTAACGAACCATTATTTTATAACATTTTGCATCATAAACCTGAGATAACTATCTGGAAGTTGGGGGTGGGGTGGGGTGAGGGAAGGCTCCAGCAATGGCTTTGTCACCTTTTCAGGCCTGCAACAAATGCTAGGTATTTTGTGATTAATCAATTGGAAAACGGCAAATCCAGCCCTTTTGATTCTGGTTTGGTGTATCAGGTGACCTCAGAAAGGGATTTCATTCAGTTCCACAGTTCATCCTGCTCACCCAAAGTATCTCTTCAAGTTCTAGGAAAGGATTTGCATTTAATTATTTATTACTCCTTTCAAATCAAGGGCTTCCAGTCTTGACTCCCTCACTGAGATAGTAACCCCAGCTAAATCAGGTAATGAGGACATTTGCGAGTATGCAGGAATAGGCTCCAAAGAGCTATGAACCCTTAAAAAGAACAAGCGAAGAGAACAGTCAAGTCAGTCCATCATCCCTGAAATCAAGTAAATTATGCGATTCTATTTACTAATAAGTCTCACAAGTCAGGCAGAGAGGTCTGGAAACCATCCAAAGAACCAAGGGCCAAGTCAATCCAAAAAGATAGTTTTCGGGGACCAGGTACATGGGAGGGTAAAGGAAGATCAGTAAGTGCCAACCCATTAAATTGTTTGTCATTGTGAAGAGCCCCCATGGTAATGTTTTCATACCAAATGGAGACACAGCTCGCTTGTGGACATAGTAGCTCCTTGTAATTATGAAGCTGCAGAATGATCCTTGATGCTACTAAGTCTCTTGCTTCCCACTTGGCACTTTCAAGTGTCCTCAGTCTCTAAGATCATCTTCCTCAGTTGCAGTGTTCACATCTGCTTGGCTCATCTTCTGGATGCTGCTCATCTGCTGGTGTTCCCTGGCCTTGACCCTACCAAACTCCCTCCTTTCAGGTAGGGAATCTTCCTATCCTGTGGGGACAACCCAGCAAGGACCAGGCCTAACTCTTGACCTTTTACCCTGTCAGAAATGCCAGTCTGCATTTGTCTGGCTGCTTCTGCACAGAAGCCTTTTCCAGTCCCTCCAGTAACTGACTAAGAGAGATGGAAGCGGTTTTCTTGCACACGTGGTCCATGCAGAAAACCATCTTCCAGCTCCTGGGACCGCCAGATGAGCAACAGAAAGCAAAGCAACTCAACTACTTTGGTTCGTGTTTAGAAGGAATGGAATATTCCCTTGTAAAAGAGCTTTGAAGAGATGCTTTGCAGATGCCTTCAAACGAAAGTGCTTCTTTGAAGTTTTGCACACAGCTCTAATATCTACCATCTTGTGCTAACATCTTTTAACATCACTCGTCGCTCCAAAAGACAATCATGCAGAGTCTAATTTGCATCAGTAGCTTTCTAGGTAGTGGAGAATAAGTCATGGGCCATGATATATAAAGCTCTGCTGAACATTTTTAACAATGTGGCTTTCTTAATGATTGCAAAGTCTCTAGGTTTAACTCATGGATGGATGGATGGATGGATGGATGGATGGATGGATGGATGGATGTTAGATATAGATGATAGACACATTCCTAAATAAAGTGTACATGCTAGATCTAAGATCTGGACCACACACAAAAAAACTGGACATTAAATGACAGGAAAGAGATCCTGAAATCTCTCTTTGTTCCATTCTAGTAGACATCTGGATTTTTGCAGCCCAAAGCTGGTAGCCTAACCCACAGGCACACACACACACATCCTGCACAATCTTTTTGCACGATGACTTTTCCTTAACATAAGAACAGTAACTAGTGGGATCAGAAGGAAAGACAGGACAAATTTAGATACAAGAAATGAGAGCAGTAGGAGCCAAGGGAAGAGGCCCAGAACCTCTCAAGACTGGGCTCTACAGAAGGTTACAGTGCTGGCCATTGCAACTGATAGGAGAGGGATAGAAGAGACGAAGGGTGTGGGATGGAGCTTCAAGCCATGAACATATGATGGGGCATTGGAGGATCCTACAGGGAGAAGTCATGGAAGAATGATTGGCAAATGGCAGTCCATTTCTATCTTCTCTTCCTGGGCCATAGCATGATTTTGTGACTTTATGGTATCCGAAGGAACACTTACTGTGTGAACTCTTTTCCTTGGGGTCTCATACATGAGAGTCTGAATGGAAGAGAACAGGTCAAAACTGAACCCTAGCAAGGCAGAGTTCATGTTTATCCAACAGGGTCTCTTTAGGCCCCACTGGTTACTCTGGCAGGGGAAACGCTGCCCCTGACAGGGCAGGTCCATGCCGCAAGGTCCTCCTGGAACCACAATTTATGCTACAGCAAAATATAGAGGCTGTGGCCAGGAGGCTTTGGCTGGTGTGGCAGTTGCAGCCTTTTCTGGGATGATCTTGTGACAATAACTCATGCCCTCATCACCATGCATCTAGACTGCTGCCCTGTGCTCCACATGGAGGTGCCTTTGAAGACAACTAGGTCCAGAATGCAGTGGCCCACATGCTCACCAGCTGTCCTCGCTGGGAGCATGTGACACCTGCCTTGTGGGCCCTACTTTGATTGCCTGTTAGCTTCCAGGTTCAGTATCAAGTGCTGGTCTTAACCTATCAACCCCTTTATGGCTTGTCACTAGGCTACCTGTAGAACCACATCTCCCTACTAATGTTGGCTTCACTGTTACAATCGTGCTGGGAGAAGCAGCTGGGTGGTTGCTCTTTAAGATTTAAACAGGTGAGAAGATCACCCTTGCCCATCAATCACCATGGGAAGGCAACTGTGACAACCCCAGCGCATTACCAACAAATGAGCAAGAATCCAACTGGAACATGGTGAAACAGTGGCTCTCCTCATTTAGATTTGATCAATGGCCTACTAAATCAAGCATTAGATGGCTGGAAAGGGTCCCATTCTGTTTCTGAGAGGAGAGAGCCTTTCCATCACCCACCAAAGGTTGACACCAATCAATAGATAGCTTTGTTTTAAGGAGGAAACAAAGAAATTTAAGTTAAAGGCCATTCAGATGGGATGGGGTGGGATGCGATGGTCCATTTTGAGGCCTGAACTCAGTGACTGAGTTATGACCATGCAGCATCTTACATTTCAGGAGGCTGGAGGGAGGGAACTTAACACATTGTTGGTCTTCTTGTGGTCACCACTTCCAAATACTTTGCCTATGCATCAGAATAGAGCATCCCCCTTGGAGTGCTCAAACAATTGTTTTATTTGTGTGTTACATTTATTTCACTTATTTCCCACCTTTTCTTTAAGGAATTTGTAGCAAAGTGTAGGTGGTTCTCCATTTTTATCCTCCCAACCCCCAGCCCCATAAGGTTGGTTGGGTCAGGAACTGGCCTTGGATCAACCAACATGCTCTCTAGGATTGGGGACTTGAAGCTGGGTCTTCTGGACCCAATCTGAAACCTTAACCATTATGCCACACTAGCTCTTCTCTGCCACTCTTACGGTCCTTGTATTGCCCCTGAGCAAATTTGGATGACAGGAGCATCCTTGGGGGGGGTAGTCAAAAGAGTCAAGATGGCAGCTATGATGGTGTGATGGAAGCCCTTCTAAGTCCCTTTTAATGCAATGTGTGCTTATTGACCCCTGTCCTGACGCCCCTGCTGGATGAATCCACAATTCTGAATAAAGGTGGTGGAGAAAAAGTAAAAAGTCGTTTTGTCAAAACGTTTCGGCTCCTATCAGTTTCCCCCTCTTCAACATCTGAATCTTCTAGTTCAGAAAATACCTTCTCCCAGTACATCTGCACCCATATCAGATGAACAAATAGTTAAGGGTAGCTACAACCTATTTGAAATCTTATCTTGTCCCAATATTTTTTTAAGCTATGTTTTATGTGTGCTGTTGGGTAGACAGTTTGCCATATCTCTTGATACTTACAATTTGTTTTCCTCCCTGCTCCTTTCTTTACCAGTGGCTACACAGATACATTACACAGCTAATACCTGCCCCCCTCAAAAAAAGGGGGAAAAAACCAATAACCTCGATTTGATCAAATGAATGTCTGTTTTTGAGTGGCGCAGGAAAAGATGCGCGTGCCAGAAAAACATTCCCCCAATGGATCATGGTGCAATAACTTTATCTTTTTTAGTGTTTTATCAATACAAAATGCTTTTCAGTGATGCAGGGGATAAGAGAAGACACAAGCAGCTGCACTTGGCCCAACTTTGGAATTTGTTTTATAAATGTGCCTAATTCAACCAAAATTAAACAGAGTAGAATGCAGGGAAACATTAATGCAAAAACAGTGGGGTGATAAAGGGGTGGAACCGAGAACATTCCCTCCAGGATGGAGATGGGTTTCCAGCTGCAAATATCTTCTTGGATGTTCTTCCCTGCCATCACCCCATACCTACCAGCCCTCAAGCTTAATGAATTTCCATTATACTGTAGTCATTTAAACAGAACTTGTTCTAATAAGGAACTTGGGAAGTTCAATCTGAAGAAAAGAAGACTTAGGGGAGACATGATAGCTATGCTCAGATACATAAAGGCAGGCTACAGAGAAGATGGCCAAGAACTGTCTTCCATGGCCCAGAAACCATGGTCAGAAACAACAGGTATAATTTGCAGCTCCCTAGATTTCATTAAAACATCTGTACAACAGTGGAACAGTCTACCGATGGAGACTGTGGGTTCTCTAACTCAAAAGGTTTTTAAGGAGAGGCTGGACAACCACCTCCTGAGGTTGGTTGAATTGGTTTTCCTGCATACTGCAGAAAGGTGGACTAGATGATCCTTGTAATCTATTCAAATTCTACAATTTTATGATTGAATCATTAATATGGGCTTTCCTTTTCAATAGATATGAATGGCTTTTAGAAGTCCAAACTCATTCCTTGCTTCTGGAGGACCAATCAAGTAGGGGCCACAATTCAGAGAGGGAATGCTATCCCACCCTGTGGTTTTTTCAGAAGAACAAATCTGGTGGTCTTCTAGAATGGCCTCATAATGCTACCTGCTCAATTAAAATGAAATTCATTCACACATAGAAATGTTGAGAGGCTCACCCCTAATTACTGGCATTTGTGTTGGCAGCTGCTCAACAGGGCCTTGGGCTACTCTTCAGACTATTTCCTGGTTCCTTCCACTCTTGCAAATGAATTAGTCAGAAGCTGCCAATATTGCTCACCCACAGTATAAATCTCACCAAAGAAATATTCTGGGCTACACAAGAGAATCACTAGGGAAAAACACCAGGTCTCCAGTTTGTGAGGCTCATAAAAATAAAAATAGACATCAGAACAGCTCCTCCTCCTCCTCCACCACCTCCACCTTTTCCATCTCCATCTCCATCTCCATCTCCATCTCCATCTTCTCCTTCTCCTTCTCCTTCTCCTTCTCCTTCTCCTTCTCCTTCTCCAGGCTGTGCTGTTTGGTTGCATGGTGCATTTGTTTCCACTGCTCTTGCCTAGTTAGGGTTCAGTTGGGGTCATAAGAGATCTGCAATGATGGCAGTCTCTGCCAATATCCCTTTAATATCCTGGGGCTTCAAAGATTTAGAAGCTCTGCAAAAAGTCTTTGTGAGCAGAGCAAGTGTTAGCCCAGTGAGGTAGTCCAGACAAGAAGCACAATCAGGAGTGTTAGCTCTATCTTTATTGGAAGGCTACATTAACCGAATCTTGCAGGTCTGAAAGTCCAGTTCTCCCCCCATCTCCTTTACAGCCTGAGAAACTGGGGAGGCTCCCTTCTGAGCCTCTTCCTCCACCCCTTATGCAGCTGTGGGCTCTGCCCTCTCTTATCTAACCATTCCCTGGGCAGCATCTCTTCACTCCATCTTTCTCACGTAACATTACACCTGACCAATATGGTCTGGCATCCCCACTGTTGTCATACAGTGGACACCTCACAGGACTCAGTTAGTAACCATGATTAGTCTCTTTGTACAGCAGCTCACATAATACTAATTTGACATGGCTTGGCTGGAACTTCTTAACACCTTTTCCTGGAATGGCATCTTGCAGTTGTATGTCACTGTGCTTTAAAAACAGGCAAATCAATCTCCTTTCTCAAGCTAAACCTCGTGATCCATAGCTGTTTTCAAAAAGGGTTTGGGGCACGGCAGAAACAAGGCAAGGCACTTCAGACAAGCTTTGCTGCAGCCAGCCAAGGATGCAGCAAAGATCCTTCTTGGCAGCAGAAGCACTTCCTGATACCCCCTCACAGTGCTTTCACAGTACGATTCCTGTGGAGCGCTTACTGGAAGCACAGCCAACGATTACATTCTCCCACGTAATGGGCCTTTAACACACCCACTTGTTCCATTGACCCTGTTGAAACAGTTGCTCAGAGAGATGGTTTATTACACACCTGGTAAATACTTGCTATCGGAGTTTAATTCAATTAGCGCCCCTCGCAGTCGATCAAATAGAGAAGGGGCTGTGATGGGGCTGTTGCAGAGGAGCATACAGGACAATATAACTAACACTGGGGGACCTTGGTGTACTTTCCCCCATCTGTATTATCTGTTAGTTTTCTCCTATTGATTTGCCCGTTCTATGTGCACTTCAGGGTTATTGAAAGTACAGCCCACTGGAAAGGCACTTCAGATTTATGTTGGAAAAGAGAACAACGAGAAGGGACATTTTATCATTTTGGGTGGGCGTGTAAAAAAGCTAGAAAATTCTGGATTCAAGTACATACACTGATTCAGAGGATTTTGAAGATTAATATGCAGCTGAGACCAGGGGTTTTTCTTTTGATATTGATGGACAAGCAGTTGGCAAAAATGTTATGGGACTTTGTTTTTATACATGACAACTGCAGCAAGATTATTGTATGCCCAACGATGGAAAGATTTTGCAATACCCACAATGGAGGAATGGTTGGTGAAGATGATGGAACTTGCTGAGATGGCCAAATTGACTTCTTTAATTAGAGAAAAGACAACATCTACATTTATTGCTGACTGGATGCCCCTTATGGACTTTTTTGCATGAAACAGAAAAAAAAGGAACTTACGATTTATGGTTTTGATTATTAGACAGGATAGATTGTAGAAAGAAATGTTGTAACTATAGAGTAAGAGGTAAACTTATAATTGCACTTATAACTGCTGTAAAGAAGATCAGAAGCCCCTTCTTTGTAGCTTTTTATTTAATTAATTAGTTATTTATTTATTAAATTTCTATTAACGCCCATGTCCCCCAATGGGGGACTCTGGGTGGTTTTTTCTTGCTTTTCTATTTTTCTATTTCTTTTTTTTTCTTTTTCCGTTCTTGCACTTTTAGCTTTCTCTGTGATTGCTTTCTTTTTCTTTTCTTACTTTATCTTAGTTTGTATTAGTCTTTGTCTTCCTTTTAAAAAATCTTTAATAAAACATTTATAAAAAAAAAAAAAGAAGGAAGTATAGCCCACCGGAAGGATTAACTAGGCAGCTTTCAAATCTTTGACAGCCCTCTTATAGTTCCAGGCTTTTAATATTTCCTTTCTACTGTTCCCTTTATTCCTATATTTGCACTCAATTACCTGCCTGGGTCTTCCAAGGAGTATAATCGTTCTGTCCCCCCATTCCTTGGTAAATTTGTATTTATCATTTCATTTATCTGTTTTAACCCCTTTATTTTAAACCGCTTAACCAATCCTCTAGAGGTTGCACAATCAAAGCAAAAGAATGCTATAATTCCACAATCCAGCAACACAATCATGGAATGGACGTGGTATGTTAGATGTTTAAAAGCTGCTAGCAAACAATGGCTTTGGGGGAAGGGAGAATAAAATAGGCTGCATTGGCCAGATTTGGGGGGTCAGGAGAAAGAATGAAGACCATAATGCTGATAATCAAAATCACAAGCTATGATTACTTTGAGGTGGATGGGAAAAGAATTTGGCACCAATTTTTCAAACACACAGGCCCTATTTATGGATTACTGGAATTTGCCTCAAAATAATAAGTCTTAAGCATGCATTAGGTTTTTCCCGATATAGGGGA